>NW_006786547.1:185504-199200 GCF_000442215.2 Lipotes vexillifer
ATATATTCAGAAGAGCCAGAGAAACACATCCCTATAAGGGAAACTCATTCAAAGGACAGTGAATTTCTCATCATAAATCATGGAGTTCAGAAGGGAGTAGCACAATATTTTCAAACGCTGAAAGACAAGAAGTGTGAACCCGGACACCAGTACCCAGCAAAAATATCTTTCGGGAATGAAGGAGGAATCAGGATATCCTCAGATGAAGAAATACTAAGAGAATTTGTCCCAGCAAACCTATTTTCAAAGAGTGACTTTAAAAAGTTCTCTAAATAAAAAGAATATGATGAAAAAAAGGAATCATTGACCATAACGAAGGAAGGAGAATGGAAAGAATAAAACTAAGGGTAAATATCAATACAATACAGCTTTTTCCTAAATTATGTTTTCTAAACTATGCTTCTGGTTGAAACAAAAATTATAGCACACTCTGATGCGGTTCTAAATACATGTAGAGGGGCTCCCCTGGTGGCGCAGTGGATAAGAATCCGCCTGCCAATGCAGGGGACACGGGTTCAAGCCCTGGTCCGGGAAGATGCCACATGCCGCAGAGCAACTAAGCCCATGCGCCACAACTACTGAGCCTGAGCTCTAGAGCCTGCGAGCCACAACTACTGAGCCTGCGTGCCACAACTACTGAAGCCCGTGTGCCTAGAGCCCATGCTCCGCAACAAGAGAAGCCAACACAATGAGAAGCCCACACACCGCAAGGAAGAGTAGCCCCTGCTCGCCACAACTAGAGAAAGCCCGCGCGCAGCAACAAAAACCCAACGCAGTCAAAATTATAAAATAAATAAATTTTAAAAATAAATAAATACATGTAGAGGAAATACTTAAGATAATCACACTATAACTTGGAGAGGATAATGGGACATAAGTTGCATAAGATTTCTATACTTCACTCAAACTGGTAAAACTATACCAATAGACTGGGATGAATTATGTATATATAATGCAATGCCCAGAGCAACCACTAAACATCCTCTGCAAGGACACACGTACAGATACTGTAGATAAATCGAAACGGAGTTTAAAGTACGTTCAAATAACCCGCAGGAAGGCAGGAAAAAGAAGTCAAAGAAATAAGAAACAGAGAGCTCAAACAGAAACAAAAAATAAAATAGTGGACTTAAGCCCTAACAGAGCAATAACTGTATTACACGGAAATGGTCTAAATAAACCAAATAAAAGACAGAATTGGCATAATGTATGAACAAATATGACCCAACTATATGCTGTCTATAAGAAACTCACTTCTAATATGATGATGCAGGCAAGTTGAAAGTAAAAAGATAAAAAAAGATACACCATGCACATATTAATCAAACAAAAGCTGGAGTGACTACAGTAACATCGATAAAGTAGACTTCATAGCAAATGAGACTACTAGAGACACAGAGGAACATATAATAATAAAGTCTACCCAGAAGACACAGCAACACTAAACACGCACAGGCACACCTGGGATATATTTGGGGTTTCGTTCCAGACCCCCACAGTAAAGTGAGTGTCACAATAAAGGAAGTCCCATGAATATTCTGGTTTCCCAGTGCATACAAAAGTTATGTTTATACTATACTATAGTCTACTAATTGTGCTATAATAGCATTATGTCTGAAAAAATGTACATACATTAATTTTAAAATATTTTACTGCTAAAATATGCTAACCATCATCTGAGCCTTCAACAAGTCATAATCCTTTAGGAGTGTTTGAAATATTCCAAGAATTAACAAAATGTGACACAGAGACAAAAAGTGAGCCAATGCTTTTGGAAAAAACGGCGCCAATAGATTTGCTCTATGCAGGGTTGGCACAAGCCTTCAATTTGTGAAAAAACGCATTACCTACAATAAAGTGAAGCTCAATAAATGAGGTGTGCCTGTATGTACTCAACAACAGAGCCAAAAAACATGTGAAGCAAAAACCAATAGAACTGTAAGGAAGAATAGACAAATGCACAACTATAAATGGAGACCTCAGCACCCACCTTGACAACTGACAGAACAACCAGACCGAAAATCAGCAAAAGGATCAGAAGACTTATCAACACCTTCAACAAACAGGATCTAAGGCACATTTATAGGACATGCCACACAAAAACAGCAGTGTACGTATTCTTGCCAAGTGCCCATGAAACATAAACAAAGATAGACCATAGCTTGAGCCTAAAATAAACCTTACCAAATTTAAAATAATCAAAATCATACAGTGTGTTCTCTGACCACATGGAATCAAGCTAGAAATTAATAACAGAAAGATACTGGAACATCTCCAAACGTTTGGAAACTAAACAGCACATTTCTAAACAATCTACAGATCAAAGAAAAGTCTAGAGGAAAATTTAAGAACACATGGAACTGAATTCAACTGAAAATACAACATATTAAAATGTGTGAGACACAGCTAAAGTGTGCTGAGGCAAATTTAATACGCCACGTGCATACACTAGAAAAGAAGAAACGTCTCAAATCACGCAGCTAAGCTCTCACCACAAGAACTGAGAAAAAAAAGAGTAAAACACACCCAAAGCAAACAGAATGCAGAAAATAATAAAAATAAGGGCAGAAATAAGTAAAACTGAAAAAAAGAAAGAAAAAAATCATTGAAACTAAGAGCTGGTTCTTTGAAAAGATCAATAAAATTGACAAACTTCTAGCAAGACTAACCTAAACCTCCCAAAAGAGAGAGATCGAGAGAGAAGACACAAATCACCAGCATAAGAAATGAGACAAGGGCTGTCACTACAGACCCTGCAGACGTCAAAAGGATAATGAGTGACTACCGTGAACAACTCTACACACGTAAATTTGACAATTTAGACTAAATGGACTACGTCCTCAAAAAACACATACTACCACAACTCACTCAACAGGAAATAGATAATTTGAAGACCCCTATAACTATTAAAGAAATTGAATCCATAAGTTTAAAGGTCCCTAAAAAGAAATCTCCTGGCCCAGCTGGATTCACTGCAGAATTCTACCAAATGTTTAAAGAAGAATTCACAGCATTTTTACACAATGGCTTCCAGAAAATAGAACGGAGAAGGGAACACTTCCAAATCCATTTTTGGAAGCTTGTATTATCCTGATATCAAAACCATACAAAGACAGTACCAAAAAAACAAAAACAAAACAAAACAAAGCAAACAAATGACAGACCAATAGCCCTCATGAATACAGATGCAAAAATCCTTAACAAAGTATTAGCAAATACAATTCAGCAATATATAAAAAGGAATTATATACCATGACCATGTTTGTTCCAGGAAGTAAGTCTGGTTCCACACTCAAAAATCAATCATTGTAATCCACCATATTAACAGGCAAAGGAAGAAAAAGTCACATGATCATACCAATGCAGAAAGAGAAATCTGACACTGACAAGAAGAAATCTGATTCATGACAAAAAAAAACTCAGAAAAAGAGGAATAGAGGGGAACTGCCTCAATGTATTAAAAAGCATCTACAAAAACCTACAGCAAACATTATACTTAATGGGGAGAGTCTGAATGTTTTCCTCCTAAAACTGGGAACAAGGCAAAGGGGTCCACTCTCATTCAATTTAGTACTAGAAGTCCTGGTCAGTGTAATAAGACAAGAAAAGGAATGAGAAGGGAGACAGATTGGAAAGAAAGAGATAAAACTGTCACCATTTGCAAATGACATACTTGCCAACATAGACAATTCCAAAGAAACTTTAAAAGAAAAGAAAAATCTCCTGGAACTAACAAGTGCATTCAGCAAGGTTGCAGGATTAGAGATAAATATACAAAAATGTACTGTTTTTCTATATACTAGCAGTGGACATGTGGACACTGAAATTTTAAATATAATACCATTTGTACTCATGCAAAAATAAAAGAAAAACGTAGATGTAAATCTAACAAAACATGCACAGCTCTTGAATCCTGAAAACTACAAAATACTGATGAAAGAAATCAGATAAGATACTGTAAAACTCTTAGAGGAAAACATAGGAATGACACTCTTTGACTTAAGTCACAGCAAGATCTTTTATGACCCAACTCCCAGAGTAATGTAAAGAAAACCAAAAATAAACAAATGGGACCTAATGAAACTTAAAAGCTTTTGCACGGTGAAGGAAACTATAAACAAGACGAAAAGACAACCCTCAGCATGGGAGAAAATATTTGCAAACGAATCAATGGACAAAGGATTAATCTCCAAATATATAAACAGCTCATGCAGCTCAATATTAAAAAAACAAACAACCCAATCAAAAAATGGGCAGAAGACCTAAACAAACATTTCTCCAAAGAAGACATACAGATGGCCAAGAAGCACATGAAAAGCTGCTCAACATCACTAATTATTAGAGAAATGCAAATCAAAACTACAATGAGGTATCACCTCACACCAGTTAGAACGGGCATCATCAGAAAATCTACAAACAACAAATACTGGAGAGGGTGTGGAGAAAAGGGAACCCTCTTGCACTGTTCTAGGAATGCAAATTGATACAGCCACTATGGAGAACAGTATGGAGGTTCCTTAAAAAACTAAAAATAGAACTACCATATGACCCAGCAATCCCACTACTGGGCATATACCCAGAGAAAACTATAATTCAAAAAGACACATGCATGGGCTTCCCTGGTGGCGCAGTGGTTGAGAGTCTGCCTGCCGACGCAGGGGACACGGGTTCGTGCCCTGGTCCGGGAAGATCCCACATGCCGCGGAGCGGCTGGGCCCGTGAGCCATGGCCGCTGAGCCTGCGCGTCCGGAGCCTGTGCTCCGCGACGGGAGAGGCCACAACAGTGAGAGGCCCGCGGACCGCAAAAAAAAAAAAGACACATGCACCCCAATGTTCATTACAGCACTATTTACGATAGCCAGGACATGGAAGCAACCTAGATGCCCATCGACAGACAAATGGATAAAGAAGATGTGGCACATATATACAATGGAATATTACTCAGCCATAAAAAGGAATGAAATTGGGTCATTTGTAGAGACGTAGATGGACCTAGAGACTGTCATACAGAGTGAAGTAAGTCAGAAAGAGAAAAACAAATATCGTATATTAACGCATAGATGTGGAACCTAGAAAAATGGTACAGATGAACTGGTTGCAAGACAGAAATAGAGACATAGATGTAGAGAACAAACGTATGGACACCAAGCGGGGAAAGGAGGGGGGTGGGACAAATTGGGCGATTGGGATTAACATATATACACTAATATGTATAAAATGAATGACTAATAAGAACCTGCTGTATAAAAAATAAATAAATAAAATTCAAAAAAAAAAAGAAATCAAATAAGGTCTACATAAATGGAGAGACACACCATGTCCACAGATTGGAAGACTCAACATAGTAAAGATAACAATTCTCTGCAAATTCCTGTGAAGATTTTGCATATACATTGACAAGATTATTCCCAAATTTATATGGAAGCAATGAAATTAGAATAGCTAAAACAGTTTTTTTTTTAAATTTACTCTTAAACACTTTTTTTAAAAAAAGAATAAAGTGGGAGGAATGAGTCTGCCCAATTTTGAGACTTAAACAGTTACAGTAATCAATACAGTGTGAAACTGGTAGAGGGATGGACACACGGATCTACAGAACAGCAGCAGACCCACACAAACATGCTCAGCTGACTGCTGACAGAGACACAAAACGCTTCAGTGGGGGAAATACACCGTATAGCCTTTCCAGCAAGTGCTGGAGCAACTGGGTAGGCACACACAGGAAGAAAACAAACAAAAGAGAATCTCAACTTAAGCCTCACTCCTGACACAAAACTAACTCAAAATGGATCCCAGACTTACACATAAAATATAGAATGATAAACCTTTCAGAAAAAAGAAATAGGAGAAAATCATCATGACCTAGGGCTGAAAAGAGTTCTTAGACTCAAAACCACAAGCCCTATCCATAAAAGGAAAAACTGATAAATTGGACTTCATTAGGATTCAAAACTTTTGCTCTGCAAAAGTCCCTGTTATGAGGATGAAAAAATAAGCTACAGATTGGGAGAAAACTGACTAGTATCTAACAATCCAAGTAGAACCTGAGCAGAATACAAGAACTGACACTTCCCCAAAATGGAGATACAGATGGCAAATAAGTCCGTGAAAAGATGTCCAACATCACTGGCCATTAAGGGAATTCAAATCAAAACCACCATGATGTATCACTGCACACCTATCAAAATAGCTAAAATAAAAAATAGTGACAACACCAAACTCTCGTGAGGATATGGAGAAACTAGATCACTCATACATTCCTGGTGGGAATTTTAAAAAATGTAAAATGGTACTGCCACTCTGGGTAACAGTTTGGTAATTTGTTAAAAAACTAAATATGCAACTGCAATACGGCCCCGTAATTGCACTCCTGGGCGTTCATCCCAGAGGAATGGAAACTTATGTTCACACAAAACCTGTGCATGGATGTGCAGAGCAGCCTTGTGGGTGATATTTCAAAAACTGGAAACAACCCACACGTCCTTCAACAGGTGAATAGTTAAAGAGACAACGGGCAGTAAAGAGAAACAAAGTATAGACACATGCAACAGTGTGATTCAGTCATCCTCAGAGAATCATCCTGGGTGAACAAAGCCAACCCCAAAAGGCACGATGCCATTTACATAATGTTCTTAAAATGACAAAATGATGGACCTGGAGACTGGATTGTGGTTGTCAGGGATTGAGAAGCAGTGAGACCTGAGTAAAGTGGGAGCAGATACAAAAGGGCAACAGGAGGGGTCCCGGTGGGGATGGAGTTTCTGTGTCTTGACTGTGCCGTTGTCGACACCCTAGCTGTGAAATTGTGCTAACAGCTTCACAGGGCATTACCCTCAGAGCCCTCTCTGCATATTGTGAATCTACAATTAGCTCACGATAAGATATTTGGTTTTTCAAAAGGGGATGTTAATAACAGCATCGAGCCCAGGATGGTTGTAGGATGATTACATTAGCTGACCAGCCAGCACGCAGGAAACTTCATGGAAGAGTCAGCGTCTATCTTTCATTCTCCCTTCCATGTCTCAGGAGCTCACGCTGCCCACCTGCTCTGGTGCTTTCACCAGAGGGCTCTGCACCCCCACTGCCCACCTCCCAGGCTGGGGACCCAGAGAAGCACAAGTAAGTGCACCACCCCAGGGGTCGTACCCCCTGGAAAGAGCCCCTCAGGGAGACCAAGCCCAGGCCATGCGGGCAGGGACAGGGCTGGAGGGGTCTCGCACGTGCCTCTGTTGTGTCCTTGCATCAGTGTGTGCTGCAGGGCTGGCCGGCCTTAGACTGTACCCCAGCGGATACGCTGGGTCCCAGAATTGATTGGGCGATGGGAAGAAGGAAGCTCTTGCTTCACGCCCATCCCCTCCCCATCGCTGCACCCTCAGAACCCAGGCCCGAGAGCGCAGGCGCAGGGCCCGCAGGCAGAGGGGGTGGCAGTGCTGGCGGCTCCCTAGGGATTCCCACCCTCAGACCGGAGGCTTCACCATGCCCAGGACACCCCCGGACCTCCCACGGGCTCAGCAGTGCCCCCCGACCCCTGCCCCAGTCCAGGCTGGAGAGGGTCCTAGGGTGGGCGGGCAGCCCTGCCTGCAGCCCGTCCTCAGTGCCTGGTGCTGCTGTGTGTTGTCAGGCCCGGGAGGCTGACAACAGACCTGGAGGAGTGAGAAAGGGCCCACGGTCAGCGGAAGGTGAGGCGGGGAGGAAGACACTGGCCCTACAGACGTCTCACCCGGGCCCACAACACGGCAGCCACAGCAGAGCCGGGCCTGGAGCCACACGATCGCCCAGGGTCAGTCACATGGCACCCTGTGCCCATGGGGGCCGGGGCAGGCTCCCTGCTCTCCCAGCTGGAGTCCAATCCCACAGTATTTGCTGCGCACTGGGAACCGGGGCACCGAGGCAATGAGGCCAACGGACGCTCATCAGAGGAGCCTGGGGTCTGAGCTCAGCCTATTATGGACTGCACTGTGTCCACCCCCACCCCCCAAATCCCAGTGTGAAGCTCTAACCCCCAGAGGGACTGTATTTGGAGATGGGGCTCTGAGGAGGTAAATGCTTAAACGAGGTCATAAGGATGGGCTTTAATTGAACAGGATGAATCTAACAGAACACGAAGAGAAGCCAGAGACCTCTGCACACACAGAGAAGGAGTCCTGTGAAGACACAGTGGGAACGCCGCCGCCTGCAGGCAGGAAGAGGGCCTCGCCTAAAGCCACCCTGCGGGCACCTTGATCTCAGGCGTCCAGCCTCCAGACGGTGAGACAGTGAACGTCTGCTGTCTCAGCCCCCGACCCCCGTCTGTGGCCTCTGTTACAGCGCCTGAACTAACACAGTTCTCAGGGGGAACGTCCATCAGCAGGGGTGGGTTGTCACGGAGCCAGCCAGTAGGGAAGCCCCTTGGGGCGAGAAAAGGGCAGAGAGGCCCACCAGGTGTGGAAGGTGGGGTGAGCTGAGAGAAGACAGACGCACGGCCCATCCCGCAGGAAGCAGGGGCCCAGCCGCGCACACGGGCTCCTTCTCTCCGGGAGGGGCTGTAGTGTCGGCGGCTCTGAGAGTGGCCCCCCTGGGGGGAGGCTGAGACCCAGAGAAAGAGGGGCACAGTGGGGCAGCAGCGAGGCGCTGGCTGCGTGAGCGACAGGACACCCAGGGGCCTGTGACAGGTGACCAGCAGGACCTGCGAGTTCCAGGTCAGTGTGAGTGCAGATGGGCTGCAGGCGGTGGGGAGGCCCTGGGTGGAGATGAGGCCTGGCCTGCCCATCCCGAGAAGGACCTGCTCTCCCGTCCGCTTCCCCAGGCCAGGGACTGGCTTTGGCTCCAGGCCTAGTAAGCCAAGGAGACATTAGCAACCATTCTCACCTCCAGGTGAGTCTGCAGCTCTGGGCTCAGCGGTGTGAAGTGGGGGTGAGGGGAGCCGTGTGAAGTGGGGGTGAGGGGAGCCGCCTGGAGCTAAGCAGGAAGACAGTGCCCAGGCAGCTGCAGGTGTAGCCACCACCCAGGGGCGAACGCTCCCGCCCTCCCCAGGCATGAACTTGACCTCCTGTGACCTCTGCAGGTGCACCAGGCACAGGATGCATGGATAGGTGAGCAGTTGCCCCGGGCCACCTCTCAGAGGCACTCGGGGCTTGGCATCCTGTGGGCACCAGGCGGCGGCAGCCCCAGGGGGCCCAGCACCCGGGACCAGAGCCGGCAGCGCGGCACAGCTCAGCTGAGCTCCGGGTCCGAGGCCGGGCAGCCTGCACTCCCTGTCCTGCCAGGATCCCCAGGCCCTTGGAGCTGGGCGGAGGGGCCTCTCCCTCAACACATGGGGTGGGGTCTGCAGGCAGCGGCCAGGAGGGGCCTGGCTCCGGCTCCCCACACCCCCCAGGAGAGTGACAAGAGCCCTAAATCAGAGGAAGATGGGGGGGGGTGGGACGGGAGGGCAGAGGCACAAGCAGGGGGTAAAAGCTGCTCCTCCATAAACACCCAGCGGCGAGCGTGAGGACGGATCCCACGCGACCCGCTGCCTCGGGGGTCACACAGCCCAGCATGGGGCTCCCGTCCTGTCCCCAGGGACTACAGGCCCCGTGGGCGGCCAGCGTCAGGAGGTAGGCACCTGGGGGCCGGGCACAGGGTGCCTCCACCCACCTCCGACCCGGCCACACAGCACAGGAGGCCTGCGGAGCCCTGGGGCCAGGCCTGCTCTGAATCATCAGTGATGCCTCGGGGATGCTGCCTGGAGCATAATAATGGGGACCGGACAGCCTCCTTCTGCTGCTCCAGGGGCCACTTGTCAGAACTCAGGCCCCTCCTGTGTCCCAACCGTTCCCAGCCTCAGGTGGGGATGGAAGAGAAAGTCCAGCAAACCCCCAACCTGACCAGGCATCACAGACCCCGCCTGCAGGACCGCAGTCACAGGATGCAGGAGGGGCCCACATGCGGCAGCTCCAGCCCTGAACGTGAGCTCTAGTGCCCACGCTCGGACACGCACTGGGGTCAGCCCACGTCCAGACCCACTGCCGCTGGTCACTCAGACACAGTGTCCCTAGTCACCTCAAACCTGGACACAGCGTCACCCATGGCGAGGCACAGCGTCCCTGGCTGCCACATATGGACACACGGTCACTGCGCGCCTTGGCCCATACCTGCCGGCCCCTCCTCACCCAGGGCGGTGTCCTCCGCAGCCTGGCCTCCCCAGAGCGCTCTCCCGCGCCCTCTGACCAACTTCGCGTCCACGCCCAGCGCAAACGCCTCTCCCTAGGTGGCGCCAGCCCGCTGGCCTTCCACCTTCCGCTTCCCACAGGACGCCCAGGCCAGGGAGGGAGGACCCTGAGCTCTAATTACATGTCCTGGAAAGAAATCCCGGTTTAATTTGGAGTGAAATGAGAGGCTGTGGTTGGAAATGTCCCCTTGGGGAGTCACCTGTCTGAGCTGGGACACGTTTCTCTGCTGTCCCTGAGGAAAGCTCCAGGCTGGGGCTGGGGCTGTGACGGGGGCAGGGACACCCATGGCCTCGGGATTCTGGGGCCCTCTGCCAGCACAGAGAGGCCCCCGGGGTCTGAGGGGACCCTGCGGCTGCCCCTACTCCCAGCTGCCATCAACCTCTCAGGACCGTAGGGTGGGCTGGGGGCTGCCGATGGGACGGGGAGGGCGGAGGTGGTGACGTGGGGGCACGCCAGCCTCAGACAGGCTGGGGACGTGGGTGCCACACTCGGGGGTGCCAGCGGGTTTCCTGAGGACAGTCAACCAGACCAGTGCTTCCTGCAGCTCCACCCCAGTCCGAGCCCCATGGCCTCCCTGGGGCACTGCTCCCCCCCAGGACCGGCCCCTGCACCCGGAGCGCCCCCAGCAGGCCCTGTGGCCTCCCCGCATCCCCACCCTCTGCCCCCGACCCAGCTCAGGACACCTCTGCTCAAGGTCCTTCTTAGGGCCCTTCCCTGACCCCCGTGAAGGGGAACTTCACCCCCACCCCGCCCTGGCCTCCTGCTTCACTGCCCTGCGTGGCAAGAGCTGTGCGTCGCCTGTGTCCCCAGGAGACGCAAGCTCCACATCCACTGCCGTGTCCCCAGCAACCAGAGCATTTGACAAATACCTTCCACGTGAACGAACGAGTGGATGGACGGCCAGCCAGATGGTCAACGGGCGGAGGACGGAAGGTGACTGGAGACGGGGCCGAGGAGAAGGTGAGAGGCTGAGGCAGGTTTAGGTGCTCCGCACCCACTCTCTCCCCCCGCCGCCCCGTCTCACTCCACCTGCTTCCCACTCCAGCCTCAGCTGACAGCCGGCTTCCGGGTTCAGTGGAAACGCAGAGTCAGGGGACGGCTCCTGCCCCAGCGCTTCCTGCTCATCCCGCAGCCCAGCGCGCACACTCAGCTCACCCTCCGGTTTCCCACTGTTACAGAGAGACGAGCGTGGACTCCAGGATGCTGGACCCTAGCTCCCCTCATCCACCCAGGACATCACTCCAGTGCTCCGGCCGCATCGCCGCTAGCCCCTGCCTCCTGGACCAGGCCCGTCTGCACAAAGGCTCCGGCCCCCACCTAATAAAACCCTCTGCCCCTCCCCTCCCTCCTGCCACTGCCCAGTCCTCTACCGGCTTTGCTGTAAAACTCCCTCAAAGGTGGAAGAGCTGCCCCAGGTGCTCACCACGGACCCTGCCCACTCCCGCAGGGCCTTCCCCTGCAAGCCCTCGGGAGAACCCAGCACCTGCACGGCGCCCACTGCCGCACTCAGCCGTCCATCCTCCCCTCGCTCCTGCCCGAGGAGAGCGTGGTCCCCCTTCCTCAACGCCGTCCCCACCCACCCTGCTGGCCGGTCCCAACGCATCAACGCTGGGGTCGCGGGGCTCAGTCATGGGCAGCTTCTGCTCCAAACTCCCCATTCCCTGGGGATCCTGTCTGGTCTCAGGCTCTAAAGGCCACGGATACACCTGTGTCCTGGTGTTGACAGCACCAGCCAAGACCTCTCCCCAAATATCTAGATGGCTCACCCCCTCACATCCTTCAAAAGTCACCTCACTACGGAGTCTTCTCTGACCACCCGACACCGAGCAACAGCCTCCCAGTCCACGCCGTGCTCTCCTTAACCCCCTTCCTACGTGGGAACATGAAGCACGGCACTGTCACAGAAGGAGCGGCCTCCACGGCACACCTGCCCCCAGGCACCGTGATGTGGCCGTGACCTGACCTTGCCGACCCTCTGCGCACCGAGAGGACACAGAGCGGGACAGGGAGACCGGGTCCCCCAGAAACACACCCCACAAGGCAGGGGCCTGGGGGGGCCTGTTCACTGCTGCATCCTCAGCACCGGGCAAAGGCTCACTGAATCTCAATAAATGAGTGATCAAGGGATGGTGAGTGGGCGGGGCAGTGCCAGGCGAGGGCAGCTTGAGGAGCTGGAAACGCGTGGACAGGATGGAGGACAGAGGGCGGCAGGCAGGACAGCCCCTCACCTGGCTCCGTGGCCAGGACTAGATGCTGTGCCTCCTGCAACGCCAAGAGTGCACCCAGGCACAGCCTACAGGTGCGTATATGAGGCTAAGAGGCTTCCCCGATGCAGAGAGGGGCCCTCGTTCCATCGGGGCCCTCCCACAACCTGCGTGCCAGCCTCAGAAGTAGAAGGGAGCCCAACTGGCCTCTGGGGACAAGTCGGCACCAGGGCCTCCCCAGCCAGAGCCCTTCCCCTCCCCACCACATGCCTCCAGCCCTCTGAGCACCAATTAAGGCAACCTTAATTAAAAACAACAAAGTAGGGAACTTCCCTGGTGGCGCAGTGGCTAAGAATCCACCTGCCAATGCAGGGGACCCTGGTTCGAGCCCTGGTCCGGGAAGATCCCACATGCCGCGGAGCAACTAAGCCCGTGCTCCACAACTACTGAGCCTGGGTGCCACAACTACTGAAGTCCTCGTGCCTAGAGCCCGTGCTCCGCAACAAGAGAAGCCACCGCAATGAGAAGCCCGCGCAGTGCAAGGAAGCGTAGCCCCCGCTTGCCGCAACTAGAGAAAGCCCGCGTGCAGTGATGAAGACCCAACGCAGCCAAAAATAAACAAATAAATTAATTTTTTAAAAAGAGTCCGAGAAATAACATCCCCCCGCCCCGCCATGGCTACCCACAGGGACCTCAGCTCAGGAGGGCTTAGAGTTAGGCATTCTTCCCCGGGTTCCCTGGGGCAAGTACTCACCCCGAAGTGGACCAGGGCCTCCCTCCATCACACACCACACACACATACACATGCACACATGCACATACACACAGGTGCACACACATACAGGTGCACACACATGCACAGACGCACATGCGCACGCATATATGAGTACACACACAGGTCGCGAGTCCCTGGGTGCTGCAAGCAGGAGCAACAGAGCAGCTCCCGCACGTGACTCTGGGACATAGATCACACCCCCCATCTGGGGGCTCCCCTCCCAACCCAGCGCCACCCCTGGGGACAAGGTGCAGAGAGAGGGAGCCTGGAAACCATTGGTGCCAACTCGCAGCAAGAGCGGAGACTCCAGGACCCGGATGAGAGACACAGAACAGGCAGAAAGAGTAAGAGACAGAGGAAGAATGAGAGAGAAAAAGCAAAAAGACACAGAGATACAGAGATGTCGAGAGGCAAAGAAATACCGAGAAGGCAAAGAAGAGATAAAGGGTCAGTGAGGCAGAGAAGATTAGAAATGGGGAGACAAAGACCAAGAGAACAAGACAAGGAGACAGGGAGGGAGGGAAAGA
>NW_006786547.1:199779-202609 GCF_000442215.2 Lipotes vexillifer
GGAAAGAGAGACAGAAACAGGTTGGTGGGGTAGGAGAGGGGCCCACGTGAAGAGAAAAGGCAGGCGAGGAGAGGTAGGAAAGATGAGGTGGAGAAACAGACGACTGAGGTCAGGATCTCCAAGTCCGGGCTGGGGGCAGAGTTAAGGTCTCGGGACCCTTGGGACCCCCCTGCTGGGGCTCCCAGGAAAGTGAGCCCATCCTATTCTCTCTTGTGCCCCGGAGAGTGTGGTCAATGGCAAGAGAGAGCAGCCAGCCTTGGAGGTCTCTCCTAGCCCTCGCAGGGGGACGGGGCTCCCTGGACCTGGAATCAGGACGTGCCTGTTGGAAGACCCAGGGGTCTTGCCTCCCCGGCTGGCTCCCAGCAGTCCAAACACTCAGCACCACGGACAGCATCCCCAGAGGCAGGGTCCCACCATCCCGCCCAGCTCCCAGCTGGCCCAAGCACAGAGCACCCTAGCTTCAATAGCCCATTAATTCAGCAGATGCTCCCTGACCCTCCTGGGGGCCCTCCCAGAGCTAGGCTCTGGGGACACCCTGAAAAATACGACGCTGTTCTTATCCTCAGGGACTCACATCTAGAGGGAGAGAGAGATGTAAACAGCAAGCGACTCTCCTCGACAGCCCGCACAGTGCCCACTAGACTGTGGGAGCACCCTGCCCTCCGAGGGGCCACACCCACCACCAGATCCCCACCAGCAACATCGGTGGGACCTCAGAGGGCTTTCTGTAAAAGCCCCCGCTGCCACCGCCACCGAGGGCAGCAGGCGGGTGTGGACGGCACACACCGTACCGCAGAACCGCGCGGCTCCCAGCAGAAAAGGCTCCCCACTCCCTTTCCTTCTCGGTCATTAGGAAAAATGAAAGGAAAGCAGCAACTTGCCCAGAAAGCTTATCATATCCAACCTCAGCGGCACCCATCCCATCAGAGCCGGTGACAGGCTGGTGCAAAGACAGAAAGGGAAGCTGAGGCACAAGGCCCACCGGCCCCTCCGTCACCTCCAGGGAGAGACCCTCTGAAGGCGAGGCCACCTCGACTCTGGCCCATGCCGGGCACGCTGCAGGCACCTCTGGGGCCAAGCCACCGGCAGTTCGAGCAGACAGCGGGGCAGGCCCCCCAGGATGGGGCGGGTGAGGGGGGCCTCATGCGGGAGCCCAGAGGCCATTTAGCCAAGTCTGTCTGTCCTCACATGCAGCACAGGACAGAGACCTGGCCACAGCCTCCTGTCCCTTGGAAGGAGTGTTCTGGGCCACAGTGGGGCTCCGAGCCTCCCTGGGACCACAAGGTCCCAGAAAGCGTGGCTGCAGGCTGCCGGGGCGGGGCCTCTGGGACCTGGGCTGTGCAAACAGGTCCTGTGGAGTGAACACCCAGGCGCTCAGCCCCAGCCCCAGCCCCAGCCCAGAGCTGGAGCAACAGCAGCTCAGCCCCAGCCTCAGCTACTGGCCAGAGGAGCAGGGCAGAGGCCCCGAATACCCATCAGGCCGGCGGAAGCACCCTGCCCCAAAGGCTGGGGCCTCCGTGACGAGGAGCAGCGCACTCCGCCTGCTCTCAAAGCAGCCCAGCCCACGGCAACTTCTGGATCTCCTGGGTTGTTCGGAAACCACAAGCTGGCAGTTGTTAGGGTCCGTCTGAGAAGGAAAGTGGGTGGCAGGACACACTGATTAAGCACCTTCCTGGAACCAGAAACTGTGACAACACACCGGCGCAGCCTCATCCAAGCACAGCTCCAGGAAGCCGTGTCCGAGAACCCTTCAGGCAGGAGACTCAAATGCACAAATGTGGCCCCCAGATCACGGGGCGACAGAGGCAAGGTTGGAGCCCAGGATTTACAGAATAAGGCCCAGAGCCCTCCCCTGCCCTGGTGACCTGCCCACGGCACCAGCAGTTCTGTGAGCAAGCTTCGCCCAAGGACAGAGCACCGTCGACGGCCCCTCAGCCAAGATCACAGCCCAGGCACCGCCTGGGGAGAAACAATGCCCGTCCCACCAGCACCCACCCCGTGAGGACCACCACGAAGCCGGGGCCTCCAGCGTGCCCAACCCTGCCCCTCGCAGAGGGCGCCCGGGCCCAGCACCCACCCCGTGAGGACCACCACGAAGTCCATGACGTTCCAGCCATTCCGCAGGTAGGAGCCCTTGTGCAGGACGAAGCCCAGTGCAACGATCTTCATCCCGGCCTCGAGGCAGAAGATGCCGATAAAGTACGGCTCCGTGTCGTCCTGAGGAGAAGCACAGAGCAAGGTCAGCCCCGCCCGGGCTGTGGCAGGCGAGGAAACCCCCCACCACCCACAGACTCGGCTCTTCCATCACGGGCCTGTTTGCCCTCTGCCGAGTTCCCCTACCAGGGCAGGTGGCCCTGTCCCCGCGGCCAGCGACACCCGATCACAACAGGAAGGGGGGGCTCCCACCCCCGGAAGCCCTGCAGCAGGGGAAGCAGCAACAACAATAACAAAATTAGGGGGTTTCCACAGTCACTAGGACAATCCTCGTTATAACACCCCACATGCATTTAGCACTATCATCATCCCCATCCTAGAGGAAGCTGAGGCACAGAGAGGTCAGGAACTGGGCCGGAGACTCTCAGCTTGCTAGAGGCAGAGACAAATCCTAACCCAGAGGTGACTTGGGTCTGATCCTGAGCTCGAACCGCTACGGGGACAACGGCCCAACTCCCTAGAGGACAGCCCAGGACCCACGCATTCCTTCAACACACACCTTCTGGATAATAAAAACAAGCACATCTTGGAGGGAGCCAGCACGGCCCTGCCTCAGGCAGCCTCCGGACGGCAAGGCATCCAGCTGGGCAAAAAGGAAAGGAATTCCAGGCCGGTG
>NW_006786547.1:203567-205565 GCF_000442215.2 Lipotes vexillifer
GGAGGAGGGAACAATGTGAGAAAAGAATGGGGACGGGAGAGGGCAGGGCCGACAAGGCCGGGCCCTGGTGGCGAGCACAGTGGGGACGAGCTGCGTGGACTCAGGGAGAAGACACACAGGCGGCGTGGAGAGCGACCAGGGGCATCACACACTTGGGAAGGGTGGCAGACAGAGCCTCTGGGCAGGTGACCCCGCAAGCTTGACCACGGGGACACAGGGGGAGGGTCAGCATGGGAAACAGCCTGAGTGCAGACCACGGACACAGGAGTGGACAAAGGGGCAGCGGGAAGGTCCTGCCCCCAGGACTATGGGAGCCACAGGAGGACTTGTCCTCCGAAGACTGCTCCGCCAGGGAGGGGTCGAGCCTCCGGGGCCAGGGACCAGCCTCCCGGGGCTGCAGGGGAGGGGAGAGGCAGACTGGTTCCCTGTGGGTGTTGCCAGCTCCCACTCAGGACCAGCGGCCTGAGCCTTCCTCCCCAGAGAAGCCTGGCCCCCCAGGGCTCTCCCATCTGACCTGGGGAACCCTCAGCCTGGCGTCCATCGTGGCCCAGTTCTCCTGTCCTACCCCCCTGATGCTGACTCACGAAGGATCATTCCCCGGAGGCTTCTGGTCTGGTTTAGTTGGAGGGTCCCCTCTCCCCGAGAGAAGAGGCTGCTGACCACCTGCCCTGGGTTAACAGCTGGGCCCCAGCAAACAGATGTTCACAGAAGCCTCTGGATACACAGAAGAGCAAGCCAGTGCCAGGAGACGGGGCCCCTCCCCAGACCTTCCCTCACAGCTCTCCCCAGCCCCATCCTTGATCACACTTGGCTGAGGGCTGGCTCAGGGCAGGGCTGAGACTGCAAGCCCAGGGCTCCAGCTGAAGAGGGCACTCAGGAAGTTGGTGGGTGTGTGGGAAGTGGAGGCCCCACCCCAGGCCAGGCTGCCCCTGTGCCACACGGCCCCCGCCCAGCCTCTGGCAGCAGCCTCCAGACCTGAGCCCTGGGGCCACAGGGTGCCTGCTCTCCAGGCCCGCTGTGTCCGGCCTCCCATCCATCTCAGCGGCCTCCAGGGGGGCACATTCTGCCTACTCTCCCAACAGCTCAGCCCCCAACTCCTACAAGTGTACCGAACCCCATCACCACAAAGCAAACCCTCCCTCACCCGTGAGGCAGGAGCTCAGACGTGGCTGGACACACGGCTGGCCTACTCAGGCCTGCTGCCGGAGCCTGGCTGCTTGCACACTGGCCTCCCTGCCCCCCGCACCCACCCCTCCCCTGGCCTGTTTCCCTCTGGCCCCACCCCTGCTGGCCTTCCTTAGGGATGTGACCACGCCTTGCCTGGAGTTCAAGGCCTACGCAGAGCACTGCACAGGCCCTGTTTCATCAACGCTTTTCCCCACTGAAGTTAGGGAAGGAGCTTGGACAGAACCGGTCACTTGCCAGGGTGTGGAGAAGAGAGATCAGCCTCTGCGCCCCCAGAAGTGTCTCCTCCTCGGGACCTCAGGGCCTCCGGCGGCTCTCCAGCCAGGCCCGCAGCTACTCTTCCTTCTCTCTGCTCTGAAGCCCAGTCTCTCAGGCCCCTGGGAGCCCACCCCGAGCCCAGGCAAAGGGGCCAGGGCAGCAGGGGTGGCTGGGGCTAGGGGACATAACCTCACCCTTGAAATGGGGCTCACCTCCTCAAGCAGCACCTTTCCCCCTTCCCCAGCACCTCCAGACACCCTGACCTGGCATCCTGGCTCCTGTGGGTTCTGTCCTCCACCAGAGGAAACCACAGGGGTCTGGGGAGCTCCGGGCAAGAGTGGGTGGAAGCAATATTCGGGACGTTTGGGAAGAAAGGCTGGGAAGGAGTGCTTCCCATGGGAAGCGGTGGGCCCACAGGGAAGGGATTCCAAGCAGAGCCAGGGAAGACAGCTCTGAAGGAGAGGCTGATGGTCCCGAGACCAAGGGCTGCACCCTGGGGGCCGAAGACTATCACAGCCCTGCAGGGAAGGGTGGGCAGTGAGCCGCCCCCCCCCC
>NW_006786547.1:205575-206738 GCF_000442215.2 Lipotes vexillifer
CCCGCCCACTCACGGAGCCTGACCCTCCTTAACCTGGGCCATTATGAACGCCCTTCCCACTCCCCACCTTTGGCTCTTAGTTTCTTAGTCCGTGTGGACTGGACAGGTGTAGGGGTAGCGAGTGGCACACTGGGCAGAGCAGCTGCTGGCTAAAATGGCCCCTCTCAAGCCACCCTTCCCCATCAGGGGCTGAGCTGGCTATCCCACTCTCCTGACCCTTCAGGGAAGTGTCAGCTGCCCGGGTTCTATCCTTTTCCTACACTTGAAAGAGGGGGAGCTGCCCAGACTACCCTGCCGGAGGAAGCTGCGCCCAATCACGGATCCTTAGAGGGTCGTGGAATCAGACAAGCTGCCGCCACCCCACGCCCCGCCCTCAGGCCGGCCGCCACCGCACTCACCAGCCGCTCAGACATGGGCGTCTTGTCTCCGTCGGGTAGGTGCTGCTCCAGTGCCAGCACGATACAGTTGGCGATGATGGTGGCCAGAATCATGTACTCAAACGGAGTGCGTGGGTTAAGGACTGGCCGGGAGGCGCCAAAGAGGAGAGGCGAGGAGGCCAAGGCCGACAGCGCGCAGTGCAGCAGCCGGGGCCAGGCCGCCTCCGGAGGGGCTGAGAATGATCGGGTCCGGAGTCCACCCCGCCCTTCCCGCCCTCATCCTCGGGGCCGCCGCGAGGGACGCCTCCGCAGTCGCGGCCACCAGCCCCTCAGCACGTCCCCGCGGCCGTCAGCACCGCGGACAGCGGCTTCGCCGCGGCTCCGCCCGGCTCCCGCGCCCCGAGGGAGGGGGCTGTGGGCCCCCAGCGCGCGGCTGGAGGAAGGACCCCGCGCAGGCGCACACTCCCCCCTCAAGACACACGCAGCCACATGTACCTACACAGGCACGTGAGCATACATGTACCGAGAGTCCCGAACGCACGCACGCGCAGCACCAAGTTCATGCTATGCCCGCACACACGCAGGCACCTGCAGCCAGGCGCGCGCACCGCCTCGCGTCCCCCGGGTGCCCACACCTACAGAGACACCGATTCGCCCTCGGGTGCCCTCCAGGCTGGCCGCGCGCTCTGCGCCCGGACCGTGGAAGCGAAGGGACGAGCCCAGGGGCAGGGGGCTCCGCCCAGCGTCCACCCCGCTCCCGCGGCCGCTGCCACCACGACCCCCCCG
>NW_006786547.1:207046-236164 GCF_000442215.2 Lipotes vexillifer
ACCGCACCCGCGGCCGTCCCCGCGACCTCGGGCGGCCCCCGCTCCCCGCCCGGCCCGGCCCCCGGCAGGATATGGCCACTCGGTGATGCGCTTGGCGTATTTGCGGACGACGTTGTCCTCGCTGAAAACGAAGAGCGAGCGGTTGACGGTGAAGCAGCTCTGCTTGACGGGGATGGGGTTGTACAGCGCCATGGTCCGCGCGCGCTGGGCCATCGACTGCTTGTACAGGACCCGCTGGCCCGGCTGCAGGCCCCCAGGGCCCGGGCCGCCCGCCCCGCCGCCGGCGCCCCCATAGCGGCCGCCCAGCTCGTCCCCGAAACGGACCATGGCTCCCGGGCGCTGCGCGCATCCCCCGGCCCGGCGGCCCCGCGGAGATGGGAGGGCGCGGGGCGCGCCTGGCGCTCGCAGTGGAGCAGCCGCGGAGCCGCCGGACCCACTAGGGACCTCGCCCGGCCGACCGCCGCCGCACCCGACACTGCCGCCCGCACCACGCCCTATAAGGGGCCGATCACGTGGCAGCGCCCGCCCAATCCGCGCGCGCCCCGCCCCCAGCTGGCCGCCCCCGCCCTGTCCCCCCGCCGGGTCCGGCAGCCGGCCCTGGGGGCTGCGCCTCGGCCCTCAGGTCCTCCTGGGCTGCGCCCGGGCTGGGCGGCAGCGGTGCGCGTGCGCCCTCCGGCCTCGCGCCCGGCCGGCCGCTGGCCAGATGCTGAACTGGGAGGCTCAGGCCAGGAGCTGGGCGGGGCTGGGAGTCCTCGACGGCTTGCTGAGCGGCACAAACGAACCCTTCCTCCCCCCCAGGAGGCATCACCAGCTGCGAGACGCTGTAGCCCAAAGGGGGGAGGGGGAGGCCCCTAGTTCCCACGTTTCTTTCCACACCTCACTCCTCCCAGCGGCCACATCGCCCACTCCCCTCCCCCTCGCTGCGGACACCGGCCTCTTCCAAGAAGATGCTGGCTCCTGGCCTCTCCTGCCATCCTTTCGGGGTCTTCGATATCAGTATGGAGGATGCTTTCAACTCCTTGGTCTTGGGTTTTCAGGATGCACAGCTCTGTCCTGCGGCCCCTCGGCCCTCAATCGTATCCTGGACTTTGCCATCACCACACACTGAATCAGCTCCAAAACCTCAATTCAGAGATCCCTGCGTTCCACCGTTCCTTCAGTAAAAATTTAAAGAGAGCCTGTTGTATGCTACTCATCCAGCCAACCAGCCTCTCCACTAAGCACCTATTAGATGCCGGGTGCTAGGCTCCCAGCTGGGCCTTCACAGAGCAGACATCCTCATACAAGGAACGGCAATGTTCACACTGGGCTTACTTTGTGCCAGGCACTGTTCTACTCGATTCACACATGATTTGCTCATCTGGTCCTCACAACGTTCAAACAAGAAGCCTTTCCCGAGTCAGTGGCAGAGGAGGTAAGCCGAGTGTCCCTTCCACCGGCACGCGGACAGCAAATCAATCCTGCCGGCAGCACCAGGTAGCAGCGCTGTGAAAACAGAAGGAGGAGATAAGGATGCGGGGGGCGGCGGGGGGAGCGGCTTTTCTACCACCCAGTCAGGGAAGACAACTTTCAGGAAATGATCCTTGAGCAGACCTGAATGTTGTAGAGAGACAGGACACTGAGTGCAGAGACCCTGGCGTGGCCATGCAGGCCAAGATCTGGGCTCCAGCTTCTGTTTTCAGTGTGATGGGAAGTCAGAGCAGAGTTCTGAGCAGACAGGTGGTCATCTGACTCCTGTTCTAAAAGGATCCCTGTGGCTGCTGGGGAACAGATTGCAGGGGTACAGTGTGTGCATCACCTAGGATGTATTCAGAGCTAAGTAACCCAATTCCCAGGTGTCGGTGACTATACAATAGCTTTAACCTCACTTACTAAGTCATAAAGCAAATGCCATTTCAGGAACACGGACTCTTCCTATCCCTCTTCCCTCCTATGGTCACCACCTGCACGTTTTGTCCTCATGCTTGTCGCCTCATGGCCCAAGGTGGCTGCCATAGCATGAGACATCATGTCTTTACACCACCATCTCAGATAGGAAGGAACAGGCAGGTGTAAAAAGGACATCTAGTTTTTAAATTTTATTTTATTGAAGTATAGTTGATTTACAATGTTGTATTAGTTTCTGCTCTAGAGAAAAGTGGTTCATTTATACATATATATATAATAGTTTACACCTGCTAATCCCAAACTCCTAGTCCATCCCTCCCCCAACCCCCTCCCCCTTGGCAACCACAAGTCTATTCTCTTTGTCTGTGAGTTTGTTTCTGTTTCATAGGTAAGTTCGTGTCATATTTTAGATTCCACATATAAGTGATATCATATGGTATTTGTCTTTCTCTGTCTGACTTACTTCACTTAGTGTGATAATCTCTAGGTCCATCCATGTTGCTGCAAGCGGCACTATTTTATTCTTTTTTATGGCTGAGTAATATTCCATTGTGTATATGTACCACGTCTTCTTTATCCATTCATCTGTGGATGGACATCTAGGTTGTGTCCATGTCTTGGCTATTGTAAACAATGCTGCTATGAACATAGGGGTGCATGTCTCTTTTCTAATTATGGTTTTCTCTGGATATATGCCCAGGAGTGGGACTGCTGGCAGTCCCACTGCTGAATGGCAACTCTATTCTCAGTTTTGTGAGGAAGCTCCATACTGTTTTCCATAGTGGCTGCACCAATCTGCATTCCCACCAACAGTGTAGAAGGGTTCCCTTTTCTCCACACCCTCTCCAGCATTTGTTATTTGTGGACTTTTTAATCATGGCCCTTCTGACCGGTGTGAGGTGGTATCTCATTCTAGTTTTGATTTGTATTTCTCTAATAATTACACTGCTGAGCATCTCTTCATGTGCCTATTGGCCATCTGTAAGGACATCCATTAAAAAAAATAAACATACAACATCGTTTTATAACAAAGGAAAGGTTTCTCAGAGGCTCCCCGGAAAATTTCTCTTTAAACTCCACTGGGCAGACCTGGGCCACGTACCACTCCTGGCTTCACGAGGATGGGGAAGTGAATGTATGAATGTATGGCCAAGAGGAGTAGGACTGCCGTCGTCCACGGAGGTGGGCAAACAGTAGCTCCACACAAAATCAGGGCTCACTCAGCTGGGAGTGGAAGGGAAGGCTGCAGGGGAGGCTGCCAATAGGCCTGTTGCAGAGAGAAATGGGGAGGCCAGTTAGGAGATTTTAACAGAAGCCCAAGAGAGAGGTGGAGTGGTTTGGACCAGGGGCACGATGCACAGGGGCCCTATTGTAGAGCTGACTGAAGTGCTGATGTGTCCGTTGTGAGACGTGAAAGAGGAAATGGAGGCTCTTAGTTTTTTACCTAAGCAACTGTGGACTGATGCACTTTACTGAGACAGGAGATGAGGGAAGAGCTTGTTGGTCACAGGATTCTGCATTTAACATAGAAGTGGAGATGTTGAGTAGGCAGTTGGGTATCACAAGGGAAGCTCAGAGGAGAGGTCACAGCTGAAGACGTGAATCTGGACGCTGTGTGAATACTTCCTGTCTGACCGTCCCACCCTCTCCACCCTTCCCACTTTGTGCCGTGCGCTGACCTGTTACCGAACCAAACTTGGGTCTGCCTGGCTGCACGCAGTAAAGTCAATCTATTGACACTGGGTTGTGGTGAAGGAAAGTGCAGCATTTATTCCAAGGCATCCAACATGGAGCCAAGCAAGGAGAATGGGCAGCTTATGCTCAAAAGGCCCAAACTCCCCAAAGGCTTTCTGGGAAGGGGTTTTAAACGCAAGGCAAAGGGAGAGGGTGGCGGGTGCCTGATCAGCTTGTCCTTCTGATGGGTTGGTGGTGAGGTAAGCAGATGGTATTTTGAGAATTAGCACCATAAACCTTCTGGTTCCAGCGGATCTGGGGTCTTTGTGCTGGTGGGCAGCATGCAGTTAACCTCTCCCACCTGGTGGGGGTTTTAGTAGCTGCAAAACAGCCCAAGGGTATGGCTCAGGATGTTATCTATAGCCCTTGAGGAGAAACTCAGGTCCTGGACTTTGTTCTATGATTAAACTATTATTGTCTGTTTTCCTTTGTTTCTGCATTTTCTCACTTCTCTGATTACCTTTGCTCTTTGGATGTGGGAGAAGGCCCAGGAGGCTAAAGCTTTTCTACAAACAAGAGGCGGGGGACACAGGGTGGTCTGTCCCTGGGAAAGCCCGCAGGGTCCTGCCCAGTTACATGTAGACCACATAGCTCATTCCCTTGACCTCTGGCTCCCGCTTCTGCTGGGCCAACGGTGAGCACGTGGAGGGAGGAAAGTCAGGGTCTTCATCCCCCAGCCCCTCCCACTGACCACCTGGGGTGGGCTGTAAGCCCTAAATGAAGGTCCCAGCTCCTGTCAGGCGCCCTCTCCACCCTCCTTTTTCTCCTTCCAGGTCCAGGGTTCTGTCCCCTCCCCTTGTTTCTGCAATGTCCTCTCCCTCCAGGTTTCACTGCGCCCTGCACAATTCATGGTAGATAGTCCCTTCAAACGTGCCAGACCCCTGCCTGAATCAGCAGTCATCATCACTGAGGGAGTAAGTGTAGACAGAGAGAAGAGGCCCCTGGGGTGCTCAGTAAGACCGAGTAGATGACAAGGAGACAGAGGAGCGGCCTGAGCCCTCAGAGGGGAGGACAGCAGAGTCCAGTGCTCCAGGGCCACGGGAGGGGCGTGTGTCCAGAGAGAAGTCAGTCATCTGCCAAACGCTGTGGAGAGATCCAGAGAGATAAGGACCGACATTCAATCACTGGCATGAAAGACAGGCGCCCCTCTTCCCTTGAGAAAAGCAGTTTCCATAGAGGAGTGGGAAGCAGGCTGAGGGGAGTGGATTAAAGAGAATGGCTCATGAGGAAGCACATACAGCAGGTGGACAGAGCCTGTTGGGTGAGTTTTCCCGCAAAGAAGCAGAGACGTGGAACAATAGCTGGAGACACAGGCCATGAAGGGAGTTTTGTGGGTTATTTAAGGAAGTGGATGTTACTGGACCTTGTGTGCCGGTTGGAACGACTCAATAGAAAGACAGGTTCCAGATGCAAGAGAAAGGATGTGCTGCCCGGTCTGGGTCAGAGGCCATCGGACATGAGACAGCCTGTTCGCTGAGAGGAAGGGCAGTCGGAGGACGTGACCACAGACACAGGCAGGCTGGCGGGTTAACGGGGGGAGGAGGACCACCTCTGGACTGCGAATCTCACTGAAATCAGAGGCAAGATCAGAGCTGAGAGTGAGCGGGGCGTTGAGGCTGGCAGAAGGTGGAGCAGGTGTGAAGGCTCATCCAGGGGAGCAAGGAGCTGCGGGGGATGCAGGGCACGGACCCGGGCTGAGCTGGTAGCCCCAGTGACACTTCTCTTCCTTCCTGGCCTCCAGCGGGCTTGCTCCCCACCCATGACCTCAGCACCTCCTGCCCCCCCCCACCCCTCCTGGCAGGGGTCTGTGGTCCCTCCCCCTCTGTCCTACTCACCTCGAACCCCCAGGGACGCCCCCACAAGGCTCCAGCCACTGCAGAAGTTCACGCACCAGGCAGACGCCTATCACCCACTGTGCCCCCAGAAGTCCTCAGGGGGCCTGAGTTGGTCCTGTTGCGTGCTGGCAATGGCATTGCAACCAGGCTCCACTATCCTAGAAGCTCGGCCCCTGGCCCGTTCCCAGAGGGTGGGAGGCCCCTTGCCCACCTTCCCCTCCGGCCGCTCTTCAGCTCCTCCCCCTTCTTCCCCAGCTTTACTAGGATGCAGTTGACATACAACATTGTGTGAGCTGAAAGTGCACAATGTGATGATCTGATACATGTACACATTGTGAAAGGAAGACTCAATAAGGTCATTTAACATACTCATCATCCATCACCTCACATAGTTTACCTTTTGTTTTGTTTTGTTTTGTTTTTGGAGAAGGCTTAAGATCTACTGTCTTAACTTTCAAGTACATGATACAGTATTATTAACTATAGTCACCCCACACAGTACACAAGATCCTCAGAACCTATAACTGCAAGTTAGTACCCTTTGACCAGCATCTCCCCATTTCCCCCACCCCCCAGCCCCTGACAACCACCATTCTGCTCTGTTTCTGAGTTCAGCTTTCTTTTAGATTTGACATATAGGTGAGATCATAGAGCGTTTGTTTTTCTCTGTCTTATTTCACTTAGCACGATGCCCTCAAGGTTCATCCATGTTGTCACGAATGGCAGGATTGCCTTCTTTTTTTTTTTTTTTTTTTTTTTTTTTTTTGGGTGGTGGCCTCTCCCGTTGCGGAGCACAGGCTCCGGATGCGCAGCCTCAGCGGCCATGGCTCACGGGCCCAGCCGCTCTGCGGCCTGTGGGATCCTCCCGGACCGGGGCACGAACCCGTGTCCCCTGCATCGGCAGGCGAACTCTCAACCACTGCACCACCACGGAAGCCCTGTCTTCTTTTTTTATGGCTGAACATACTTCGCATATTTCAGTGTATACATATCTCACTTCTTCTTTGTCCATTTACCCGTCAGTGGACACTTAGGTTCTTCTTTGATGATAGCTATTCTAGCAGACATTGCATGGTGGTTTTGATGTGCATTTCTCTGATGATTAGTGATGCTGAGCATCTTTTGATGTACTTGTTGGCTATTTGTATATCATCTCTGGAAAAATGTCTGCCAGGTCCTTTGCCCATTTTTTAATTATATTACTTGGGGGTTTTTTTGGTTTTTGTTTTTGTTTTTGGCTACCAAGTTGTGCATCCCTTATATATTTTAGATATTAACCCCTAATTAGATATGGGGTTTGCAAATATTTTCTGCCACTCTATAGACTGTCTTTTCATTTTGTTGATGGTTTCCCTTGCTGTACAGAAGCTTTTTAGTTTGATGTAGTCCCACTTGTTGATTTTTGCCTTTGCTGCTTGTGCTTTTGGTGTCATGTCCAAAAAATCTTTGCCAAGACCAGTGTCAATGAACTTCTCCCCTGTTTTCTTCTAGGAGTTTTATGGTTTCAGGTCTTACATTTAAATCTTTAATTCATTTCAAGTTAACGTTTGTGAGTGGTATAAAATAGGGACCCACTTTCATTCTTTTGCATGTGAATATCCAGTTTTTCCAGCACCATTTATTGAAGAGACTAACCTTTCCCCATTGAGTACTCAAGTATCCTTCCCTCTTGTCAAATATTAGCTGACCATATACACATGGGTTTATTTCTGGGTTCTTGATTTGGTTCCATTGGTCTTTGTGTCTGCTTGTATGCCAGTGCCATACTGTTTTGATTATTGTAGCTTTGTAGTATGGCTTGAAATCAGGAAGTGTTATGCCTCCAGCTTTATTCTTCCTCAAGGCTGCTTTAGCTATTTAAGGTCTTTTGTGGCTCCATATGAATTTTAGGACTGTTTTTTCCATTTCTACCAAAAATGCCATTGGAATTTTTTATAGGGATTACACTGAATTTATAGATGGCTTTGGGTAGTTGACATTTTGACAATATTAACTCTTCCAGTCCATGAACAGGAGGTCGGTGGGGGGTGGGGGGAGGGTGCAGTGGCTTTCCATTTATTTACGTCTTCTTCAATTTCTTTCATTAATGTCATAGTTTTCAGGGTACACTTCTTTCACCTGGGTTGAATTTATTCCTAAATGTTTTACTGTTTTTGATGCTATTGTAAATGGGATATACCTCCCTTTCTAAGTCCCACCTCTGCCACTAGGTGTTGCGTTCCCATATGGAGAGTTGGGGAGGGAAAACTTGGAGTAATTTTTCATTTTCATATAGAATTGACACTTAATTTTTAAAACAATAAGGATAAGTAGTACATGAGGCCAGGAATGGCTCCATGAAGGAGAGGGACCCCTGTACTTCCAACTTATCTGCATCCCCACAGTGTTCAAACACTGGGCAGCCCCTCCCTTCTGAATTAGGGCCCCATACACCTCTCCAGCCTGCCACCTGTTTCTGACACCCTACCTAATGGCCCCCACCTCCGTATTTACTTTTTAATATCAAACAATAAGTACATGCATATTATAAAATATGTATAAGGCTTAAGTAATAACAATACCACAAACTCCTGTGCACCCACCAACCAGCCCAGGAAACAGACCCAGGAGATCCTGCAAAGACCCCGTGTGCCCCTCCCAGATCCCCACTTCCCACAGAGGCCTCCCCAGTCCTGAATCCTGTACTTATGATCATCTCTCTATTGTACCCCTGCACAATATCTGTAGTTTTACACACTTTTACCTTCACATACACAGAAAGAACCGAGTTGTAGATATTCTTCTGCAACTTGCTTTTCCTTAACAGTGTGCCCATCATTGCACATACATGAATCATTTGTTGTCACCACACATATTAGTCTTTGGAGTGACAATTTACTTGTCCATTCTTCTTTGATGGAAGTTTGTGCTGCTTTACATTTTCTGCTATTTCAAACAGTCCTGCAGTGACCATCTAATTTAGTTCTCCTGGTATCCTGGCCACAGGTGAGACTGATGCTGCCCCATCAGTGCCAGTGGGCCGATCACACTCCCCAACAGCTCACAGGTCCCAGTGGCTTCACTCTCCCAACACTCTGGTGTGGTCGATATTTTTGTCAACCTGGTGGATACTTAAAGCATCTCACTATGGCTTTTAATCTGCATTCCCCTGATCACTAAGGAAGCTGAGCAACTTCTCATATATTTATTACTTATCTAATCTTCCTCTTGGTCAAAGTGCCTGTTCAAATCTTATGTCCACTTTCCAACTGGATCATTTTTTTCTTATTCACTTGTACCAGTTCTTATATGTTCTGGTGTGAACCTTTGTCAGATATGTGTGTTGCAAAATCTTCTTTGATATGCAGAAGTTCTTAATTATAACGTATCTAAATATATTCAAGTTTTCCTTTATGTTTTGTGCTTTTTGAATCATAGAAAATTCTTCATTTATCATTGTGAAGATATCCTTTTGTATATTGTTGGAATGTTGAGAATATGGTCTCCTATCTTCTCCTAAAATTTGCATTTTTGGCTTTTTGCACTTTAAACCAGATGCAACTAATTTTTCTGTATGAAGTGAGGCAGGCAGGAGTCCACTTTGTTTTTTTATATAATTAAATTGTCAGAACATCATTTTTGAAAGGTATCCTTTCCCCAATGCGAAGTCAGCCCTGTCACATGTCAAAACTCTGTAAACGTATGGGTCTGTTTCTGGGCTCTCAATTCTGCTCAGGTGATCTATTTGTCTGTCTCTGTGCCAATACTACACTGTGTTAATTACTAAAGCTTTAAAATAAGCTAATATTCCTATCTGGTTTTCTTCTTGAGAATTTTTGCTATTCTTTACCTTTTATTTGTCTGTATGTTTTTTATTTATTTATTTGTTTGTTTGGCCCCGCTGTGTGGCTTGCCTGATCTTAGTTCCCTGACCAATGGATCAAACCTGGGCCAACGCAGTGAAAGTACCAAGTCCTAACCACTGGACTGCCAGGGAATCCCGTCTGCATAATTTTTAGAATCAACTTGTCACATTATACAAACACATACAGTGGGCGTTTGACAAGAGTTGCATGGAATCAATAGGTCAATCTGGGGCAAATTACACCTTTGTGATACTGAGACTTCCAGCCCATGAGCAAAATATATATCTTCATTTAGTTTATTTTAGTAAAGTTTTATAATTTTCTCCATAAAGGTCCTGCACATTTATATGAGATTTATTCCTAGGGGTTCCATGTTTTCACAGTATAATGAAGGGATCCACCTGGTTACATTTTCTGTTGCTCGCATTCTGTGCAGTTCTCTGCATGCACATAGCAGTACTGCTAAATTTTCTGGTTAATAATTCACTGTTAGATTTCTTTGTTTTCTATGTAGATAACACTGAAAAATGCTTCATTTCTTCTTTTGCAATTCTTAGATGTTTTGTTTCTTTTTCGTGTATTCCTGTGCTAGCTGGTACAATGAAGTCCAGAAATGGGACAGTGGGCACCCTGTCCTGTTCCTTGTCTTAAATAATATACTTCCAACCTTTCACCATTATGAGGTTTGCCATGTTCTTTTAAAAAAATAGATACCCCCTAACCAGGTTAAGAAATTCTCCTCTAGTCTTTTTTTTGTTTTGTTTTGCGGTACGCGGGCCTCTCACCGCTGTGGCCTCTCCCGTTGCGGAGCACAGGCTCCGGACGCACAGGCTCAGTGGCCATGGCTCACGGGCCCAGCCGCTCCGCGGCATGTGGGATCTTCCCGGACCGGGGCACGAACCCGTGTCCCCTGCATCGGCAGGCGGACTCTCAACCGCTGCGCCGCCAGGGAAGCCCCTCTCCTCTAGTCTTAACGTCTAGGAGCTTTTATCATGAACAGGTGAAGAATTCTATCAAATCATTTTTCTGCACTGGAGATGATCATATTTTTCTCCTTTATGTTAGGGGAGTGGCTTATTTATGCTAATTGATTTCCTAAAGTTAAACCAACCTCTCATTCCTGTGGTAAATCAAATGTGGTCAAGACTGATTATTGTTGTTATACACTACTGAAATTTGGTTTACTAATAATCTGTCGAGTTGCCGCAGGTTGGTCTCTGAATGACATTGCCCTGTGGTTTTCTCTGTTGCATTATTTTTATCAGATTTGGGCATCAAGGTTATGGTGGCCTTGGGGAGCATTTCCATAGAGAATCTGTATTTTGAAAGTTCAGCTGAACTCACTAACTGGGCCTGATGTTTTCTTTGTGATTTTAATTGCTGACTATTTAAGAGCCATAAAACTATTCAGGTTTTCTATTTCCTCTTGGGTCAGTGTTCGTTCTGTTATACTTTTCTAGAAATGTATTGGCCTAAAGTTGTTCATGCTATCTTTTTAATCTATGTTGTACCGTGGCTATATGCCCTTTGTATTCTCCCTCTCTCTCTCCCCCCCCCCTCCCCCTCTCTCAATCTTGCCGAGGTTTGCCATTTTGTTAATCTTGTCAAAGAACCAATTTTTTGCTTCACTGATTGTCTCTATCATATGTTTGTTTTTTAAAAAAATAAATTTATTTATTTATTTTTGGTTGCATTGGGTCTTCACTGCTGCACGGGCTTTCTCTAGTTGCGGTGAGCGGGGGCTACTCTTTGCTGCGGTGTGCGGGCTTCTCATTGCGGTGGCTTCTCTTGTTGTGGAGCACGGGCTCTAGGCGCATGGCCTTCAGTTATGGCTCGCGGGCTCAGTAGTTGTGGCTCACGGGCTCTAGAGCGCAGGCTTAGCAGTTGTGGTACACGGGCTTAGTTGCTCCGCGGCATGTGGGATCTTACTGGACAAGGGCTTGAACCCACGTCCCCTGCACTGGCAGGCGGATTCTTATCCACTGCACCACCAGGGAAGCCCCCATATGTTTGTTTTCTATTCATTAATATCTGCTCTTTATATTCCCTCTCTTCTCCTTTGTTTTAGGTTTATTTGCTTTCTCAGTTGGATGATTAATTAATTTTCAGCCTTTCTTTAAAGACGCACACACGTGCACACGCGTGCACGCTACACTATTGTTATTTTAGACAGTTGTGGTTGCCGTGAAAGCGTGCCCGGCAACACGATTGGCAAAGGGCCTGTTGCTGTGCTGAGCCCACCGCTGCCCCTGTGCTGAGGGTCCTGGACTCCGCAGTGGCTTCACCAAGTCAGAGCAGATGCTCGGCGATCAGGATGCTCCCACCAGCCTGCTGTCCCTTTCTCGTCACTAGAAGTTAGAGCTGCATCACAGTCTGACAGCTCTGCCAGCCTCTCCTCACTCCTTCCCAACTTATTTCTAATAATAATAATGTATATTCATCGTCATGTAATAAAATCTAATAAAATCCTGGTACATTTAATCCCATCTGTATCTTGGATGAACTGTGAAAACATCATGCTAAGTAAACGAAGCCAGACACAGAAGGCCACCTAATACATGATTCTGCTTCATGAAGTGTTTCCAGAATAGGGAAATCCAAAGACAAAAGGAGATTAGTGGTGCCAGTGGAGGAGGTGAGAGTGGGGAGTGACTGGTAATAGGTACGGGGTTTCTTTTTGGGGTGAAGATTTTCTGAAATTAGATAGTGGTGATGGCTGAACAACACTGTGAGTGTATTAAAAGCCACCAAAGAGCTTCCCTGGTGGCGCAGTGGTTGAGAGCCCGCCTGCCGATGCAGGGGATGCGGGTTCATGCCTCGGTCCGGGAAGATCCCACATGGTGCAGAGCGGCTGGGCCCGTGAGCCATGGCCGCTGAGCCTGCGCGTCCGGAGCCTGTGCTCCGCAATGGGAAAGGCCACAAACAGTGAGAGGCCCGCGTACCACAAGAAAAAAAAAAAAAAGCCACTGAATTGTACATTTTTAAATGACTAAAATGGTAGATTTTATGTTATGCGAATTTTACCTCAATAAAAAAATTTAAATAAAAAGTGTAAATAATTTTTAAAAATAAAGATATTTGGGCCCCTCTAACTCTCCATCACAGTCACCTTCCAAGTCGTTCAGCCAGTGGTGGTGGCCACCTCGTGAACACAGGGCCTTGTCCCACTCCCACACCTGTCCTCCTCTGCAGCCTTGACCACGTCACAGCCCACTTGGGGCCCTTCGTGGCTTTCTCACGGCTGCCGGCCCTGCCTGCCGCTCTGGCCTCATTGCTCACTCAGCGCCAGCCAGCCCCGCTGGCCCGCAGGTCCCTCAAAGGTGCCACCTGCTGTCCCTGTGCTGTCCCTGTGCCCGGACAACTGGGTCTACCCCTCAGATGTCAGCCAGACGCCGCCTCACTGGTGACTCCCTGCCGGCCAGGACGCTCCCACTGCCCTGACCCTTCAGAGCAACCTTGCCCCTCCCCGTTTCAATTATTTCTCCATCCCAGGGTTGGAGACAGGGCATTCCTCTTGGGGTGCTGCCCTGTGCACTGTGGGCTGTGCAGCATCCCTGCTGGACACCTCTGACTTCCAATATCCTCCTCAGCTGTGACACCAAATCTGTCCCCAGATCTTGCAAGTGTCCCCTGGGGGCAGAGTCATCCCCAGGTGAGGGCCCTGCTCTATACTGGTAGTTCCCAAATCTTTATCTCCAGTACAGATTTCTCTCCTGAGCTTCAGACCTGGGTATCCATCTGTTTCTAGACATTTTCCCCGGGAGAACTGGGATTTTTAAAAAGATGAGTGGAAGGAAATTGACAAATTTGTAACAAAAGCTAATCTGGAAGTACGAACAAATAAAACGATGAGGACAAATAGAGAAGAATAAAAGAACAGTCCCAACAACATAAAAATGGACAAAAATCAAATTGTGTAGTCTATACAACCCTGAAAAGAAATTCTAGACATACTGATGGGAATGCAAAGTCAAATTACAGGACAGCAAAAAGGGTTTTTAATCTTAAAGTGTAGGGACACCAAGGCCGGAAGCTCTGTGCGGTTGACAGTGAAGTCAGCTGGGACGCCTTGCCGACAACACCGCACAGCCACAAGCTGAAAATGACCAGCTTAACGGAGAAGGTTGCCAAAGTGGATTACAGAAGAATTTGAAATTCTAGAAAGGCAGAAATAAAAAAGAACCCAGAAGCTGATATATATTTTTAAATAACCCATCATAAACAAAGTAAATAAACACATTTAGAAGATACTGTCAATGCATAAGGCAAGGGATGAATTTTCTTTATTTCCAAAGAGCCCTTTCTGATCAACAATAAAAAGACTAACAATTCCACTGAAACTAAGCAAAGGACATGTAAAGTTGCCTCACAGAGAAAGACACAGTTAATCATGAACGAACTTGCAATAAGACAGGATTTCAGGTGGGCAAACAAAGGCTTAGAAGCTTTATGGACCCAATGGGATTATTTATGAGAATGAGGAAACAGCACTGGGGGGTAATGGACTCTGAATCGCGCTGCCTGGGGTCCCAACCATGGCTCTGCCACTCGGAGCTGTGTGACCTTGGGCAAGGTCCTTAGTGTCCTTTTTATCATCCATTAAGGTGGGGACAGCCCCCACCATATAGAATTTTCATGAGAATTAAATGATCATGTACGTAAAGCACTTTAGAACAGCACCTGGACATGGTAAGCACTATGTTTGTTAAAAAACAGTAAGAGCTTTAAAAATATTACGTATTATTCTTTTATCGATATATATTTTTACATAAAATGTTCGTGAGAATATTCATGAAACAGTGATTAATCTAAGGAAGACACTGAAAGTGAGTGGAGTTTTAACTTTTTCCCTTTCTGTATTGTATTTACAATTGGCTTTTTAAATTTAAAAACATAACATCATAAGGAAATAGAATACATAGAGGAACAGAATAAAGCAATAGAATAGTATAACAGAATCAAACAGAGCGTGTGTGTGTACCTAAATGTAGTGGATGAGATTTAGGATTTGTGGGAAAGGAAAGATTTGCCAATAAATGGTATTAGAATAATTGGCTTTCAAGTTGGAAGAAAATCAAGTTCTCTTATTCTTTTGCTTCTGGCCACAATGAAGCAGCAGGTGCTAGATGACCATCCTGTCATATAAAGTGTAAAACTGGGCAAATATATATATGAAACCATTTTCAGACATTAGACAACGGGACGTGCAGGAAAAAGATTCCTGAAAAAATAAAACACAAAGCACACTAGTTCACACTCACCCTGGCCTGTCCGAAGGGGACAACGTTCCAATCGTAGCACAAAGGTGAGAGCACCAAGCAGAGCAAAGTCCTCCTGTCGAGATTACAAGACAGAGGCCAGAGTTCAGGGAAGCAAAGGTGGTGGAATTTGAGGGGCAGACACGAGAGATGAAGAACTGAACAGAGAAAGAGCTCCAGAAATCCATACGGGAGTGCCCTGGAGTCTCTGGCTGAACAGGACCTGTGTGTGTGCACAGTAAGAGCCACAAAATGGGGGTGGGAGGGGTGCCGAGCTGCTGCGACCTGAACAAATGCCACACCCACGCAGGACAAGGGGTCACCCGAGTCCTAAGTAGAGTAGAACACCTTGCTGAACACTCTGGCAATTCAGCAGAGGCCCAGAAAGGCCACATCATAAAATGTGTAGAGTCAAACGTGTCCTAGAACAAAGGCTACTTTACACCTTCCCCAAAAAAAGCTTTAAAAGAAAAGACTTGAGATGATCAGCTTGATCTAAAAGTAAAGTAATTATCTGCCAGAACAAAACCCAATACTCTCCAGAGACAGAAAACAAAATCCAGGCACTTAACGCAAGATTCATACTGTCCAGCATCCAATTAAAACTGATCAGACATGAAAAGAAGTGTAGAAAGGTGACATAACTAGGAGAAAGGTCAGTCAACAGAAATAAAACCAGCTATGACAGACTCAACATACAGAGATTAAAAACAGCCAGTATAAGTGTGCTCAAAGAGTTAAGGGAAAACATGAATATAATGAGATAACAGATAGTGAACCTCAAAAGAGACACTGAAGCTATAAAAGAACCAAATGGCATGTCTACAATGGAAAATCATGATATATAAAATGAAAATTTCACTGGATGGGCGTAATAGAAGATGTGACACTGCAGAACCACCACTGATTTTTCATCAGAAAGAAAGCAGTCCAGAGGCAATGGGATTGCGTCTTGAAGGTGCTGAAATGAAGGTGAAAGGTGAAACGAAGATACTTTTGAACAAACAAAAGATGAGACAATTCTTTGCTAGAAAGATCTGTGCTAAAATGTTTATTTAAGTTCTTCAGGCTAAAGAAAATGACAGTAGTTGGAAATTTCGATCTACAAAAAGGAATGAAGAGCACCAGAAATTGTAAATGTATATAAATGTAAAATACCTTTTCTCTCATTCTTTAACTTCTTTAAAAGACAACTGAACTTCTTGATTTTACAGCATAAAAATGAAGCTTAATGCACGCCGATAAAAAAAAAAAGTCACTTATGAGGCCATAAGACCTCAGGAAGGAATGCAGACAGTGACAAGACAATCTATTACAATGTATGAGACAACCTCACTGAAGGGGTGGGGGAAGGGGCTAACCTAAGTAACCCTGGAAATGAGTGGGTCCATAAGAGTAAAGCAAATGGAGCTAGCTGCACACGAACACTGTCTCTGGTCAATAAGGTTGTTTCCCATAGGGAACTGGTTACTGGTTACTCTGATACAGCTATGCATGTATCCTGGAACTGAACAACTAAGTAAATAGACGGTGGAGAGAGCTGGGTTTCTCACAGCTGGAGCAAAAGCTTACAGATAAGCAAGGACAGGAGGCTATGATGATCCACCTTGTAAGGAATTACATTTGGAGACATCAGTGTGAATTTACATTTATCCTAATGTAGACACAGATAGGTACATACAGAAACATTTGTAGATCTGTGTATATGTACACACATATATTTCTTTCCCCTGTCAACTGAGAGGGCCCTTCAGAAAAGACACCCCAGGGCTTCCCTGGTGGCACAGTGATGGGGAGTCCGCCTGCCGATGCAGGGGACACGGGTTTGTGCCCTGGTCCAGGAAGATCCCACATGCGGCGGAGCGGCTGGGCCCGTGAGCCATGGCCACTGAGCCTGCGCTCTGCAACGGGAGAGGCCGCAACAGTGAGAGGCCCGCGTACCGCAAAAAAAAAGAAAAAAGAAAAGACACCCCAGTAGCAACAAGCACCCCAGCACCCAGATCTTGGTTTCTAACACTGTCCCCCAATGAAAGAAATCAGGGCTCCACGGAGAAGTGGCTAAGTCTAGGACTCAGGCAGAAAATAAACAAAATGAGCCTGAAGCATCTCACAGTGCCATAACGTAAGGAAGCGCTTGGAGGCACACACAGACACAACCCACATTGATGAGGGTGTCAGTGGTAAACAGGAGCCACATGAAGAGCTCCTAATGGCCAAAAAGCTGCAACAATTTGAGCAGATAATACATAAATAAACACCCCAAATATAAAGTGAATACCCATGAGCCCGTATTGATAAAAATGACTGAAATAAATTAATAACTGAGCCAGAAGAGACAAATCTCAAGTGCAGAGGAATTCCAAATAATTTATGTAGATGCTCTGTCCCAAAGGAGAGGGGACCTAACCCCAGACCTCAGGTGTGGCAGGGCCTAGAGCCCTCCTTCTAGGAAGCAGGATGGAAAGGGAGGAAAGAGGGGTAGAAATCTGACAAGCACACCTCAGTGAGGTGATCAAGGCCCACATCAAGTCATAAATCATGTTGATAGGATTGTTTTTATGTGACAGGACAAAAATGGCACCTTATCTCTGGGGTCTTCCTCCCAATAGCCCATAACGTCAGTCCTATCATAAGAAAAACATTAGACAGATTCCAATAGTGGGACATCCTAAGAAACACTTGACCGGTACTCCTCTAGACTGTCAAGATCATCAGGAACAAGTAAAACTGCCACAACCAAGAGGAGCCTAAGGAGACCTGACAGCTAAACACAATGTGATATCATGGAAGGAATCCTGGAAATAAAAAAGACCTTAGGGAAAATTTAAGGAAATCTGAATAAGCTATGGACGTTAGTCAATAACAATGTATCAATATTAAAAAATTAATTAATTATAACAAATATACCATATGCTAATAAGATGTATTTGGAAATCTGCACTATCGTCTCGATTTTTCTGTAAATCTAAAAATATTCTTCAAAAAGTCTGTTTCTTAAAAGATAATTGGCCAGATTAAACACAATCCCTGTCAGAATCACAGTTGGCTTCTTTGTAGAAACGGATAAACTGGTCCTAAAGTTCATATGGAAACTCAAAGGACCTAGAATAGCCAAAAAAATATTTCAAAAGAAGAAAATAACTGGAGTACTCACACTTCTCCATTTCAAAGCTCACTACAAAACTACACTCGTTAAACCAGTATGATATTGGCACAAGAATAGACATATAGATCAATGGGATAGAATTTAGAGTCCAGGAATTAACCCAATATCTACGGCCAATTGATCCTTGACAAGGGTGCCAAGACCATTCCACGGGGGAAGAATAGCCTCTTTTAACAAACAGTGCTGGGGGCTTCCCTGGTGGCACAGTGGTTGAGAATCTGCCTGCCAATGCAGGGGACACGGGTTCGAGCCCTGATCTGGGAAGATCCCACATGCCGCGGAGCAACTAAGCCCATGCGCCACAACTACTGAGCCTGCGCTCTAGAGCCCACGGGCCACAACTACTAAAGCCAGCGCGCCAGCCCGTGCTCTGCAACAAGAGAAGCCACCACAATGAGACGCCCATGCACCACAACAAAGAGTAGCCCCCGCTTGCCACAACTAAAGAAAGCCCGAGCCAAGCAACGAAGACCCAACGCAGCCAAAAATAAATACATAAATAAATTTATTTTAAAAAAAGCAAAAAAAGACAATGCTGGAAAAATTGAATGTCCACCTGCAAAACGATGAGATGGGACCCCTACGTCACACCTATACAAAAATTAACTCAAAATGTGTCAAAGACTAAATAGTAGCTAAGACATAAATAGTAAGAGCTAAAACTATGAAACTCTTAGAAGGAAACCAAGGTATAAATCTTTGTGATCTTGGATTAGGCAACAGTTTCTTAAATATGGCACCAAAAGAACAAGTAACGAAAGAAAAAAATGGGCAAATTGGACTTCATCAAAATTAAAATCTTTTGTGCTTCAAAAGACACCATCAAAAAAGTGAAAAGACAACCTACTGAATGGGAGAAAATATTTGCAAATCACATATCTGACAAGTGATCGCTATCTGGGATATATTTAAAAAAAAACAAAACTCTTACCACTCAATAATAAAAAGAGAACTCTACTTAAAACTGGGCAAAGGATATGAATACGTGTTTCTCCAAAGAAGACACACAAATGATCAATAATAAGAACATTGAAAAATGCTTGACATCACTAGTCATCAGGGAAATGCAAACCAAAACCACAGTGAGGTCACTTCACACCCACTGGGACGGTTCAACTAAAAACTACAGATAACAAGTGTTGATGAGGATGTGGAAAAATCAAAACCTTCATACACTACTGGTGAGGACTGTAAGACGGTTTTGGATACAGCTTGGTAGTTCTTTTAAAGGTTAAACGAGAGTTTCCACACGACCCAGCATTTTCAATCCTAGGTATATAGCCAAGAGACATCTACACAAAAACAAATACATGAATGCGTATAGCAGCTTTACTCATAAGAGCCAAAGAGTGGAAACAATCCACATCAACTGACAACCCATCCACATAACAGAATGTTTATCATTTGGCCAGAAAAAGGAAGGACCGGCACATGGTACAACACGGATGAACCTCAAAGACATGATGCTCAGTGGAAAAAGCCACAGAAGACCACAGTATTATATGAAATGTCCAGAACAGGCAAATCTACATAGACAGAAAGTAGATTAGAGGTTGTCTGGGGCTGGGGGGAGGGGGGACTAGGGGAGAAATGGCTGCTAGTGGGCCCAGGGTTCTTCCTGGGGTCACAACAACGTTAAATTTGATTGTGATGATGGATGCATGTAATTGTGAACATGCTAAAAACCCACCGAATGGTAAGCTGTAAGAGGATATGGGATCGTATGGTATGTGCTTATATTTCAATAAAGCTGTTACTGAAAACAAAAAAAGAAACCAGTGAGAAAATGAGTAGACAAGGTACAAATTAAGAATAACAACAATAATTGGCTAAAGAAAGCAAAAACAATAACGACGACTTGGGGTATAAACTATAGGGACCAAAATGTATGACAATTGGGGAAACGGAATTGTTCTGCTGTGCAGCTCTTACATCAGCTGTAATATGGTCAGCACCTCGGGAGAGCAGACTGGCCAGCTGAAGATGCAGAATGTAAATCCTACAGCAGTTACTAAAAAACGAAAACAAAATGGGTAGAGCTAATAAGCCAACGCAGTAGGAACGATGGATTATACAAACACACTCAATACAAAAGACGGCAGAAGAAGGGGGAAAAGGAACAAAGAACAAACAAGATAGGCAGAACATAGCAAAATGGTGGATTTAAATTTTAGAAAACCCAACTGTTCCAGGACGGGGGCAGGCAAGGTCCCAACGAGCCCGGGACGTCTTGTGCCGTAAATTAAGATGTGCTCAGTGAGCAAAAGAAGCAAATCTCAAGAAGGTGCCCCCAGTGCAACCTTTGACATTTTCAGCGCCTGAATGATGAGAGGAGCAGACTGCAGCCCGCTGGATGAAGCAGAAAGTCATGAGTCCATACTCCCACAAGTAACCAGAAAGTATGAAAAGGATGGGATTTTAAAGCTTAAAAAACCCCATCAGTCATTTTTGTAGGAATTGATATGTCGATTCTAAATTTTTTTTTTTTCCTCGGTACGCGGGCCTCTCACTACCGTGGCCTCTCCCGTTGCAGAGCACAGGCTCCGGATGCGCAGGCCCAGCCGCTCCGCGGCACGTGGGATCCTCCCAGACCGGGGCAAGAACCCGTGTCCCCTGCATCGGCAGGCGGACTCTCAACCACTGCGCCACCAGGGAAGCCCGATTCTAAAATTTATATAAAAATAGAAAGAGCCAAAAGAGTGAAATACAGTCAGCCCTCGTGCACGCAGGTTCCACATCCATAGGTATGAGGGCCGTGAGGGACCTGAGCGTCTGTGGATTTTTGGTATCCACGGGGGGTCCTGCAACCAAGGCCCCAAGGACACTGAGGGACAACTGTCACCATCTTCAGGAATAAGAACAAAGTCGGAGGCCTTACACTACACGTGACTCTAATACTTAAAATGAAGCGACAGTAATAAAGACAGTATGATGCTGGCATAAAGACAGGCAACCAGATCTATGGAAAAGAATAGCCCGGAAATAAAGACGCAGGTAATGGTCTACAAAGGAGCCAACACAACTCAACGGGAGAAGGAAATCTTCTCAAAAAATTACAGCTGAAGCTGAAACAACTAGATACCCACATCAGAAAAAAAAAAAAAAAAATTATCTCTATCTACCTCACTCTACTGATGAAAATTAGTTTAAGATGGGTCATATGCCAAAATGTTAAACCTAAAACTATCATGCTTTGGAAGAAAGCAAGAGAATACCTTCTCAGCGTTGGGGTAGGCAAAGACACTGATAGAGAAAATACTAATCAAGGAGGAAAAAATGTAAATTGGACGTGCTCAAAATTTTAAACTGTTCCTAAGATAATGACGAAAGGTTACAGATGAGAGAAAATATTTAAGTACTTCTATGTGACAAAGGACATACGTGCACTAGAACATGTAAAGAACTCCTACACTCAGTAACGGAAAGATAGGCCAATTAAAAAACGCATAAAAGGGCTTCCCTGGTGGCACAGTGGTTGAGAGTCCGCCTGCCGATGCAAGGGACACGGGTTTGTGCCCCGGTCCGGGAAGATCCCACATGCCGCGGAGCGGCTGGGCCCGTTGAGCCATGGCTGCTGAGCCTGTGCGTCCGGAGCCTGTGCTCCCCAATGGGAGAGGCCACAACAGTGAGAGGCCCGCGTACCGCAAAAAAAAAAAAAAAAAAACGCACAAAAGACTTAACAGGCACTGGGCAAAGGAAGACACACAGGTGGACAACAAGTTCCTAAAAGGTGCCCAGCACGAGTCACCAAGGGATGCAAATCAAAACCACAGTGAGATGCCACCAGGACAGGCAGATTAAAAAGACCAACACTCAACCTGACCCAGCAAGTCCATTTCTAGGAATTTACCTGAGACAGACAGACTGGTACAAGGATGCTCGCAGCAGCTTTATTAATAATAGCCCCAAACTGGAAGCAACACAGATGTGCATGCCCAGGAGAATGGATAAACAAATTTGGTATATTCCTACTGTGGAATGCTCCTCAGCAATAAAAAGGATGGATGAACTGGTGCTTTATGAAATGTGAACAAAAAAACAGCTAAGCGAGAGATGCTGGACAGAAAGAGTAACCTACATGTCCCGCATACATGAGGTATAGAACAGGGAATGAATGCGTCTCGGAGGGAGGGACCAGCTCGGAAGGACGGGAAGAGATTTCCCGGGGGATGGGAAGAGTCTGTGTCTCGATAAGGAATGGGTTACACAGGCAAAGGCACTGGTCAAAACTTACTGAGTTGTACGCAAAAGAGCCATGCATCTCACGGCATATAAATTATTCCTCAGTTAAAAAATCTTATATTTATTATTTCAAACTATATACCAAATAAATTCCACCTGGATTCAAGAGCTAAACTTGCAAATAAAATACTAGGAAATTGTACTGGAGAATATTTTTATAATTTGGAGGTGGAGGTCTTTCTAAATACAGTACAAAATCAGAAATCACAAGACATTTTACCACATAAAAATTTAGGTTCAGCATGGGTAAAAGGCTACAATATATAAAGAGCCCATACAAATCAATAAGAGAAATATAAACAACACAATACAATTTTACAAGGCAATTCACACAGGAGGAAAGCCCCACCTGTAATAAATACAACAGACATTCGCGTTTCTCAGTAACCGAACAAGTGTGAAGTGGCACGCTGATCATCTCTCCTCTAGACACGCTAGAAAAGGAAGTCCGACGGCGCTCAGAGCTGGACGTGGGGAAATTCACCCTCTTCGAGGAGGCGGAAATCAGCGCATGTCTTAGGAATGGGGTTTTGGCGACAGATTCCAACATGTGGCTCTGCAGTGCCCTTTGGTCTCTTCTCTAAGAGGGTAATCGCACAAGTAGAAAAAGATGACGCTCAGAATTCTTTCCAGCCCCGTGGAAACGGATGCAGCTGTCAGGGAAGAGTGGGTGGGAGAGGCCCACTGTCCAAAGTTGGCAGGGCGGGGGACACCCCCAGGCAGGCGGGAGGCGGTGACAGGTTTGCCTTTGAGGAGTAAGTACAGCCGGGTGAGACCCTCACGCTCCAGCCACGTGTGCCCCACCACCGTGGGAGTCCCCTGGCCTGCCTCCCACCCACCGGCCAGCCCTTCACAGCCTCATATCTGCAGTCAGCGTCCCATGGATCAGAGACCCAGGCCTATCCCCCCGGCCTGCCAGCAGGATTGGTGGGGGAGCATCTTGCCACCGCTGAGGGGCACCACACAGCCCCCAGGACAGGCTGACAAAGGAAGCAGCCCAGCACCCACTGCCGAGACAGCACCCACTGCCGAGACAGCACCCACTGCCGAGACGGCACCTCGTGGGGGCCCTCACCCCACAGACCTCCCCAGCACCCTAAAGGTTTGCAACTAGACTCTCTTGATTCAACAGACAGTTGTTTGGACACCAGCACTGGCCCCGCACATAGCAGGTGGGCCGCCAACACACAAGGACCTTTGTCCCTTGCAGTCCCCTGGGCTTGGAGCCCGAGGGCTGGGCTGGGGGAAGGCACACAGGACTGGCGGGTCTCAGGGCCTGAAAACCAGCTGCAGGTGGGCCCTCCCCGCCAGCACAGCCCCTCCTGTGGTCCTGTTGCCCTCAGAAGAGAAAGGCAGCGAGCCCTGAGGACTCAGCCCAAGTCCTCCGGGAAGAAAGGGCTCTTCAGGCGGACCAGTCACAGCTCAGGCTCCTGGCTCCGCACATCGGGCCTTATCCGCGTCCACTGGGAAGGCACCCTGTTTGCGCTGTTTGCAAAATGCAGGTTCTGGATAAATGTCTGAAAATGTCTAACTGAATGACGTCTGTGTATTTCAAGCTGCTTCTTGTGTTCGGAGGCTCCCGATGAGTTTTGGGACTGGAGGTTCTGGCAGGAGGAGAGGGCCCAGCCTTACCATGTCCAGACACAGACCTGATTCCAGACCTCCGTCAGCCTCCAGAGAGCTTGGCACACACAGACGTGCCCCACCCCCCCCACACACACAGGCACACGCACGCACAGGCTGCCTGGGGAGGGGCGGGCCGCGTCCTCTCCGCAGGGATGAGTGGGGGTGTCAGGTCCACCTTCTCAAACTCGGCACAGGGCTGGGCCTGCCCACTGGTCCCCGCGGCGAGCACCGCGCCGCACGGGAAACACGGGTGTTTCGCAGGAACCAGCTGGACATGACACCACGATGAAACCTCGTTTAAAGTATCTTTTTTTTTTTTTATTGATTTCATTGAAAACAGAACAAGAAATGGTCTGAGCCAAAAGACTGCTCTTAGAACTGTGAAAAACATTTTAACAGAAAAAATAAACATGACTGCATTATGAATGTTTTAGAAGAGTCGCACAAAAAAACCCACTGTTACTGCACTAATTACAGTATTTAAAAAAGTATATGCCAAAAAAAAGTATATGACCTGGCAGGCCATCACACAAAAGGTGATGGAAATTTATTCACTACAAGACTAACATTTTAAAAAAAGTTTTCTCCTGCATTTTATTCTAAAGTCACTTTGTTCTCTTTATACAGTTGATAGTTTATTTTCACATGGTGAGTAGAAACCACACCAGAATCAGCACCGTTGTCTGTGTTTTCTGTTTTTTATTTTTTGTTTGTCCTAATGTCCAATAATGGTAGAAAATAAATCAGTTTATTCATCATCAGAGCGTGTGGCTTAGAAATCAACAGAAGGTGCCGGCCTCACGGCACTCGCAGGGCAGGTGTGGGTCCTCCATGGGCCGTGGCCCTCCTGCACCCCCAGACCGCTTCCTCGAAAAGAAACATGTTAGAGGTCTGGTATATAGGACTAGATATAGGATTTCTTTAAAAAGCAAACCCACGTTTTCTCCAAGGTCGGTGGCGGCTCGGCCCTGACCTCTCAGGAGCGGTGGGGACAGGGTCTGCGCGGCCCCAGGAGCTGGTACCAGCCCCTCGGGCTGCGGGTGGGTGACGGTGGCTTTGGCAGGGCCACACGGAGGGGTCTGGGTCGACAGGACACTGCTCACAAGCCCAGCGGTGGGACGGGAACGACGGAGAGCAGAGGGGAAACGAGAAACGTGGAAACGACAAAATCACCATCAGAAACTCACGGGCGACACCAGTGCAGAGTCCCAGAGCGCCCACCGCGCAGCCCGGCCCCACCAGCACCAGGCCGGGACCTCAGACGTCGTCGTGTGCGCTTCTCCTTTTCTCCCCGAACCGCAGCATGAACGGCATCCGCTTGGGCGCCCGGGCCGCGGCTCTCATAGCGGGTCGGCGGGGGAGGAGCTGGTGTCGGGCAGCCCGTCCTCCTGGGCGGCCTGGGCGCCGGCCTGCCGCTGGGCCAGGGCGGCGCTGGAGTGCCGGCACTTGGGGGAGCCACAGCGGCAGCTGAACAGCTTGCCTTTGATGTCCCAGAAGCGCTCCCCGTAGTCAAACCTGGGGGGAGAGCAGAGGTGGGCGGGGGTCCGGGCCCACCAGCACCTCCCAGGAGCCGGGCCCACCTAGCCCCGCCCAAGCCGCCCAGTCTGGGGCAGGTAGCGCGTGCGCCTGGCGGGCACCTACCCCAGCTGCTCCCCGGCCTCGATCAGGCGGGTGCTGAAGAAGGCGATCCTGGGGAAGCGCAGGTCCTGGTGGGACATGAAGACACGCACGGGCACCAGGTTGGGCTCGCAGTGGTGGTTGATGAAGCGGCTGACGTTGCCATAGAAACGCGCATCGATGCAGTACAGCTCTCCGTCCTGGGGGAGACACGCACTGAGCGCCCCAGGAGGGCGGGCGTGGGCACCGCCACTGCCACGCAGCGGACGCCACCCTCTCCTCCCCCTCCCTCCTGGGGCTTCAACTCCAGGGGTGAAAAGGAGCGCAAACATGGATAATCTGTGTGGCTGGCACCGTCCCATCCGACGCTCTGATGCTGTCAGCACCAGGACAGAGGAGGACAGCGTTATGGGAACCACGTGGGGGGGCTAAGGGGCCTCATGGTCCTGTAAGGACCACCGGGCAGCACAACTCCCCAGGGACCTGGTGATGGAGGAGCAGGGGTACAACTTAGCAGGAGTGGGAGACGCAGGGGGCACTGGGCAGGGGGACAGAGGGACGGGGGGCAGAAGGGCAGAGGGACGGGGGGCAGAGGGGCGGAGGGCAGAGGGGCAGAGGGACATGGGGACGGGGGGCAGAGGGACACGGGGGCAGAGAGGCAGGGGGCAGAGGGGCAGCGGGGCAGAGCTGCTTGGGAGCTGAGGGGCTGAGGGGCAGTGGGACAGCGGAAGGGAAGCTGCCAGGTCGCTCACGAGGGGACTCAGAAAAGCACAGACCCTTCAGGACAGAGAGGAGCCCCGGGACCGGGGTCCCAACCATGCCTCTGGCATTGCTGCCGTGGTAACAACACAGGGCAGAAGGGGCTGCGCTGACCGTGAGAAAGGGGCCTGGTCTAACCACCCGAGCCCTGAGAAAGAGTTTTCCCTGGGAAGATCCAGAGCGCAAGATCAACCCAAAGTCAGAGGGGCCACACGGCGAGGACACCCACCCAGAACCGAACCCGAGTGAGCAGCAAGCAGACCCCCCCGGAGCGCCACCCTGCCATCGGCCACTGCGGTCTGACCCTCATGCCAGCGGCCAGGGGGCCAGGGGGCCAGGGAAGAGCCGCAACTATACTGATTTTCTCCCCCTTTCTGTGTCTTTATCCATAAAGATAAGAGTAAGAAATCCTTGGAGGAAGTGAAACATGTTTTCACTTTTTCTCTTTTCTTTTTTCCTAAGCTGAACAAGAGACTAAAGGAGCAGCAGAAAGGGGTGGGTGAGAACCAGGTTCCCGTGTGACGAAGGAAGGAGGCCCTGGGCTGGACCCCAAGCAGCGAAGGGCCCTGTGGACACCGCCTCTACCACCCAGGGGCACGAGGCGGCCTGGACACCCCCTCCCCCCTGGGTCCCTAAGGGGAGCCCCTGTAAGGGTCCCACGTGGAGACCCCGCCCAGAGCCTGCAGGACCCGCAGGTGGTCCCCCAGGGACACCAAGGCTTCCTGGGGGACAAGTGGGGGTTCTGCCCACTGGTCCCTGGCCCTGGGCCCCTGCCATGCTGCCCACACTTCCCATGAGTTACGTCCTGAGCCCTTGGTCACCGGCCTGCACCAAGTGGGGGCCACCCATCCTGAAGACCTGACCACCCCTTGGCCTGGCCCCAAGAATTCCCCTCTATGAGAACACTGCATCCCTCCTGCGACAAACGGCCTTTCTTGGGTCTCTAAGATGTGTCCTTTCAGATGTATGTGCTGCTTTTTTAAAGCTTCTCTGATCCAGAAACCACCCACACCTGGTTCTGAGGCAAAAATACTGTGGGGAGGGAGCCCCACGCCCACAATGAGCCACCCACATCATGACTCTGAGATGCTGAGGGCGTGAGGGCACCCGGGTTAACCAGGGGACTCGAGCAGAGGCTTGAAGCGGGAGGAGATGGGGACAGAGCAGGTGTTTGGAAGGTTCCAGAACAGCAAGGAGAGGGACAGACTCAGCAGCATAAGGACAGGTGATCAGACCCAGTAAACACCTGGAAGGCAGAGCCGGAAAGTTTCCTGACGCCTCAAATGGTGGGTGGGGGAGCGAGGCATGGGCAGATGGCCCAATGGGTATGGGCACTCCGACACGCCAACGCTCTGGGACACACAGGCCTGAGCTGGAACGGCTGGGGGACGCACTGCATCCGTGGCTTTTACGTGCCCAGAATGAATGACCCATGGGACCTGCTCGGGCCCAGGAGGAGTGGACCAGAGCAAGCAGGAGACCCACACAGCTGGAGGCCGGGGCTGAGGGCCCAGAGTCAGCAGCACTCAGGTTGCCAGGACCCTCCCAGGGGCACAGCCTGGTGTGCGGTGCTGAAGAGACGGAAAGGCCAGGGGTCAAAGGCAGCGGTCGCAGCAACGGGAGAAGAGAGGGTGGCCACTGGAGGGATGTCCCTATGGGGGCCGGGGGCTGGCAGGGGTCCAGGAGCTGCTCAGGGGAGGAGCTGAGAAACAAGCACAGCAATCAGACAGGGTAACTCCACGTCTTAGAATCTGATAATTAAGAAACGGGCTTGGAATCTGCAGTGCTTTTACAGAAGCACCAGCCAGAGCAGTCTGGAGACAGAAAGCTCCTCCCAGACAGGTAAGCGGGGAACGTGGAGAGGCCTGTGTGGGGCCCCCTTGGGGCACCCAGGAACGCCCCCTCCGCCCCTCCCCGGACGGCGTCCGCACATGCCCCATCTGTCAAAGGATGTTGGTGAGAATCAGGGCGCTGACCTGTGGTCAGGCAAGCTGCCTGGTCTGTGGAGACTCGAGACAGCCTGACAGAGCATTTCAGAAAAAGCAACAAAGAAAACGCCTCGTGAAGGAGCGGACGCTCCGGGAAGGCTCCTCCACGGGGGTCGAGCTCAGCGGCTGGCGTTCCTAGCTGTGCTGCACAGCGGGCATGAGGCCGGGGGTCTAGGGCCCTGCGAACCTTCCTTGCTGCAGGTGGGACCCTGAGGGCTGCACCCCAGGGCGAGGGTCACTGCAGGGGAGGCTGGGCTAGACTCGGAGAGGCTGGCGGCTGCAGCTCAGCCCCGAACCACCCTCGTTCCCACAAATGGACCAAGTGATTCCAGATGAGGGCTCCGAAGCCTCAATGCATTTCTTCAGGCAGGTTTGCAAATACAGAGTTTGGAACCCAAACAAAAACTCATCAGGAACAAGGGGCAATGGGCAGACAGAATGAAAATAAGCAGGAAACCTCCAGACACTAGACACAGACCCACAGGGCACAGATGCTAGCGGTGGCAGATGATCGGGGGCAGGCTCTGGGGACACATGCAGGCCAGCCTATGGGCCAGTGCAGGCCGACCACCGGCAGCACAATGCCCCGTGTTTAAGCAGGCGTGAGATTACAAACCAGTAATGATGGCCCAACAATGGCCCATAAAATCAGATTATCCACCATGTCACTACAATAAGTACAAGAGAGATGTAGGGGCATTTCAACAGATGCAGAAAAACACTGAACACAGCCTAACGTCAATCCAGGTCACTCTTGGTGGACTAGGGACAGAGCTCTGAGCACCAGCGCCCGTGGGAGCCTGGGTTCTGGAAGCTTTTCTCCACCAAGGCAGGCACAGCGGCCCGGCCGGGAGGGGACCGTCTGCTGATGACACGATCGTGTCCACTGAGACGAGAACTCACAAATAAATGCTACATCTAGTCAGTGAGTTTAACAGGTCACAGAATTAAAAGTTAGTTGGGGGCTTCTCTGGTGGCGCAGTGGTTGAGGGTCCGCCTGCCGATGCGGGGGACGTGGGTTCGTGCCCCGGTCCGGGAAGATCCCACATGCTGGGGAGCGGCTAGGCCCGTGAGCCACGGCCGCTGAGCCTGCGCGTCCGGAGCCTGTGCCCCGCAACAGGAGAGGCCACAACAGTGAGAGGCCCGCGTACCGCAAAAAAA
>NW_006786547.1:236314-247221 GCF_000442215.2 Lipotes vexillifer
AAAAAAAAAAAAAAAAAAAAAAAAAAGGTTAGTTGGAAAAAAGTAACTATTTCTACGTATCAAGCAACTAAATCAGGGGAAAAAAAATGCCATTTACAAGAGCACTGAAATGGTCCAACACCAGGACCCTGCTCCCCACCACAAAGGAGCAGCCAGCACTGGACCTTCCCTCCTGCCAGGACTCTCCAGACGCCTGGGACACGTGTGCGCGGGACATGGCCGAGCCTCCCATGAAGCTGCCAGTCACCACCACACGGCCCCAGGGGATGAGGACACATCCACCCAAAGCCTGACGTGAATGCTCTCGAAAGCTGCACTAACCGCCAACACCTGGCAACAGCCCAAGTGCGTCTGCGGCGGATGGAGGAGCAGCCTGAGGGGTATCCACACGACGGAGCAGTGATGACCCAACCAACACAAACACGTGACACTGCAGACGAGCCCCCAGAGGTTCCCTCCACCAGGGAGAGGGCCAGACCCAGAGGCCACGTGCCGTGGGAATCCACCCGTACAACATTCTGGAAAAGGCAAACAGCAGGGACAGAGGGGCCGGGTGTCCCCGAGAGCTGGTCTGCCTGTCTCGGTGCAGTGGTGCTCACCCCAGCCTCGCTCGCTCACAGAACCCCACCCCCTGGGCAACCTGTGACTCGCTTCTCATGAAAGCCACTCCCGCGATCACATCACACCATGCATGGTTCTCCTGCCGGCCTTTAAGAAGGGGGCTGCGTGCTTGGGGCCCCTGGGAGCAGACAGAGCCCGGGCTGGACCTCAGTCCTGCAGCCAAGAACTCGCGTTCTGACAACCAGCATGTGAGCCCGAGGACTCCGAGGTCCAAGGTCCAGAAAAGACGCAGCCGGACCACGCCTGGACGGCCTGGGTGACCCTGAGCAGAGGACCCTGAGATCACTGATGGGGCAGGAACAAGGAGACGCCTGTCAAAACCAACAGAGATGGACACATAAATGGGTGAATTTCCTGGATATAAATTAGGCCTCAGTAAACAAATCAGCACCAGAACACTTCTACGAGGGCACCTACAAAAAGCTCACAGCTCACATCACACTTAGTGTTCAAAGAATGAATGCTTTTCCCTTGACAGAGACGGGCAAGGATGTCCCTCCCACTGGTGAGACCCCAGCCAGGCTCTCAGCACAGACTTAGAAGGGCCAGGAAGAAGCAGAGCTGTCTTTCCTCACACATGACACAGTTATGCACACAGGAAACCCTAGAGAATCGGCAAAAAAGCTACTGGAATTAACAAGTGGATTTAGCAAGGTCGATACACAAAAAAACAAGTATTTCCATACCCTAGCAACAATTAGAAAACGAAGTAAACAGCAACACTGTTTACGAAAGCATAAAAGCATGGAATACTTGGGAATAAACTTAAGGGAACACGTGTTAAGATCTACACCCTGAGAGCCCGCAAGCTCTGCGGACACCTGGATGCGACACCAGGGACCAGGAGGAGACCTAACGCTGTGCAGACGCTGACGCCCTAAACTCGGCAACAAACGGGAGGCAACCCCAGCAGGGCTCCAGCCCCAGCTTCCTGTACTGATGCCCTGATTCCAGAATCTACAGGGAAACGCAAAGGACACAGAAAAGGTGAAACGGCTTTTGGAGGAAACAGGGTCTGAGCACAAAGCGACCTGGTTTCAGGGTGTAGTCTCATGGCCGTATCAGTGCACCTTGGTTTGCTGAACTTTGCAGACACCGCGTCCAGTGGGTCTGCGGGCTCCAATCTTCCAACAGTATCTGCTTACTTCCTGTCTCTGTCACATTCTGGTAATTCTCGTAGTATTTTAAACGTTTTCAGTACTACTGTATTTGTTACGGTATCTGTGGTCAGTGACCTTTGATGTTACTACTATGACCCGCTGAAGGCTCAGATGATGGTTAGCATTTTTTAGCAATAAAGCATCTTTTGATTAAGGTATATACATTATTTTTTTAAGACAATGCTACTGTACACTTAATAGCCTATAGTATAAACATGACTTTTAGATGCACTGGGACCAAAAAAAAAAAAAAAAAGTGTGTACTGTAATACGCTCTACTGTAATATTCACTACGTTGCTGGTCTGGAACTGAACCCGCAGCGTCTCCAAGGTGTGCCTGTGATCAGGACAGAGTGATGTAGGTTACGGATTGGCAAATAAATCAAAGGAACAAAACATAGTCCAGACAGACCTACTTTCAATGGTGCAAGTAGAGACTTTACATTCACGTGGACAAATGGGAACCTCAACCCCTATCTCACACCAAAAACAAAAATCAATGCAAAATGTGAGACCTGAAACCGTAAGACTTCTAGAAGAAAACAGAGGTGGGAAGCCCTTTGATATTGGTCTTGAATGTTTTGGATTTAACACCAAAAGCAAAGACAACAAAAGCAAAAGTAAACAAGTGGACTACACTGAACTAAAAAGCTTCTGCACAGCAAAGGAAACCATCAACAAAATGAAAAAGCAGGTACCAGGTGTTCCCTGGTGGTCCACGGGTTAGGACTCAGCGCTTTCACTGCCATAGGTCCAGGTTCACTCCCTGGTCAGGGAACTAAGATCCTGCAAGCCGAGACATGCGGCAAAAAAGAAAGAAAAAGGCAGCTACTGAATGGGAGAAAATATTTGCAAACCATGTGTCTGATAAGGGGTTATTATCCAAAATATATAAAGAACTCACACAACTCAGTAGCAAAAAACAAAAAGCCAATTTAAAAAATGGGCAGAGGAACTGAATAATCATCTTTCCAAAGAAGACACACAGATGGCCAACAGGTACATGAAAAGATGCTCCACATCACTAATCATCAGAGAAATGCACATCAAAACCACAATGATTAATCACCTCACACCTGTCAGAATGACCATCGTCAAAAAGACAAGAAGCACTGGCGAGGGTGTGGAGAAAAGGGAGCCCTCGGTGCACTGCGGGGGGGAAGGTAAATCGGTGCGGCCACTGTGGACAACAGTGTGGATGGAGCTTCCTCAAGAAGGCGAAAACAGAACTACCATGTGATCCAGCGATCCCACTTCAGGACATTTACGAAGGAAACAAAACCACAACCTTGAAGAGATATCTGCTCTCCCATGTCCACTGCAGCATTATTCACAACAGCCAAGATATGGAAATAACCAAGTGCCCATTAATGGATAAGAAAATGTGGCACATACACATACAGTGGAGTACTATTCAGCCTTAAAAAAAAAAAAAAAAAAAAAAAAAAAAGGAAATCCTGCCATTTGGGACAATATGGATGAACCTCAAGGGCATCATCTGAGATAAGCCAGCAAATGACAAAGATGGCATGGTGTCACTTTATGTGGCCTCTTACTTTTTTTTTTAAGGCAAACTTTCATGGAAACCGGGTAGAATAGTGGTTGCCAGGGGGTGAGGAGTGGGGGAAACAGGGAGACAGTAAATTTATAAAATGAAAAAGGTCTGAGGATCAAATGTATAACATGGTGACTACAGTTGATGATGCTGTTTTGTACAGCCGAAATTTGCTAAGAGAATAGAACTTAAGTGATCTCACCAAAAAAAATATGTTAAGCGAAAAAAACAAACCATACACAAAAGTTCTTGAAACAGATCATAGATCTAAATGTAATTTTGCTAAACTACAAAAATTCTAGAGAAAGGAGAAAATCTTCGCAACCTTGCAGCAAAGATTTCTTAGGACACATAAAGCACTAAACCATTAAAAACGTTTTCTGTTCTGTGAAGAGGAAGGAAGGGCAAGAGGGAAATACTCACAACACACGTTGGACAAAGGGCACCATTCAGGGCTCATGAAGAGCTCTTATGACAAGCGGCCCGACGGAACAAACCGCAATAAATTTTTAAAACTTCTCCACAAACGAAGATGTAAGGAAGCCACTAAGCCATGAAAAGTCACTGCCATATAATGAAGATGTGGTGCCTACAGTGTAATATTACTCAGCCATAAAAAGGAACGAAATAGTGTCATTTGCAGAGATGTGGATGGACCTAAAGACTCACACAGAGTGAAGTAAGTCAGAAAAACAAATATCGTATAATACTGCTTATATGTGGAATCTAGAAAAATGGTACAGATGAACTTATTTGCAAAGCAGAAACAGACACACAGATGTAGAGAACAAACATATGGATCCCAAGGGGGGGAAGGGAGGGTGGGATGAATTGGGAGATTGGGATTGACATATATACACTACTATGTATAAGATAGATAACTAATGTGAACCTACTGTATAGCACAGGGAGCTCTACTCAATGCTCTGTGGAGACCTAAATGGGAAGGAAATCCAAAAAAGAAAGGGGATTATGTATATGTATAGCCGATTCACTTTGCTGTGCAGCAGAAACACAACATGGTAAAGCAACTATACTCCAATAAAAATTATTAAAAAAAAAAAAGATGCTGCCATCACAGGGCATCAGAATTAGTGTCTGAGCTGCCCTTTCCTGCTGGCGAGTGTGGGGGGAACAAGCCCTCCAGAAACTGTTTGCCGTTTCTTCTAAAGTCAGTAAGTGAACACTCACCAGACGGCAGTAATTCCACCCCCAAGAATTCACCGAGAGAAACAAAGACTCACACCCACAGAAGTCAAGTCTGAAAATCCACCGCAGGTGCACTCCTGGCCATAAAAGCCAGAACCAGCGGGTCCACCCGCAGGCCAGCACACAGCCCCGCACGGCTATCTGGGTCACCACTCCCAACGGGAAGGAGCAGATGGCCCAGCGAACCATCACAGGTCAACATTATGACCTTAACGGGTTCACAGGTCAATGCTCTGACCCTAATGGGTTCACAGGTCAATGCTCCCACCCGAACGGGTTCACAGGTCAGTGCTCTGACCCTAAATGGATTCACAGGTTCAAAGCTCTGACTCTATCCTGGTTTACAGATCAATGCTCTGACCCTAACTGGTTCACAGGTCAATGCTCTGACCCTAACCTGGTTCACGGGTCAATCCTCTGACCCTAACTGGGTTCACAGGTTCAATGCTCTGACCCTATCCTGGTTCACCTGTCAATGCTCTTACTGGGTTCACAGCTCAGTGCTCTGACCCTATCCTTATTCGTGGGTCATTGCTCTGACCCCGACCTGGTTCACGGGTCAACACTATGATCCCTAATGAGGTTTACAGGTTCGACGCCACGATCTAATCTGGCTCACAGGTTCAATGCTATGCAATCAAATCCCTACAGGAGTTTTGTGGAACTTGTCAAGCTGATTTTAAAACTTGTATGGAAACTTCGAGAGACCAAGAGGAGCAGACACTCCCAAGAACCCCAAGGTAAGGGGAGGTAAACTAGGATAATTAATACAGTACAGGCTGCCCAAGGCAGTCAGCAGACAGAGGCCAATCCAAGCTCTCGCGGACACCTGATTTATGACAAAATCTGCACTGCTGAGGGGTGGGGAAAGGACAATCTTTTCAACAAATGGTGCTCAGTCACACAGATGTCAATACAGGGAAAAAAATAAAGCTTGACCCCCTTCAGCAAAAAAGCAAAATATAACTTCTGGGAAATAATATAAATGTGTATCTTTGTGGCCTGGGTTTTAGAAAAACTTATCTTGGACATTATAGAAACCCACCTGTATACATAAAAAGCCTGCAAAGTTGGAGGATAATAAAAATAAGAACTTCTGTTCATTAAAAGACATCGTCAGGAAGTACACAAGCCACAGAGGGAAGATTATCTGCAAGTCAAACGTCAGGAAAGAGCACTGATCCAGAACATGGAAATAACTGCTGCAAACCAGTAAGAGGCAAACTGCTCAGCAGACACAGGTGGGCAGGAAACCCGGCCCAGCTGCAGTGCCACACACACACGCACGCACGCACCACACACACGCACGCACGCACGCACGCAAACGCGCAGGCCGGGCGGGTGGCCGCGGTGCTGTGGGGAAGGCCTGGCCCCACGGCCCTGGGCTAGAGCCGCGCCCCAGGCTGCAACCTCCAGGAACACAGGCTCCTCTTCCAGACACTTGTCTCACAAATGCTGACCCCTTAGGGTGTGGCTGCAGGGGCAGCGTGGGGGCAGGCGATGAGCAGGGCGCTCTGAAGACACAACCAAGAGTGGCAGGCATGGGAAGGTGAGGGCCTGGCTTCACCCGACCTACAGGTGGCTGTTCAGGGGTCTCGCAGCTGCCGCGGGGGACAGAGTACTTGTTTCCCCGCCTCCACCTGAACTCCCTCCCACTGGCAGCGACGGCGAGTTCTTAGAAGGTCTGAAGTCAGCAATTTATGAATTAAGGAGCAACCCTGGGAGCCAGGACAAGGCAGGACAGGGCAGCCTGCGATGGCTCAGAAACTGCCCTGGGGACCAGGGCCCGGAGCGGACAAAGCCAGGGTCCAGCTCTTCTATCCGCACCTGGGAGGGCACCGGGGTCACAGAGAGACACACCCGCCCTGTTCACAAGTGTGACCCTCACTCCACTCGAAGGCTCGACCCCCCGTGCACGTGGCCCCCGAGCCTCTTGGCGGCCCTCGCCCTTGCTGAGAAGGAAGGTGGGGCTCAGAGGCTGGAGGGACGTGTCCGAGGTCCCACACTCTCACACGAGGCTCGCTGGGCAAGCTCAGGACCTCTGGGATCAGGGACCCAGCGCCAGTCTGGCGGGCGAGCCTCCTTACCAGCCCGGGCCCCGCCAGCAGGCCCCTCCACGCGGCACAGTCCCATCAGCTCTACGCCCAACCCCTCAGGACGCATTACCTTGTTGTCAAGGTCAAAGAGGTAAGAATCTTCCTCACGCACGTCAGCTTCCGAGTCAGAGATGAGCTCCCCGACATACCTGCGGAGGCGGAGGCAGACGAAAACGTGACAGGCGCATGTCACCCAGGACCCAGACGCAGGGCACAGGGGCCCCGACGGAGCCCACGTGACTGAGAATTCTGCCTGTGACTGAACAGGGACTTCATCCGGGTCCCAGAAAATGATGACACAGAAACTCTCTATCTGACCAGGGGTCCAAAATGATCATCCCCTACACGTCACGAAGTGCTGACGGATCTTCTGAAATAAGTTATGAGCTGGTGAGAAAGTGCAGGCAGAAACGCAGAGGTGGGCGGGGGCTGCCCGCAGCGTGAGCGCACAGCCAGGCCCAGGCAGCCCCTCCCCGGTGAGCGTGGGGCCCCCCCACTGGCCAGTGTGCACTCCTAGTCGCACCCTCCCCCGTGACAGCAGCAGCCCTGGGCTGACCGGGCGCTCACTTACTCGCAAACAAAGGTGCCCAGTGGGATGTCCTGCAGGGACCGCACACCCCAGCCCATGTTCTGCGTCCGATAGAGCTGCAGCCTCATCCTGGAAAACAGGATCAGCCACTCACGGCCACGTTCCACCACACTCAGCTCACACTCATGTTACCACACAAGTGACAGGAGTAAAAAACACAGAAAATACAACTCTCATGTCTGGAGATGCGTTAGAACTTCGCATGCAATGCAGCAGTGACTCCTAGAGTTACCCCACCCCAAACCCGCCCCTGCACCAAGGCACCACTCACAGTGTCCTTCACACCCTCAGGAGGCAGGGGAACCTCAGACATCAGCCTGAGGTCAGCGCGTGGAACACGGCCCCCGGCCCTCCCTGAGCCTCAGTGCCCTCATCGCCAACGTGTGACGAGGACCAAAGGGGTTATTAGCCGGCCCGCTGGCCCCAGGCTGCAACGCAGGTGAGCTCGGGCAGCGTGCCAGCCACAGGGCTGAGCTGGCCCCTGGGGGCAGCTGTGGGGCCCCTCCCAGGCCCCGAGAGCTAGGGCATCCCGCCAGCCATTTGTGTGTCCAGTGGTGTGTCTGTCCTCACCCCCAAGGCCTTTCTGCCACACGCCAGGACACAGAAGTATGGGCTAGTCACAAGTGCTGTAAGGTTACTGATATTAATAGACTCCAAAATACTGTAACGTTCATGTTCAGCTAAACTTACAGAGGATACAAATCTTCCCTCATAACCTTTGATTTTCCAACTCTCAAGCATGTTCACGGAGGGAAGGTTCATGACCAGAACCCCAGGGTCTGGCTCTGGGTGGTCAGTGAACCAAGTGCCCGAGTACCAAGTGGCAACATGTTTTACATGAGACTCAGTACGTGGGTATGAGGGAACCACATGACTGTTCACACCAGATCAGGACCTCGTGAGCTTGGACCACGCAGCTCTTGGCAAGCCTGCCTCTTGCCTTCGGGCCGTCTGACCTGAACCCAAGTCTGAGCGGGTAGGAAACATGGAAGGCTTCCGCTCTTTACGTCAACCTCTGTTAACATCAGCAGAGGTCAAGGGCTCCGAGGAAGCCACCTCCACGTGCAAACACACATACGCTAAACACACGCTGCTCCCGTTTGTGGGCACACACGTGAAACTAGAGAGCTGCCCAAGGGACTTGACTGCTTTCAAACACATGGAGACCCTGGCGCCAGCCCGCGGCACCTCACCTGAGGCCGTTTTGCACGACGCGGTTCCGGCAGGTCCTCCAGCAGGAGCAGGCGTGGTTGCACTCGAAGAGCAGGGGCGGCTCCGCCATGTTGAACTCGGGCAGGAGCCGGCCATCCTGCGGACAGACGCGTAGCGAGGGCTAAATAACTGACACCAACATGCCTCCTCAAATCAAAACACCGCCCCAGAAAGCATGGTTCCTGGCCAAACTCTACACCTGGGAGGACAGGGTAAGGCCACACGCTCACGCTTTGTCCAAGGCCACGCAAAGTCTCTGGGCAGGAATCTACATGGCTTTTGGAAACCTCTGGGACAGCTCTCCCTGGCCCCTGACTGTGGCCAGCCTCTCTGCCCCAGTCGACCTCCCCGCATCTCCGTCATCCTCTCTCAGCCTCCCTGAGGCCATCAGCTGGTGGGCCCCTGGACTCCTGCTCTGCAGCCTCCAGCCTGGACCACCTGCCAGCACTACCTGCCACTCTGCAAACCCCCAGCTCCCGAGGGACCTGTCACCGCTTTTCTGTCCGACACCCGGGACGCAGCAGAGCCGCTGGGCTGAGCCCAGGCTGTGCAGCCGCGTCCGAGGCCCTGCCAGTTCCAGTGGCTGCTCTGAACAGTTAAGAACTTGCCCCCTCTCAGCACGGCCAGGCTTCGCAGGAAACACCAGGAGACCTGAGCCCCGCCAGTCCTGCCCACGACACCTGAGCCTCTTGTTTGGACGACACTCTTGACGCCCCCTTTGCTGTAATGTTGACTCTGTGCCAGTGGCCTCCACGCCGGGCCTGTGTGCCCTCTCCATCCCAGGACACCCTGAACTCCCCAAACCAAAGCCAGGGAGGGCTCTCGTCTCAGAAACCAGCCTTGGGAACCCTTCTCTCCTCGGCTCCCTCCAGGCCAGGCTCACGGATGGCCACCTCTGCCGCCCAGTCAGTTCCCTCTGGCCACCCCCAGGGCCCACAGAAAATGCTGGCTCCATCCCCAGTACCCGGCCTCGGTCCTGCCCCCGTCCCCTGGCCTCTGTTGCTCCTCCCCAGCCAGGCCCCCACGCAGGCTCACCTTGTCGTACCAGCAGCGCATGCTCAGCTGGCCGCACATGCAGTTGCTGGAGGAGCAGTCGTCGATGCACACGCAGTACTGGGGGGAGGGGCGTGTCAGATGGAGCCCCGCCCCGCCCCCCAGTGCTGTTCACAACTCCAGTGACAATCCTCAAAATTCTGACTCTTGAGGACACCGGGGGCGTGCAGCCCCTCAGGAAGGAGGGTGTGGAGAGAACGCTCAGGCACGAGGCCTCGGGGGCTCGCAGGAGGGGCTGGGGAGGGACCCAAAGGAGGAAAGGAGGCTCAGACACCGGGCGGGCACAGCCCCAGGAGGGGAAAGACCGGGGCAGAGCCACTGCGGCCCTGAGGGAACCCCTCCCCACTGCCCAGGCTGCTCTGGGGGCCGCAGAGGCAACATCCCACAGCAGGGCCCCCCCCCCCACCGCTGACCTGCAGGTGGGTAATGTTCCTGTCGATGTTCATGGGGGAGGTCACACAGTTCTGAGACACGTACTTATAGTTGCTGGGGCACGGCTCGCCGTCCACACCGTTGACACACGGTATGGGGATCCGCTCATAGCCCCGAGCGATGTCTCTGCCGCAGGAAGGGGGCGTCAGCTTTCCCGGTGAGCCCTGGCCCAGCCCAGAGAGGCTTCCGCTCTGACCCTCAACCCCGCCCGGAGGCAGGCCCTGCCTCATGCTCCTCACCTGCTCACCGTCTTCTCCACCAGGGCGGGCCTGTCAGGGGCCGCATCGCGCAGCGCCTGGCTCATCTGCAGGGCGCTCCACACCTGCGAGTTGAGGCTGGCGCATTGCAGGGGCGTCTCCCCCTCCTTGTTCTTCAGCGTGACGTCGGAGTCCCGGGACAGGAAGAGGCTGGAGGGAAACGCAAGTGCACAGAACATTCAGATCTTAAGTCAAAAGATACAAGGATGAGCTTCGCACGATGACAACGATCAGCAGAAATAAGGAGGAGACGGCATCCGCTTGCGGAGGAACCAGCTCGCCGGCCGGCGCGTCCGCTCCCCACGGACAGACATCACTACTCCTCTCCCCCGTTTACTGCCAAAAGCCCTCCTTTTCCTTGAAGGGAAGAACATGTAAATAACTAGGGATGGTATTTGATTTTTCTTGGCTTTTCCATTCAAAGGCACCCCCAGGGTGAAAAGGGCAGCAATGCCTAGCCGGCCACGTACTCAGTTAACGCCCAGCAGGCAATCCGATGGCCTGACCCACTCAGGGCCAGACGGTGCGCCAGAGCCCTGTGCCCCCAAGGTCCCAATCTGAGAGGCCGAGGGCCCCACCACAGGGGCATCCCCTAGTCCCAGGCCCCCGTGAGATGAGAAGTGGGGGCCACACCTCCCTGAGCTACCGCCAAGAGCAGAGCAAAGGCTCTGGACCTGACGGCAACGGGCAAAAGTGACGCAGGAGGGGCTTCCGGTGGGGGGG
>NW_006786547.1:247773-264411 GCF_000442215.2 Lipotes vexillifer
GGGGGGGCTCCCAGCTGCCCCTCCAGCCCTCCCGTGGGTGCCGCTCCTCTGGCCCCGAGCAGAGGTGTTAGGACGGGGCTCCTCTCCACGTGTGACCTGGGTATTTGGGGATTTTCACCACGATCCTCCCGGAGCCACGCTGACTGCAGGCGTGAACAGAAGAGCCTCGTCCGCCGCAGAAAGTCCCCGGAGCACCCGGGGCCACTCACACGACACAGGCGTAGCGGTCCTCCCTGGCGGCGATGTGCAGGGGCGAGTCTCCATGGACGTTCACGGCGTGGAGGTCGCACCTGGCGGCCAGCAGGATCTCAGCGATGTCCACACAGCCAGAGAAGGCCGCCCAGTGCAGGCAGATGTTCTCTTCCTGCACGGAAGACACGAGCGCGTGAGGCCGAGCGGGCGGCGCGGCCCGCCCGACAGAGGCTTCCTTTCCGTTCTGTCTTGTTTCCGTCATAAAAGTACATTATCACAGCACAGAATACGTTAAAAATAGCAGAAAACCTCAACCTCAATTAGACCACCCTAAACACGACACGTTAAGTAATGTAACATCTAGGAATAGGTTACTTTTTAAATTCTATTGACTTTGGAACACAGTTATGATTGCAGGATAGAGTGATACTTGTACAAGATTTGAAACAGAGCCTCGGGAGCCGTCGGCCTTGCAGGCCACGCAGCAGCGCCTGCGGGCCTGTCGCCGGGCTCTTTGAGGGGGTGGGGGGGAGTAAAAAAAAAGATTTGAAAAAGACAAATTTGATTAATTAAAAATTTTATTTCATGAAAAACTAAAAACTTTAAATGATGCAAAGAAAAATTCGAAAAACATTTGTGCCATATGTAAAATATATGATTTACCAGGTATAGATTATATACGTGATAACAAAACTTTCACATTAAGTTTATTAGAAGACTACAATTTTTCTTCTTAGTAAGACTACAATTTTGAACAAATAAATGTGGAAAGAGAAGGAAAATAAAAAGCAACTTACATAAGATAACAGTGAAGAATAACCCTAAAAACAAGAAAATGTCTAAACGAGAACCACCATACATTCGACCTGCCACACTGGGGACACAGCGCGAGGAGAGCCACGCCTGCCCACGCAGCCGGCTGGACAGCCCAGGAGCCCGGCCGCCCAAGGAGCAGCACCCAACCCCCCCCACCCCCGCTCCCTTGCTCACCAGCCCCCCGCCTCCCTTCCTCCCTCAGGGACGTAACCAGTGACGCTGTAGCAGTTCTCTTTCTCTGAGTTAGCCTCAGAGATGGGGCCGCTGCTGCCTGTTCTTTCTGCTCTGCGGGCAGGGCGTGTGCTTGGCTCACAGAGCCGATCCCTCGGGAAACACCGGGACCAAAGCGCAGCCTGGGCCCCGGGGCGCCGCCCACACCACCAAGGGGCGCAGCACGTCCGGGCGACCGGGAGGCTGGGGCACCCCCTGCACTGCCCAGCGCCCCATCCCAACACCCGCGTACATCCCACGCCTCCAGCGCAACCAACTTCAGGAAAGACAGAAGCGAAGCAGGAGCTAAGCGGTCTGTGTCTGTCACCCTCGACATCATCGGTCTGTTTCCAACAGAGAAAAATAAGGGCTGGCCCTGCCGTCAGCCCCAGGGTGTCCTGAAAAGCCGGGGCCTGTCTGGCCTCCCCTCCTGGGCATTACTCTCAGAAGCTCTCCACCCTCTGGCTTCCACCTTCTGCACATCTGCAAGCTCCTAGGTGAAACTGCAGTCTCCTGAGGGGCCTCTTTTCTCTTTCCTTCATCAGAACGATTTGTGACTTTATCACCAGAATTAGGTTCTGAGAACTTCCCAGGCCCCTAAGCCCTCCTGCCGGGGGGGACTGTGCCGTCTCCCAGCCTCTCTGAGGTCCACCAGCTACGTTACGACAGGCCTACACGTCTGATGGGGCTTCCAGCAAAGACGGGGCAAGAGGGACCACACTGGGTTTACCTGCCTCCACACCTGAAAGAACCAGAGTAAGACAGAACAGTCAAAATGTGTGCAATAACAGTTTTCAAGAACTGGACACCAGGCAGTGAAAGGCTGCCCCCCTGAGAGGAGCAAAAGGGGGCCTGTGGCCACCTGCTCACTGTTCCTCTCGGGCTCCAGGCCAGGGCAGCTAGGGCTGCAGAGCAGGCTGTGGGGCTGGGAAAGAGGCCTCTGGAGGGCTGTACGTTCCAAACCTGGACCTCCAGGAGGACACACCCCTGAGGCCAGGTGTAGAGGGCTCAGCACTGGCCCCACACAGGAGGGATGAGCAGCCTTGGGCCGAGACCTGCTCAGACCACCTAACAAACCTAGAAAGTGAAACCCAAAATGACCAGACCATTTCTAGGTCACTTTGCTGCATCCAGAGTAAGGCTCACGACAGTTCCAGGAACACAGAAATTCCCAGCAAGGTAAATTCGCAACGTCTCGTGTCCAGCGCAAGGTTACCAGGAGTGCAAAGACGCAGGAAACGTGACCCACAATGAGGAGCAAAACCAACGAATCAAACCCAGAAGTGACACAGACCCAGCAAACGAGGGCATCAAAGCAGCTGGAATAACTGTGTGTTCAGGAGAGACACATTTCAGAAAATACCAAGAAGACCCAAGCAGAATGTTCAGAACTGAAAGCCATGACAACTGACGTGAAAGCACGCTGGATGGAATTATCAGCATAACAGACACTGTGGAGGAAAAGGCTAGTGAACACAGAGCAATAAAACCAGCTGAGCAGAAATCCAGAGCGTAAAAATCATTTCAGAAAATGAAAAGAGCTTCAGTGAGCCGTGGAACAACTTCAAGCCCCCTGGCACACGTGGACCTGGGGCCTTGAGAAGTGGGGTGGGGGCAGAAGCTACACTGGAAAAAATGACTAGGAAATTTCCAGCTTGATAAAACCCCACACCCACAGACCCAAGGGGCTCCACGAAGCCTAAGCGCACATGTGCACACACATAGCACCAGCCAGCTCATAATCAAACTGCTGAACTCCAGCAATAGAGAGACAATCTTAAAAGCACCTGAAAGAAAAAAGACGTGGTACATACAGAGAAATGAAGACAAGGATGCCACCAAGACTTTCTCACTAGAAATGCATCGAGTGAGAACTCAGGAAAGCAGAATGTTTCAGGTTTGAAATTAAAAACTGTCATGCTACAATTCCATATCCAGCAAAATACCTTTCAAAAGTGAAGGAAAAGGGCTTCCTTGGTGGCGCAGTGGTTGGGAATCCACCCCCCAGTGCAGGGGACACGGGTTCAAGCCCTGGTCCAGGAAGATCCCACACGCCGTGGAGCAACTAAGCCCACGAGCCACAGCTACTGAAGCCAATGCGCCTAGAGCCTGTGCTCCGCAACAAGAGAAGCACCATAATGAGAAGCCCGCGCACCACAACAAAGAGCAGCCCCCACTCTCCACAACTAGAGGAAGCCCGCGCGCAGCAACGAAGACCCAATGCAGCCAAAAATAAATAAATTTGAAAAAAAAAAAAAGTGAAGGAAAATAAGGACTTCGCAGGCATTAAAAAGCTGAAAGAATCCATCACAAGCTGCCCAGCACAGCAGGAAATGCTAACGGACATGAGACGCACAGAAGCAAACAACAGTGGATGGACGGACCTGAGGAAGAGGTGACCACGGGAGCTGACACGCCAGGATTATTACAGCCTTTCCCAAAGGTCACCGTTGTTTAAACAAACAACACTGTACTGTGGTGTTTATTTAGTAAAATGCACGAGAGGCACAGCATAAAGCTGGGGAGGGAGAAATGGAAGCTAATACTGGAAGGTTCTCCTTACAGGTCCTGAAGCTGCATTCAACAAGAGAGCACGACCCCAGCACTAAGACAGACCCCAGGTCAAGGCCCAGAGGACTGAGTCCGGCCACAGGGCAAAGCCAATCTAGGGAGAAAGGCTGCTTTCTAAACACACTGCTGGAGCAGCTAGAGGTCCACACACCAGAAGAAAGAGCCTGATCCCTACCTCACACCATGTATGGACATTAACACCTAAACCTAAGGAACTGCGATCGAAAACACAGAGAGGCTCTAGGGTCATGGGTTTGGCAGTGAATTCACATGATTCATACAAAAAATAACTGATAAATTGGACTTCACCAAAATTAGAAACATGAGGTCCTCCAAAGACAATGGTTAGGATTTATGAAACACATTATCTGGCAAAGGACTTGTATCCAGAATACACAAAAACTCTCCAAACTAGAGAATAAGAAAATAAACAATCCAGTAAAAAAATGAGCAAAAGACCTGAACAGATCCTTCACCAAAGAAGATAAAGACCGACTACATTAAGTGCTGGAGAGACCGTAAAGGAACCAGACCCTCCTACCCTGGAAACGGCTGCACCCACAGGAGTGGCAGCACCTGAGCAGGAAGGTCACAGCCCCACCAGGGAGCCCGGCCATGATCCACAGGCGCAGGACAAGCAAGCGGACGGCCTCTCGCAGCAACAGAAAGGGAGGGGGGCCCACGCTCGGATGGGACTATGAGAAGCGAGGCCGCGACAGGAAGCAGGCGGGCTGGTCACGTCTGGTTAAGAAGGACTGGTTAGGAGGCACAGGAGGAAACCGACGGGTAAGTGACATCCACTGTCCCGGTTGTGTGATGGTGGCTGGGGTTAGAATTTATCTAATTGTACACTTTAAATAGCACAGTCTGCCAGTCACACTTCAATGAAGCTATTGAAATAAAACAATGACGTTTCATCATATAAATAACAAACACACGACTCAATCCGTTCTTCCAATCCCTCAGAACAACCAGAGCCTACACTGCTGGATGCTGCGAGGCTGTGCGCTGCCCATGTGCCCAGACGGTCCAGTCCCGCCCAAGCACCCAGGGCCGAGGCTGCTCCAAACCACGACCCCATCCCTCGAGGAACAAGGCAGAGCGTGACTGCCGTGTGCTGTAGCTTCCCCGGACCTTGTCGCCTCCCTCCACGCCACCCTCATCTGAAGCCCCCAGGTTTTCCCGGCCCTCGGCTGCTCTCATGTCCCAGGGCCCAGCTGTGGGGTTGGCAAAGGTGTCCCCGACCAGCTGTGCCCGGCCCTCGGCTGCTCTCATGTCCCAGGGCCCAGCTGTGGGGTTGGCAAAGGCGTCCCCGACCAGCTGTGCCCGGCCCTCGGCTGCTCTCATGTCCCAGGGCCCAGCTGTGGGGTTGGCAAAGACGCCCCCGACCAGCTGTGCCCGGCCCTCGGCTGGGAGCTGCTGCTCCTGTTTCCTGGGTGTGGGAGGGTCCTCACGCGGAGCAGCAGGAGGACCGACCAGCCACTGCTCCCATCCTTTCTTCAAACAGTCCACTAAGGGCTCCGAACTGAGGGGTGGGCATGCCTTCCTGCCTTATTCCAGTATCAGCTTAATGAGCGTGTGGCTAGACTTCTTACTTATGGCTTGGGTAACGCTGTAAAGGTGGACGCAGCTCCACAGGCCACACCTTGTCTGTGTCCCAGGAGCCCTGTCCCTCCGCCTGGGAAGCAGCACCGGGGCTTGTGCCAGAGCAGTGCCCCAACTCTGCCAGCCCTACACCGCACCAGTTCTGTGGGTTCCTAAAGCCCGCCCGAGAAATTCCCCTTTGAGTTCATCAGATGCGCCTGGTGCTGCCTGTGACCAAACAGCCCCACTGATACACAGCAGAGGGCTGTACCCAGAGGGACTGGCGAGTCCCCCGACATTGGCCCCGGTGTGGGGTGGGCCCTGGGGCCTCGGACGTCACCACAGACATGGGAGTCAGTGTCTCTGAAGACCTCTAAAAATGCAGCTCTGCCCTAGGGGCAGGTCTCAGGGACCTGTGCCCCTCGGTTCACATCCAGCAGCTGGCTGACACACACAGTAACCACTGGAAACCGCACTGGGTCAACACATGGCTGGCGACTCAATGGGAAGAGGTCAGAGCCACAGGCAGGTGCTAAGACACTGCCACCCAACACACCCGTCCCCAGTCCTCCAGGGTCCGCCTCCCCGGGGGGAGACTCACGTTGTCCCGGATGTTGATGTCAGACCCCTTGGACAGCAGCAGTTTCACAAGGTCCACGTGCTTATACTCAGTGGCCCAAATCATGGGCGTCCAGCCGCCATCATCCTAATTTCAAAAGAAAGAAACAAACATCCATCACAGCTCCTAGAGACACAAGACGTGAGGCACCTCATCACTCGGGACCTGCAAGGAGGCCCCAGGGGGCAGGAGCCAGCCTGAGTCCCCATTTTGTTGGAGGAAACTGAGGCTCAGAGCGCTGCCTGGGGATCTCAGCGAGCAGGCAGAGCCCACCGGGCAACTCGACACACCTGTGCGCACGTGACAGAGTCACCTAAGAAAAAGGCCTGAAGGGCACGGAGCAGACCCAGCTGCAGAGTCCATGCCCGGCTGGTGGGAAGCACTGACCGGGACGCACCTGCCCACCCTTCTGGTCCCAGGACAGACTCCACGCACGAAGCAGGAGCAACAGCCGAGAACTACAGACAGACAGACGGATGGACATCACGCCCAGAGATGAATGGAGGCAATGAAAAGTCCCAGCCCCTTCTTTAAGGGCCGGAGCAGAAGCTCACTGGGGCTGAACCCCCTGCAGACTGGACCATGGCTGTGATGAGCTGGCTGTGTGCCGCTCTACCCCGGAGGCGACTCTTAGGAAACGAGTATTACGGTGCCAGTTCCTACTCTGCAAACACTCTAGCACAACATTCTCCACTTTCCAGTCGCCACATTTTCCTGGTGGATGCACACGGCCTCCATGACTAAAGCGAGATGGTCCCTGCAGGCCTACCATGGGCACTGGGGATACGGCAGGGGCAACACAGCCCAGCCTAGGGGGAGAAACTCACAAAACCCGACTGAGTGGGAGATAAAAAACCAAAACAGGGGAAGGGGGCCCGTGGACCCCACTAGAACAGAGGTTGGAGAAACCACACTGCAGGGGGCTGCATTTCTGGTCTGTCTGGGAGGGTCTCACAGTCAGGGTGGTGGGCACGTGAGCTGGGTTAGCGGCAATGGCTGGGCCAGAAGATGGCGGGGGGGCCCTGTGATGGGAGATGGTCATCCCAGAGCTACAAGTCATGGGCGGACGGGGTCCTGGGGAGCGGAAGGGAGTCTCGGAGGACAGGAGGGGCCCCTGGTGAGTTAGAAGGCCCCACCCTCATTGGCTCTCCCCAGCCACTCACTGGCTCAGCAGACACGCACAGGACCTGCTCTGTAACCAGGCACTGCAAGTCACACAAACACCGCGCCGGGGTCCTGACAGCAGGTGGACAAGCAAACACAGAGGGAAGGAGGTGGAATGTCCAACAGTGGCCAGTGCTGGGAGGAACGACGAGCTGCCTCGGGGGTGGCACGGCACACAGGAGGCCAGAGACCCTGCTCAAGTAGCAGCATCTGAACACAGGCCACAAGGAGACCAGGGCAGCCCAGGCGGACACCTCAGGACAAGCCTGCAGCTGGGCAGCGGCACAGAGCTTGGTGAGCGGCCAGTCGGTGGGCCAGGAGGGAGGTGGACAGGGGCGGAGGATGAGGCCGGGCCTTCCAGGACCTGGCAGGGGTGGGGGGTGGGGTGCCTCGGAGGGTGGAAGGGGCCAGGATCACCACGAAGGAGGACCACGCCTCTGGCCAGCCCGTCAGGTGCCGTCACGAGTGGAGGAGGTGGTTTACCTGACAGTTGACGTCCATCTGCCCATTGGACAGCAGGTACTGAACCACATCATAGTGGCCTTTCTTGGCAGCCAAGTGCAAACAGGTGGAGCCCTCTGCGTCCTGCAACACAAATGCATTTAGGTCCCGAGAAATCACAGCGTGATGGGGGCAAGCTCGCCGTGCAGCCTGACACTCGTCACAGCGGCTGACCACCTCCAGGTTGCGTCCGCTGGCCGCCGGGCACACCTCCTAGATGGCTTTTAGCTCCATCTTCTCAAGGACACTAAGGGTGCCACGTTAACTGAACCATCTCAACAAAAAGTCTCCTTCCTGATCGCCAGTCTGAATGCAACGGCTATTATGCTGACACCGCTCTTGATACTTCTGCTACATGTGTATGTATCCACAAATGACAGTTTTATGTTTTTAAACTGTCTATAAATAACATATCATATACCTGTCTGCAATTCATATTTAGCTCAACATCATGGTTTGGAGATTTCAGTTTGTAGAGGACACACAGCACTAGTTCACTTATGTCAACTGATGTAAAACTAGCCCAGTTTGTGCATTTGGTTGAGGAAGACTCGTTTTTCACCAATATTCACCAAACATTGCACTACATTTCCCGGATTCCTCGTGCAAGAGTTGCCCACAGGGTCCCCCAATACCGAGACCCTCCCCCAACAATGACACACGTGTGCGGCTCCCCCAGGTGGGCTCAGCTGTGGGCTTCACGGGATTCTACGGCCAGGGAATGGGGTGTCTCAGGGGCTTGAAAGGCAGGCGCCTTCCCGGCATATCCCGGTCACACATCTCCTCTCCAGGGAACTGCCTGGTCACCTTCCTCACCCATTGCTTCAGGTTACTTTCTTTCATCTGCAGGAGGCCCTGATGCCCTCTGGCTGCAAAACCCTCTCCCGGTTGTAGCTGCCCTTCATGTACCTTGTGACATCTTTTGTTGATCAAAAATTCTGAATTCTAATGCATTTGACTTTATCAATCATTTTTGTACTTCTGTCTTGTTGAAGAAATCTTTCCCGACGCTGGAATCACAAAGCTAATCTTGCCTCTTAACCTCCAAAAGTTCTGTAATTTTGCCTTTTGTGTTTGATTCTTCTGTTTGCCACGTGCCTGACGTGTGCCCTGACCCTGCTCACTCAAGCCTGGTCCGAGTGTTAGCGTGTTCTCCAGGGAAGCAGAGCTGGTTCTCGCCTGCTCACTGGCTCAGACAAACGTCTGCCCTTGTCTGGAGGGCTTCGTCCTCTGACACTGGATGTAATTACGACATGGTTTTCGGGTTAGATGACCACCTTCCTATTTGTCCTACCTGTTTCTATTCCTCCTTTCCTGCTTTTTAGTTACACAAGTATTTTTTAACATTCCGTTTTACTTCTACTAGCTTTTTAAAAAGGTTTCCTGAAAGCTATACTTCTTTGAAATTATTACCTTAATGTTCTGTAGGGATCACAACCTTCAACTTTCCCATCCACTTATGTCAGTACTTATTCCCTCCCAGGAAAGAACTAAAACCCGAGGACCCTGCTCACATCCACCACTGGCTACCCCTGTGCTCCTGCTGTCCTGTCTTACTTCCAAGTTTGTGTAAACTCCATCTTACAATATTCTTCTTGCTTTAAGCAGCCTTTTGTCTTTTAAGAAACTTAAAGAAAACAAGTATTTACCATTTCTAGTATTTTCATTCCCCAAGAATGGGATTTTCCTCCCACAAGCTTTAGGTAAACCCGCTGGTAAGTCCTATCAGCTTTTGTGTACCTGAAAATGTTTTATTTCACAAGTGCTTTCTGAAGGATGCTCTTACTGGCTGTAGCATTCTGGGCTGACAATTTTTTTGAGTTTTTTTTCTTCCCTTTTAGCACAATAAGAGTACCACTCCATTGTCTCCTGGCCTCCGTCGTTTCAAATGCAAAGTTGGCAATTTTTCGTAATGTTCGCTTACACGTATTCCTTTTTTTTTCTGGGGCTGTATTAAGGTTTTCAACAGTTTAGCGTGATGTATTTAGGTGTGGCAGCCTTAGTATTTATCCAGCTTGGGGTTTGCTGAGTTTCTTGAATCTGTAGGTTATTTTTCACCAAATTTGGGAAATTTATGACCATGTTTCCTTCAATAAATTTTTTTCCACTGGGTTTTCTCTCCTTTCTGGGACTCCAATTACACATCAGACAGCTCAGTGTCGTCCCACAGTCTGCTTTTCACACAGAGCGGCTTCTCTGATGGTCTTGGGCTTCAAGGACCCTTTCTCCTACAGCACCCAGAGCGCTGCTAACAAGCTCATCGGTGAACTGTCTACTCCAGACCTCCTCCAATCACTTGTCCTGCAGGCTCCAGCTGCTTCTGTAAAGCCCTGAACACTGACCTCTTGCCTCTTCAGCGGTGCTTTGCTTGGGCGCTGGCTCCTGTGACGAGGCTGGGAAATCGTCCCCTGGCCGAGAACTGGGCAGAACTCACCCACCCATCCTAACGGAGAGGATTAATAACAGTTATCTATAGATAGTCATAGAAAAACTAAAGGTTTCCAGATCTCAAAAACCACCAAAAGCAAAGGACTAAATACCAGCTTGAAAAAATATTCACAACAAATGTAAATAACTATATACAAAAAAAGTTCACTTTGAGAGAAGCAAATTAAAATAGTAAAAAAAAAAATAATCATTTTTGCATATCAAATTGTTAATTTTTTTTTAACTGTAATGATCCGCACTTGTAAGAGTACAGGAAAATGAGTGCTCAGACACTCCCGGATGCAATTCAGAGAGAGGGATCAAAAGCCTTAGAAATGACTATATATTTTAATCTAGCAATTCCACACACACACCCAGATATCTGCCTTAAAGAAATCAAACGTGCAAAGATTTAGCTATGAAATGTCTGTTGAAGCATTCTGTACAATAAAAACTGAAAATAACACAAATATTAAACAATCAGCAAATCTAAAGAAATGACACAAATTGTATCATGAAATACAATACAGCCAACTTGAAATAATGTTATAGAATATTTAATGACATAAAAAAACGAGTGAGAAGTTAATTTGATGGGAACAAGGAGTTGATAAATTAGTATGAATAGACGATCATTTTTTTGTTGGAAAAAATGTGTATTAATTTGAAGGGCTGTAGGATTTAGCATTTTTATTGTTATTGCGTGTGTGTGTATATGACATAAAACTTGCCCTTTTAACCATTTTAGAGTGATGCAGTGGCAACATGAATTACTTTCACAGAGCTGTACCATCACCACACTCTACTCTCAAAGCCTGTCCATCAGCCCAGGCAGAAGCCCGGTCACCACTCAGCAACAGTATCCCCCACCCCCCACCCCGGGTAACCTCCAATCTACTTTCAGTCTCTAAATCTGCCTGTCCCAGGTTCCGCACATAAGTGGAATCATAAAATATTCGTCCTTCTGTGTCTGGCTTCTTTCACTCAGCGTAACGTTCTCAAATTCACCCGTGTTGCAGCCTTTGTCAGAATTTCCTTCCTTTTTGAAGTAAGGCTGAATAGCACTCCATCGTATGGATGGACCACATCTGGTTTACCCATCGCCCGTCAATGGACACTGGGCTGCTTCCACCTTTTAGTAGCTGTAAACAATGCTGTGAACAAGGTGTGTACATACCTGTCCGTGTCCTTGCTTCCTGTTTCTTTGGGTACATACCCTGGATTGGAATTGCTGGATCATATAGTAATTCTATGTTTAACTGTTTGAGGAGCCACCAAACTGCTTTCCACAGTTAACTGCATCATGTTACATTTCCACCAGCAATATATGAGAATTCCAATTTCTCCACATCTTTGCTAGCACTTATTTTCTGATTTTTAGATAATAGTTGTCCTAAGGGTCTCACCATGGTTTTGACTGCATTTCCCTAATGATTAATGATGCTGAACATCTTTTCACGTGCTAACTGGCCATTCAAATATCTTCTCTGGAGAAATGTCTACTCACACTCTGCCCATTTTTGAGCTGGGCTGGAGTCTGTTATTGAGTGGTAGGACTTGTCAGTATATTCTGGATAGTAAAGCCCTATCAGATACAGAATTTATGAGTATCTTCCCCTTCTGTGGGTTGCCTCTTCACTGTCTTGAATAGTATCCTTTGATGGACAAAAGTTTATAAATTTTGATGAAGTTTAAGTTACCTAGTTTTTCCTTTTATTGTCTGTGCTTTTGGTGTCATACCCAAGAAATCATTGCCAAATCCAATGTCATACAGATTTTCCTGTTTTCTTCCAAGAGTTTTACGATTTTAGCTCTAAGTTTAGGTCTTTGATCCCCTTTGAGATAATTTCTGAATACACTGTAACCTCATCCTTCTGCATGTGGAAGTCCAGTTTTCCCAGCACTTGTGAAAAGACGCCCTCTCCTGCCATTGGATGCTCTGGGCCCCCTTATCAGTAATCACTTGATCGTAACTGCGAGGGTTTACTTCTGGGCACTCTACTTACTGTTCTATACATCTGTCTCTAGGCCGGTACCCCATGGTTTTGATTACTGTAGCTCTGTCCTAAGTTTTTTTTGTTTTTGTTTTTTTTGTGGTACGAGGGCTTCTCACTGTTGTGGCCTCTCCCGTTGTGGAACACAGGCTCCGGACACGCAGGCTCGGCGGCCATGGCTCACGGGCCCAGCCGCTCCGCGGCACGTGGGATCTTCCCGGACCGGGGCACGAACCCGTGTCCCCTGCATCGGCAGGCGGACTCTCAACCACTGCGCCACCAGGGAAGCCCCTGTCATAAGTTTTGAAGTCAGGAAGTGTGAGGCCTCCAGCTTTGTTCTTTTGCAAGATTGTTGTTCAGGGTCCCTTAAGGTTCCCTATGAATTTTAGGATGGGTTTTTCTATAAGCTGTAAAAAAAGGCATTGGGATTCTGAGAGGGATTGCACTGAATCTGTAGATCATTCTCAGTAGCAATGGCATTTTAACAATACACTCGGCACTCAGTATCCACGGATGCAGAACCCATGGATATGGAGGGCTGACTGTACTATTAAGGGACTCGAGCATTGGCGGGTTGTTACCTGCAGGGGTCCTGGAATCAATCCCCCACAGATACTGAGGGATGAATGTACTGTCTTCTTCCAATCCATGAACACCAGGTATTTCCATTTATCTGTGTCTTCTTTCATTTCTTTCAGCATTTTTTAGTGTACAAATCTTTCACTTCCTTGGTTAAGTTTATTCCTAAGTACTGTATTCTTCTCAGTGCTATTGTAAATGGAACTGTTTTCTTATTTCCTTTTCAGATAGTTCATCACAAGTGTACAGAAATACAACTGACATTTCTGTACTGATTTGGTATCTTACAACTTTCCTGAATGTATTTATTAGTACTAACAATTTTTTGTGTGGATTCTTTATGATTTTTTACATATAAGATCATGTCATCTGTGAACAGAGATCATTTTTCTTCCCGCTTTCCAATTTGGATGCCTTCTATTTCTCTTTCTTGCCTAACTGCTCCAAACTGAAGACAGAAGAGAGAAGGTGTGCATATCCAAAGAAGGAAGCTGAACACCTCTGCACACAAACTCCTTATCAGATGCTTGACTACCGTCAGGCATAGTGGATCCAGCGCTCACCAGTATTTTCCACAAATAAACCGGTCACCAAGTAAGGTGAACTACCTACTTCCAGACAGCGCGGTGGATGCCTGGTGGCTACCAATCTCTGAAGACGTTCCAGCAAAGAACCGGCCCTGCTCCTCTTCACGAGGAGCTTCTACATGAAACGGGGGTGCCTCTGAGCAGTGGGTACCTTCGGATCCACGAGGGCCCCGGCCTTGATGAGGTACTGCACCGCGTCTAAGTGGTTGTTTTCTGCCGCCTCCATCAGCGGGGTCCTCTGGTCCTCTGAGCAGGTGTCGATGTTGGCGCCCGCCTGGTGAAAAGAGGGACAGCTCAGGTGTGAGAGCTGCCACCGCAGCCACCCCAGTGAGGAAACGTTTCCCAGGCTCAGCACTTGGGAACAGAGGGGTCTCAGGGGCTACATTAAGTCTTTCTATCGACTAAGCCTGAATCTTCCAAAGCAGAATTCAGAGACATGATTATTCTGTAACTATCAAAACTTTAGTTCAAGAAGAGCATTTCATTTCTAAGCTAATTGGGTAAAAATGCTTACAGTAACGTTAGTGACAGCTCTTTTAGAAATAAGAAAGAAGGTGAGACCCCAGAGCAGGCAAAGAAGGGGAGCTGAGGGGGGCTCAGCAAGGCAGGCCCAGGAGGCAGGCGGTGGCCCAGCCTGCAGTGACTGTGGGGCCCTAGCTCAGGGGCCTCAGAGACCTCTGTCTCCGGCTGTTCTAAACACTTGCCAAAATAAACTGAACAAAAACTCATTCCCAGGATGTATTTTCCAATGGAGTATGTACTTGAAAACCAATGAGCCAGGAGGTATACTTGGGTAAATCGTCTGTGTGAAACTGAAACACCCAACCTTAAAGTGGGTTTTCCACTAACAGCAAAGCAAGTGTTTGGCAGCTGAACATTTTAAAAGAGCTAATACTTATAAGGCTGAAAATAGTATTGTTTTTACTACTAGCAATTAAAAAACAAAAGTAACCCAGTTTAGTAAGAAATTTAAAAATAGACCTAGAATGGTACACATGGAAAGCCAGGGGAACTGAGGTGGTCAGGGATGGTGAAGGAGACTCAGCTGTTCCCACGGAGCAGAGCTAACGTCAGAGAGCAGGGGCATCCAGGTAGGAGACGAGTGGGGGACACAGGTCAGATGGCCCAACCTGAGGGCGAGGTAGAGCCAGGGTTCCACAGCAGCTATAACTTTAACAACGCAACTTGGAAAACCATACAAGATAAAGGTGCGGGGTGGGGGTCTGCGTAGAGCTAACGAGGCCAGTGTGGGGTCGGCCACGCTCTGCCAGGCTGCACAGGCCAGGATGTGCCCTCTGCCGGTGAAAGGCCAGGCGCCGCCTGTAACCGGGTGCACACACTTGTCAAGACCCCCCCACCCCCAAACCACCCTGAACACCCAGGGGTGCGAGAGCCCGGGCCGCAAGCCTGTCCGGGGGACGGACCGGAAGGGAGGGGCCCACAGGCCAGGCAGCCCCCGACAGGGCCCACATCTGAGAGGCCCAGACGGGCAGATGACCAAGAGCAGAGCCATGGGCCGCACGGTGCAGAGGGTCGGGGTCAGAGGGCCAGGCCACCCGACCCAACACCCAGGTAGAGTGTGAGGATGGCTGCTCGGTGTGCTTGTCTGAAACCTGCGCTGGCCAGTGACGGCCCCACCCACCAGCACGGAGGCCCCAGACAGGGACATGTGGGCAACCCAGGACCACACCTGGGAAGTCAGCCCAAAGGCTAGTGATCGTCACCAGGAAGAGACAGGGGTGGCCAGGAGACAACGCGGAGAGATTTGAGACACAGAGGGAGGCAGAAGGAGGGCCTCCACCTAGAGGAAACAGAGGGTCCGGGAGGTGCGGGGCGAGCACAGCCCACGGCACATCCTGGGCTCCCAGGGGGCAGGGCAGCGGTTGTCGCTCTGTCCCTCCCCTCTGGGCCCATGACTGCTAGAAAATGCACCTTTTCCTATTAGTAGATGCCTCCTGGGCTCACGGCCTGCAGAGCAGGCAAAAGCAAAGCAGGCGAGATGGACCCCAGATGCAAGCAAACACTAACACAGAGGGACAGGATGGCGACAGAGCCGGGGAGCAGATGGAGGCCCAGGTAGGAGAAGTCAAAGCAGTGACCACAAGTGGGGACACACCCAGGCCCGGGCCCGGAGAGCCGCACGGCAGGTCACTCTGACCACGGGCGTGCCCAGTGCCGGCCAAAGGTTGGGGCTGGCCAAGGGTACCGAAGGGTGTCAGTGGCGGCGACCAGCACAGCTGCCCCTGACCTCGTGCCCCCGCACACCGGACGTGCACCCGAGCGCCCCAGAATGCGTCCTGCTGGGGTTTCTTTTAATGTTGTTATTTAAATTAAGTGTCCACCTGTGGCAGGGCCACTGTGCCACAGTTGCCTGGATGGAGCTGTTTCCAGCGAGACCTCGGCATGAAAATTAAACAGGCCGGGAAATACCCAAACCGCTCCTCACAGGTGCTCCTCCACTGACCCCAAGCATGAGCGAGGGTGCCTGCTGCCTGGGGCCAGGGCCAGAGCCCCTCCGGGGGCACGTGAGGTGGGCACCCACCAAAGCTGCGCCTCCAAGAAACAATACCCTCGGATTCGGGGCAAAGCAGAGGAAACCCGTCCCACGTCGGATGGGTTCTAGGGGAGAAAAGGACACAAGAGCACAGTCCCCAAGTCGGGGAGTCTGCAGCCTGGGTCACCAAATTAACCACCAGGCTGACAATCTAATCTGAAGTGGTGTCAGATGGTCAGGCCTCCAGGCTCCGGGCAGACAGTACAGAGTCATAAAGATTGCTAATGTATAAAGCGTTGGTTTTTTCCAAAATACATAATGTTTTTTTCTTCAATAGCTTACAACTCACAAGAAGCTGCAAAACAGAACACAGAGCTCCTGTGTTCTTTGCCCCGGACAGTGATGGACAGTCTTCCACTATCACGGCCAGTGGGGAGAAGCAGGAAATGGGGCATCGGATCAGTGAATGACTCTTAGGCTTTTGCTCTTTGAATGAAAGAGGCAGACAAAGAATTCACACTGTGTGAGGTTTAGAAGTGGACAGAGCTGAGTCATGGGGTTGAGGATCTCTGTGGGGCTGTGAGCGCACAGAAACACACACACCTGATCGTCACAACACAGGCTAGGAGAGCTGCCACAGGGGAGGGACACATGGTGCTTCTGGGGGGCAAGCAGATCAGGCCGGGTCCCTTTAGAACCATTCATTAACCAAGACGTTTACGTTTCAATGATTTTTCTGTATGTATCTCACACACGTTTTTATGTTAAAAAAAAAAAGTTGGGGTGTGGGGGGAATAGATTCTTTCAAAGGAGTGTGAAACTACCTTTTCCAAAAGAAGAATCAAGTCAGAAGACCATCAATTGTTCCCCCTCCCCCTCTGCCCCTCCCCCTCCCCCTCT
>NW_006786547.1:264451-272431 GCF_000442215.2 Lipotes vexillifer
ACCGTCCCCCACCAGCTCGGAACAGTGTCTTTGTGTCTTGAGGTTGTGCTGCCTCAAGCCCCCTCCCCCTCTGCCCCCTCCTCCTCTCCTTCCTCCTCCTTCCCCCTCCTCCTCCTCCCTCTGTCTCAAGACTGAGCAAGTAACGGCCACTTGTTAGAATCACAGAGTGACCTCTGGAGGCAAGAAAGCAAAGACTATAACTTCCAAGCAAATAGAGAGAAAGGAAAGGAGACAAAACAAAAGTCAATCCAAAAGAAGGCAGCAAAGGAGAGGGAAAAAAGAAAGAAATATTTGTTTTAAGAGGCTGAGAATCAAAACTACAATATAAGAAATTAGAAATCAATTTTAAATGTCAAAAGTTACAGTAAACATAAGTAGATTGAAGATTCCTATTGAAATAGCAAGGCTGTCAGACAGAGCTTCTTAGAAGCTGGCTACATGCTACTTAAAGAGATCTGTCCAAACGGAGCCTCTGGCGTGAGCCAAACTTGGGAGGGGCCTGACAAATGGGTCTCGGGTGTTAGAAATCTAAACCAACAGGCAACCCCACTGTACAACACCAGTGCTAAAGCAGGCTCCACACGTCATACAATCACATCTTAGTCTGTGCACACAGCACAGGTGAGAAGAGGATGAAGCAGACACTCCAGGCCGACGGTGACACAGGGCAGCTGTGACTAGACACAGAGACCTGGGGGAGGGGGGTGTCCGCCCAGGGCCCCAACAGAGATGCCCAGAGGACGGTCCTCTCCAGACACAGAGCCATCCCGAAGCCCACCCGACACAAAAACCTCCAGCTGACGGGCCCCAACCAAGAGCCCACCACCGGCATTTCAGTCCCTTCCTTTACAAACAAACAGGATCCACCAGGCATTTGAGGGAAACCTGAAATAAGACCAGAATGAACAGACCAGTATAAAGCTTCCAAACACTGTGGGAAGACCCAGAGGCTACAGAAAAACGTGGCAGCACAGACGAGACCCCAAGAGGGGCCGAGGGTCACGCCGAGAGCGCCACCCAGAAAAGCGGGACAGAGCGCGAGTCCAGAAGCTGCAGCAGGTAAACATAGGTGCTTGCAGAGGGACCTGGAGCCCAGACAGAAAATCTCCCAGACCTGAACCTGGGCTGTGAGGAAACTCCAGACCCGCGGGTGAAAGGAAATTTCCTGAAGGCTCCAGAGATAAACACGTGGCTTAAGGGTGGCCTCCGGGAAACAGGGGCCCCAACACGGGCCAGGGGAGGGATGTCCCAGAGAGCAGCAGCACCGAGAGTGGACGATGTGCTTCCCAGATGACACAGGGCCAGTCTGTCTGCTCGGGGTGGATTGGGGGGGGCGGCGGAGGGGGGTGCCCAGGACACATTTACACGACCACGGAACGCAAGCTCTCAGTGCAGGGCGGGGGTTAGGAGGAGGCATGTGCACACGCCTGGGCTAAACCCTCCCACGCCAGGAAGTCGGTGACACTAAAAACCCAAACGAACTAAAACAAGTCAAACACCGAATGGCAGTGCGTCATCTCCAGAGGCGGCGTAACTGGCAGGAGAGGCAGCGGAGGGGCTGAGGGCACTGGGCAGAGCCAGGACGGGTGGGCCTGGGAGCCTCTGGCACTACTGGGCTGCCCGGCTCTCGGGACCCAGGCCAGGCTGTCTTGCTTTGGTGGCCCCAAGAAGACTGCATCTGACCTGGATCAGCATGTGACAGATGTCCACATGGCCGGCCTCCGCCGCAGCGTGCAGGGGTGAGCGCTTGTTCTGGTGCTCCATCTTGAAGTTGGGGTCGATCCCGTCAACTGCAAACAAACGGGAGGTGCCAGTTACCGCAGGTGCAGCCCCCAGAGCCTGGGATGGCGCAAGGGCTGGCAAGGCTCCAGGTGGAACCGACCGGCAGGCCTGTGGTCAGATACCCCCCAGCACCTGCGCTCCTCCTAGACACCCTCATCTAACTCTGGGCTCCCCCATCTCTCCCGTCCCCAGGCCCAGGCCCGAGCGTGAGGGTGGACGGGCCCCAGAATGGATGCTCCACAGGGAGCAGGACCCCCAGGACAGGCCCAAAGGGAAGGCGGTTGCTGAGCACAGCTCCCAGCCTGGAATGGAAACAGGCTACAGGGCCAACCACGGACTGGCGAGGCAAACTCAGCATCGCACAAGGTCCACGAGGAAAATGATTAAAATCGCCATTTCAGTCAACATAAAATAAAACCTTTTTTTTTTTTTCAGAGCAAACTGTTAAGCTTCTTTCTTGACTTACTGTCAAGTAAAATGATTCTTAACCAGCCTTTTCAAGCCAGAGAAATCAAGCCTATGCTGTGAGCTCAGAATCAAAGTGCTGTCCCTTGCTCCGCAGGAAACGGAGCTGGGAAGGACCCAACCAGTACATTTTCAGGTGTTAAAAACCCACAAAGGCAGGTACACATTGAAAACACAAGTGCCAGGTGGGCTGCACCCTGCACACAAGGGTGCCAACTCCATCCACACGGCACAACAGCCCAGCTGGCTAACTCTGCTTTCATGGAGTCGACATCTCTTCTTAATCTAATAATCACATACTTAATTCCTGTTTAAAAATGGGTAATTCCTGGGACTTCCTTGGTTGTCCAGTGGTTAAGACTCTGCACTCCCAGGGCAGGGGCCCCAGGTTCGATGCCTGGTCAGGGAACTAAATCCCGCATGCCGCAACTAAGAGCCAACATGCAACAAAGATCCCACGTGCCACAAGTAAGACCCGTACAAAAAAAAACAAAAACAAAAAAACGAGGAATTCCTAGAGAATACTTCCACTACCGTGACTGAGCATGAACACTGTGAACGGGCTGAACACCAGGGGCGCCCGTGTGCACCAACCAGAGAAACCGGACAGAGTGGGACACGGTGGACAGTCACCGAGAGACGTTGACAGATGCGGCCACCTACCCAGCATGAGCAGCACCTTCTGCAGCTCCCCTTGCCGGGCTGAGAAGTACAGCTGCTTCGGGTGGAAGCGGAGCTTCTTGGGTCTGCGGAGAGAGCACAAGACAGCAGTGAGCACAGGCTACACACGCACGCGCACGCGCGTGCGCACGCGGCACCTACAGGCTGGGAATTTCTGGGTTGAGCCCACCTGCCCAGCCTCAAGGTCAAGGATGCCACACCCACAATAAAACAATAACCAAAATTAGTGACCATTTCCTTCACCCACAGCACGAGAATGGTTCCTGAGGTTCTGCATTCTGTGCAGGGCACAGAGCGAGCTGCTTCTCTACAGCATGAGGTCAAGGGACCCCCGAGGTGGTGGAGGCAGCGTGTCACACCCAGCTACACCCACCCTCTTCACAGTACAGAGTCTGGACCCGGTGAGTAGGGCAGGGGACTGGACAGTCACCATAAGACCAGGGCCAGAGACCAGGCTGGAGGCGGACAGAGAAAAAGCTGTGGGGACTCAGGAACGTGTCCCAACACTATAACTTCCCGAGAAGCAAGAGAGGAAGGTGAAGCTCTGAGGGAGGGAACCGCGCGGCCTGGCCGGAGCCCTGACCGTGGAACTCCATGACCAGTGGACACCTGTGGGGTCATGGGTCGGGGCACCGGACCCTCCTGCAGAGCCACAGGTGGCCTGCAGTAATGGGAGCCGCAGGGACAACTGAGGGGCCACCTGCTCCAAACTCTCCTTTCAGAGACGAGGAGCCACAGAGTGGCACTGGCCCTAACGTCCTGAAGTCAGAGCCACGGTCAACGTGTCCAGGGAAACGTGCCAGAGCCTCCCAGGACTGTCCTCGCTAGGCCTTCAGAGGATCACTTTGCTCTTAGTGTAACGGACGATAACCTGCAATCGTTTCCCAAAGTAACGGAAAAGAAGGTGCACGGTCCTGATGACCAGTGCTAACAGGAGACCTAAGGAAGGCCTCAGCGACCTCCTGGGAATGCCGTGGCCCTGGGGGCGCAGAGAGCAGGGACGTGTGGCCCTGGCCAGCACCGGATGCCGCAGGGGGACGAGGACACATGCGGAAGTGCCGGCGGCTGACTCATGCAAGAGGACACGGAGGGGAGGAGTCTGCAGGAAGGGAGCGCCAGGCCTTACTTCTCCGAATCCAGGGCGATGAGCGCACTCTCCAGGGTTTCCTTCCCAGGTCCCTGGGAGAGGCCGGGCGCTGGCTTCCCCAGCCCGGCCGGCCCCATGGGGTCGAAGGCCTCGGGCACCTGGGGGGCTGTGCTCTGCGGCTTGTCATCCTCTGAGAGCGGGGGTCCAGCAGTGCTTCAGGGAGGAAGAAATAAGTGGAATTCTGAGTTTTAGAGACGTGGAACTCCCCCTTCTTGTGGAAACCAATGAAAACACAAAACATGATTCACTCAGACCCTCCAACTGCACTGCTCTTCTGAGAGTGAAAATGGCCTCAGGTTCACTGACCATCTGTCTGCTCAGCCCCTGGAGGGAAGAGCCCGGACTCAGAATCAAATCCCAGAGAAAAAGCGCATTCAGAAGTGAGGGCGGCTTTCCCAGGACTTTGGCCAAATGTTCAAATATGCTTTAGCGAATGAACTTCGGGTTGGATCTGAGGTCCACTGCCCTCCCAACGCAAGGGACACCTCGGAATTTTGACTCAAAAGTCACTAAATTCTAAAGATGTTAAAAAAAAAAAAGTCACTAAATTCAGGGCTTCCCTGGTGGCGCAGTGGTTGAGAGTCCGCCTGCCGATGCAGGGGACATGGGTTCGTGCCCCGGTCCGGGAAGATCCCACATGCCGTGGAGCGGCTGGGCCCGTGAGCCATGGCTGCTGAGTCTGCGCGTCCGGAGCCTGTGCTCCGCGACGGGAGAGGCCACAACAGTGAGAGGCCCGCGTACCGCAAAAAAAAAAAAAAAATCATTAAATTTGTAGATTAATACGATTAATACAGAATAATATGGAGTCAACACCATTCCAATATTCAGTTTTGAATGTCTACCGTTCGAGTCTCTTGAATGACCTTCAGTGAAGTTTTATAGTTTCCTTTTTTATCAGTGTAGTATCGCTTGCTTTTTCCTAGGTAGGTTACGGGTTTTGTTGCTGTTTTGAAAGGTTCTCTCTCCATCACCCTGCCTTCTAGCTGAACACACCGGTGGGGACGAGGCTTCTGACACCTTTTCTTACTTGACCCTCTAGCTGACTGACTCCATTTAGCTTTATGAGTTCTTCAGCTATTTCTACTGAATACTTTTGAGAAGAAAATTATGTTTCCAATATCAACCCTTCTCTTTTAAACACTGTTTCTTCTGTGTTCAGCTAGGGCCTCCAAAACATGACACAGTAAGAGCAGACTACAGCAGCTGACGCTAATGTTTCATATCATACACTACACACAGGTACAGATGTTTAGGGACAGGTACACACAGGTACAGATTCGTAGGGACAGGCACGCACAGGTACAGATGTGTAGGGACAGGCACGCACAGGTACATGTGGGTAGGGACAGGTATGCACAGGGAGCGATGCTTCAGGTGTATACTAACAGCTACCTACGGGAGTGCTGTGCTTCGACCGAAAATACTGTGATACCACGTCACTTAGGACGGTGTGATACTGGTTCAAAAACAGGCAAAGAAATGTACAGAACTACACTGAGTGCAGAAGAGGCATGTGCACAGTGGCAGCGAGCAAACGAAAGTCAGCATGCCTCACGGCCTCACATGTCAGAAATCACAGCGAGCGTGCGCCAGCTGGGAGGCGTCTGGCGCGTCGGGAGACATGAGCAACAATCAAAGATGGGTGTCATCAGGTGGACTCTGAGGGCTCGGGGGGAGCCGTACCTGCCTGTGGTGGTGTCGGCCCTGCCCTCCACTGTGGAGCCCTTCTCCTGCCCGGGGGCCAGCGTCACGGTGGAGGTCGTGTCTGCTTTCGCGATGGTCACCTCTCTGGCCTTGGAGGTCTCCTCCCCACAGTGGGGACAGTAACTGGCGTTATCAACTCGAGAGGCGCAGGCTTTGTGGAAACGGTGAGAGATGCTGCTCTCGGGCTGACATTCCATAAAATTACCCTAAAAACAGGGAGGCCGGAATCTTCTTTTAATTGGGGCTAATGCACAGAAGAACAAGCCAAGCCCAGCACTGAGCTCTGTGTGGGGGCAGAAAGCCAGAGCCCGGGGGGCTCCCAGCCCCTCCCCGGGTGAGAAGAAATCATGCCCTGCGTCCACGGGGTCCCTCCCAAGGCACGTCCACACACGTGCTATTTGAAGGAGAGAAAATCCCCATCCCCGCACCCCGTGGAGGCCGAGGCCTCACTCTCCAGCTGCGCTGACCAGGGGACGGGCCGCATATTAAGTCCAAAGACGGACCCACGGAAGACACACCTGGGAAGACACTCCCAGAAGCAAAAGCCCAAGGAGGGAGGTGCCGCCAACAGCCCTTGGCAGAGAGCGCCCGACACCACGCCCTTCAGGCAACCCGACCTCAGGCCAGGGCTCTGGGCTGAGGAGCAGCGCTCTCCCTGGGAACCTCTTTTCAGCAGAAGCAGAAAAGCATGAGGATGGCGAGGGCACACAGGCCTGACGTCTGGAGAAGCCCCTGGGGGAGAGGCTCTGGGCCCAGGAGCACAAACGGCCACACGGAGACCAAGTGAGGGCCACGTGAGCCACGTGAGCATCTGTGGATGAAGTCACTGATAGAGAAGATCCCAGACGCACTGGCGAGCAGGACGCAGCAGAGGGCCAGGCGGCCCTGCCTAGGTAGACACGTGAGCGGCAGGAAGGGAGCCGGGGGCCCAGGTGCCCCCAGAGGCCAAGGGCAACAGAGGGGGGCCGGGCACTCACGGCGGTGCAGAAGTAGCCACAGCCGGGGCAGCACTGGTGCTTCACCATCCGGCCCCGGTGGTCTTCACACAGCACCAGGAGCGGCGCCTTGCTGGACGGGCGCATCAGCTCATGCTTGACCACGCTGTTCGTGCACCTGCCCAGCTGCAATCAGACGAGACCGGCTCAGCCGCTGCCATGCCACGGGGCGGGGGAGGGGGACGTCAGGAAATCAAAGCAGGGAGGCGGCCGGGTCCTCCACAACGTGATGAGGGGCTGTGCCGCCAATTCACGGACCAGGGGTCACGGCGGCCACATGAGGAGAACAGCCTGGGCTGGGGGCTGGGGCATCGAAGGGAACAGGACACATGCCAGGCAGCACGGCCAGCATCAGGGAGCGCAGAGAATCCGCAGGACCCACCAGCACTCGGGCGACCCACCCGCGCCCGCTGTCACCCTGGCGCCTTCCAACAAGGACCCTGGCCCCCTGGCAGCTGGTGCAGGTGACGCGCCCCCAGCCCCGGCTTCCTCCTCGCCTGTTCCTCAAGGGAGCCCATTCTCAGAGACTCCATGGGGCCGAGAGATGGGGGCGGGATGGGGCCAATGCCCCCAGGAAAGAGGCCCAGGCAGCTCTGAGGCTGGAACTGGAGGCCACGAGGGAGGGCACAAAACCAAGCTCTCAGTACCAAAAATAGGAGGGAGAAGTGAAATTTCCATGGAAGCGCTGAGAGACGGAGGGAATTTTCTAAAGTAAAGCAAAAAGTCAAAAATGTGGAAAATGGAGAAGAGGTGAGAAGGCTGCAGGCTCTGCAGAGAGGAGCCGGGGGGGCCAGGGCTCCCAAGACGCGGACGGCCCGAAGCAGACGGCGACGTGACCAGGACGTGAGAGGAAACTGCGCCCATGAAGCCGCGGCAACGGGAGAGGATCGGCCCAGACCTTCCCCCCCAGGAACCTCCCTCAAGGAGCTGCTGAGGCAACGCGCCCCCCGCTGAGAGGGACCGATGTGTCCAAAAACCCTAGAAAGTGAGCAAGTCCATCAGTTTGGGGTGGAATCGGTAACAGGCACAAAGGAAACAATGAGAAACGAGGTAATTACTAACTCTGGGAAAAAGGAAAGGTTGCTCAGGAGAGGAAACCCCTGGCTCAGCTGGGGACGCTTCCACAAAAACAGCAAAGAGGCTCCCGCCTCGATCGACGGAGGGAGGGACAGACAGATGCAGACCGCGGGGCAGGGGCGGGGGGGG
>NW_006786547.1:272489-274126 GCF_000442215.2 Lipotes vexillifer
GGGGGGGGGGGGGGGGGGGCACCCTTCCCACAGTAAGAACCCTCAGACAACACCTCAAAGGAGAGGTCAGGAAAAGAGGGTAGAAAGCAGGTATTTGAGAACATGGAGAAAATCCCAGGACGAAAAGTAAAAGGGGACAAGGGTTGCTTGTGGGGAGGGACCCTGAGACCCACCCACAGCCCACGTCGTGGACATTCAGGATCTCCAGCAGCGGGTGGAGGGCAATAAACAGCCACCAGGACGCCCCCTACCACCACCAGGACCCGCGAGGCCATCAGGAGACACAGGTGGAGGCCTCTGACTGGCTCAAGTACACTTAGCAAGGAGGAAGGTCAACAGAAACCGTCAGACCCCAAAATGGGAAGAGAACGCAAGTGCGGAGCCCCCATCAGCTGTGAGACGACATCCCACGAGCCGGCGTCGAGTGACTGGTTTCGGAAAGAGAGACAATAAAGAGCCGCTGGGCAGGAACTGATTTTCTAGGAAAACAGAGACACCGGGTACAAGTCCAAGAAGCTCAGAGAGACCTAAAGAGGACAGACACCAAGAGAGCAGCACAGCCCCACACCTAGAGCAGCACAGCCCCACACCTAGAGCAGCACAGCCCCACACCTCCGCCTCAGAGGCCGGCGCGGAGGACCACAGCAACAACGGCCGCGGCCTCTCCTCGGGACCTTCGGACGGCAGCACCGACCAACGGCCCGAAGTGCCCAGAATTCTGTACCCATCAAAGTGTCTCTCAAAACTGGAAGCAAAACAAGGACTTTTTCAAACAAACAAAAGAGAATTCATTATGAGCAGACTTGTGCTACGGGGGGAAGGGTCCTCAGGCACAGGGACTGTGGTATCAGAGAGAAATCAGATTGGAACAGAGGAAGAACGCTCTGGATGCAGTTTAAATAAAGGGAAACAAGAGACGATTACGGTTACTCAGTCTAAAAGATGAGTATGTACAAAAATAATAGCATATATGAAACTGAAACACATGACAAAAGATGGGAGACAGGATTTGGGCCCACGCATGTAAGAGTCTTGAATTACATGTTAAGTGGTACGATATCAATTCAAGCAAGACCGTGATAAACTAAGGATGTATGTTACAAACTCCAAAGCAACTGCTGAAAACGTGAGGAAAATACATAAAAAATAAAGCCAACAGTGGAATAAATTGGAATCATAAAAAATTTCAACCTGGGACTTCCCCGGTGGTCCAGTGCTTAAGAATCTGCCTTCCAATGCAGGGAACACGAGTTTGATCCCTGTCTGGGGAACTAAGATCCCATATGCCTCGGGGCAACTAAGCCCACGTGCTCTGGAGCCTGTTAACCAGCAACTAGAGAGCAGCCGGCCCGCGCCGCAACAAAAGATCCCGCATGCCACAACAAAGACCCAGCGCAGAGGTGGGGGGGATTCAATCCAAGAGGCAGAAAATCAAGAAAAAGGAAGAACAGATGGCATAATTCTTAGCACTGTTAAGATGTCAGACTGTAACCCAACTACCTTGATAAGTGCAATGGGGATGATCCAAACACACCACTGGGAAGACGGAGACTATCAGGCCCTGTGCAGGACACGCTGTCTAAAGAGACCTCCAAACATACAGGCAGCACAGGTCCGACGGCGGCGGGGGTGCGGGG
>NW_006786547.1:274765-280745 GCF_000442215.2 Lipotes vexillifer
GGGGGGGGGGGGGGGGCGTCCTGTGTCAGCATCAGACACCCCAAATCCCCAAGGACACAGTGGACCCCCAAGACGACAGGAGTCATGTAAAAATGGCCCGAGCTGAAGAGTCGACACCCCTCCCTCGCACAGAAGTCAGAGGAGCGTGTTGGTCGCACAATCGTGTGCATCTGTCACATGTGTCACTCGTGTGATCTGAGTCACTCATGTCACTCATGTGACTCAGAGACACACACGCAGAAAGGTGACCTCAAGTGTGTGAATTATGCCTCAACAAAGCTGATGGGAAGGAGACAATGGACGAAGGAGCTATTAGCTCTGAGGGGCCACTGCCAGCTAAGGCCGAGGCAACCTGAGCATCGAAAGAGGAAAAGTATTTTTGGGGAAATAGCAGCAGCTTAAGAATTTCCTGGAATCCCACAAAAACACAGAGCAACTAGACAGCAAAACCAAAACCCAGAGACGATATTTAAATCAAAACCAAAGGCCACAGGATGCAAGTGGGTAAGGGTGGGCCTGCTAGACGCCGGTGCCTGGGCAGGAGGAGGGGGGAGGATGGGGGAAGAGAGACACAGCGAGGCAGAGCCTCGCGGACCCAAGGACGGGGGGAACCAAGATACCGAAAGGTCCTCCCTGGGGCTGAGAAGAGCAGGTGACCTGGGAGAGACCCTGCCCAATCCCACCGAGTCTGGGGCTGCCTAAGACCTGGGGCCAGTGCAGGCCAGCCGCCAGGAACCCTCAAACCCAACGTGCCTGGACCCCTTCTAGTTCGGGGCACGAGGACACCAGGACAAAGCTGAGCTGAAAGTGAGCAGGACAGGGACAAGAGAAATGAAGAAAAGAGGAGATCGAGAACAGTGGTTCTCAAAATCTCCGGGTTCAGTGCTCTTTTATACTCTTAAAAATCACCAAAGGTCCCAAAGAGCTTGTGTCCAAATGGCGTACGTCTATTAACATTTACCGTGTTAGAATTAAGAGAGAAAATTTTAAAACATTAATTTATTTAAAAATAGCAATAAACCTATCACATAAAGAACGTATTTTAATTAAAAACTTACTTTTAAAAAAGTTAATGAGAAATGTCATTGTTTTATATTGTTCACAAAACTCTTTAATATCTGGTTCAATAAGACAGAGGAACCTCATATCTGCTTCTGCATTCAGAGCAGGCAAATGTGGACGTTCTTCTCTGACACCACAGCAAAACTCTACAAGGGGTAGTTTCTCAAAAGATTTGCTGCAATGTAACAATCTCAATGCACTGCCCACAAGTTTAGTACCATTATACTAAAATTCAGCCATGTGTCTTGCACTGTGAATGATTTTGTAACACCATGAAAATCACTCATTCCCTGAGTTATACAGGTCTTGCAAACGTACAAAATGCCACTGTACACCCTGTGAAAGAGTAAGTGAAAAGGCACTGAACTTTTTAGTATCGTTATAAAAATACTTTTGACCGCGCATATCCCCTAAAAGCGTCCAATATGCAGAGAGTCCTGCAGGCCAAGGGGTGGAGGTGGGGTGAAGCCTCAATAATAATAATAATAGTAATAATAACAACAACAACAATACAAAGATTAGAACCCATCAAATCTGTTTAAACACATGAGTTCATAATATTTTAAAAGTAAGAACTGGCCAACCTCAGAAGATGACAGAGAACAAATTCATCACCTGAACGACTGGGAAATAAAGAGAAAGGCTCAAGCACCAATGCGGTCCTTCCTCTGAGATGTTCTGCTGGGTAACAAAAGAGCAGACGAGATGACAAGGCTCTTTATGAAACCATCCAGCTAATAAATGAGTAGTAAGCGACACAACATCACCGTTTTGGAACCTCTGAAGAATTAATAAATACAGGCATGAAGACTCAACAACTGCCAACATCAGAAAAAGAGAGGCGACCAGATATCACGAGCCTTTATCTTGGACTAAACTCCCCTCAGATGAGCCGGGTCCACCTCTGTATAAATTGCAGACAGAGGCGCTGGAGGCCCCGTGAGCACGGGAGCCGCTGCTCAGACCACGGGGTCAAATGGCCCGGCTGCTCCACACACAAAGGGAAAGGAAGAGAAAGGACAAGTGGGCAACAGCGTCTAGGGACACCTGTATGGCTGGTGAAACCATTTAGAAAACAGAAGCCGGGTGGCAGCTATTTGCAGAGAATCCCATTTCCTGACCCTGGGAAATGGTTACCAGAGCGCCCACGCTAGACAGACTCATTAGGCCAAACATTTGTCTTGTATTGTTTTCTGGACTTATATTTCATTTTACAACAAAAAATTTTATATGTAACAGGTTGAAAAGAGAAAAGACTGTGAGTTCCTAAGATGAACTTTAGGGAGCGGGTGGGAGGGGCACCGGAAGGCGTCAAGGCACCAACTCATTACTTGGAAGAGCAGCAAAAGAGACCACGAAGTCACTAGTTGTGCTGCGAATGCAGGATAAAGCATGTTTCAGGGGCACAAACCGCCCCAGAAGGTGAGGAGGTTCTGTTCCAGAGACACCGGAGAGTCACTGCAGGAGGAACAAGAGAACCGTGGAGCCACCACTCCGCAACCTCTCACCGGACGATGGACCGAGGGCAGGAACTCGACCTCACAGTGCCCCCACCAAGGCCGGCCAGAACGCAGTGACAATCTCAGCACGTGGACGAGCTCCGACCTCCAGTCGTAAGATTTGGGAACTAAAGGGAATGACCGGCCCCGGGCCAGTGGCGGGGCCGCAGGAGGGTGGGCAGAACCCACCTGAATTCAGCCAGAGCGGAGAACACACACGTCTGACCACCAGCTAGGCGTCACATGATAATGGGAATTACTGTTACTTCTGTTACAGGAGACAAGTGCTAAACGCTGGCTCAAAGCCAAGCGAGCAGAGCGGGACAGACCCAAGTGCTGGCGGCTCGGACGCCAAGCAGCAGGTTCAGAAGGTCAACTGTAACGCTTTCATCACGGACAGTCCTTCTAAAGAAGGTGACGGGGGCCTGTGGAGGGGCTGCGAGTAACCTCAGGTGCAGCTCTGCCTCTCACCCATCCACGTCCGAGTTCACAGCAAAGCAGAAAGGCCTCTGGGAAAGCGTGACCTCAGCGGAGCAGCGCCCGCAGCCGTGTCGGCTCCCAACCACCACGCCTGACCGGCCGCGCACACAGCACCGTCCTCCTGAGCAGCGCTGGTGCTGCCAGGCGGGGGCCCGCCTCGCACAGGAACGCAAACCCGCTCACCTGGTGGTCCACGCTCTCCGTGGCCATGCACTGGTTGTTGGCCAGGGTGGTGATCTCTCGGCTTTTCGGGGTCTCCATCCGGCAGCTGCAGAGGGGCACCTCCTGAAGGCCGTCTGTCTCACCTACGTCGGGACCGTTGGCCAGCCCTGCGGTCACACACAATGCGTGTCGCTGCCACGGCCCAGAGAGCTTTGCTACACTCGGCCCCGCCCACCCCACCTCCGCAGGGCAAGAAAGCGGGGACACAGTCCCCGCAGATACGCCCGCGGGCAGCCGCCCAGGAGCCGAGGTCCAGGAGCCAGACCGCCCGGGACTTCGCTTCCCACGTGCTTCCCAGCCAGAAAGCGCTTGTCTTCGTCACTTGGTTTTAGAATTGCAGCCACGAAGCGAACGTCCGGTTCAACCTGAAAGGGTTTGGAGGCAGCTTGTCTCCTGATCATCGAGAGTGCTCCTCACCCACTACAACAGCGCAAAGCACCTGCTTATTAGATGGAAGGAGGAAAGAACTGGGGAACACAAAGAAGAAAACCAGGATCACGAAGAAAGTGTTCGGCGCAGCACATCACCGCCTGACCCAACTTACGGGCAGGGCAAGGCAGGCAGCACCGGGAGGAAGGCCGCCCGCGGCTAGGCCGGCTTGCAGTGGGGACAGAAGCCGGTGGCCAGAAAGACACCTCGACCCAGCCACGGCTTCCAAAGGAAGGCGCGTTTCATGTTCCTTCTTGTGCAACGAAGTAGGGGTGTAGGGTAAGTGGGGGTCCCCACAGACACAGCAGGCCGGCTCGCCTGGACCCCCACAAACCAGGACCCGTCCCCACCCTCCGCACCCATCCAGGTCACATGGCCCTTCTCCAAGGAGCCCCAGGCCCCCTGCCCTCCTGCCCAGCCTCAGGCCCCACAGCTGCCCCCCTAGAGGGTCTGGAACCCTAGCACTAAATGCACACAAAACTGGGGGACCTGACTCGTCCTTCCGAAGTGCTGACACCCCAGGCCCTGCATGACTGGACACATCCACGGGTCCCTCCAACGGTGGCTGTCAATCCAGGGAACACCCTCAGGGAAGCACCTTACATGGCGCCCCGCAGCCTCTCCTCCTCCTCCAAGGGGCTCCCGCCAGCGTGGCCCTTACTTTTACCAGAAGCTGCACATACACATTAAAGGCAGAGGCCACCTCCCTCACCCTCCGGGGCTCAGCTCAGATAGGGGAAGCAGGCGCCCCTGCTGTGCTGCCCTCTCACCTCTGACCCCGGCACGTGGTAAAACGAGCACTAGTTCCTGCTAGCGTCCAAGTTGGCACCTTCCTGAGACAAAGCTAAGAGCAGGTTTAGAAACAGTAAACACAGACGTCACTTCATCGGGAAGGAAGGCATGAGGTGATGACCAGAGAGGGGTTTCTGCTCTGTGTGCAGTAAGAAGAGCAGCTAACTTCTCTGACAGACAAGCCTACAATTTTCTTCTTAAGCTAAAGATGTGATTTCCTAAACTGAACAAGTAAACCAAAAGTCCCCTAGTGTTCAAAACGCTAAAAGCTGGTTATTTGTCCTTTAAAGGATGATTGGTTATACCCCGACAGCAGCAAAATCCATGGGGTGTAAGTAACAGGGATTTTACATTTTCCCCACGTTTCATTTCAAAGAAATTTTTCAAAAGAGCCAAACAGCTATTAATTAATTTCCACTGGTAAAGATTTTCAGACAGCGAGGAGTGTGTGGCCCCAGCCCCAGAGCCAAGGACCCCCTGAGCTGCAGTTCCAGGGACTTCAAGGCCCGGCTCCAGGTATGCCACCATGGGGCACCACCGGCTCAACACCGACAACAAGACACATTTCCACCAACATTGTTGGAATCAGGGATCATAAAAAGGTCACGTTGTGCAGAACGACACTACTTGCATGCAGCCAGGGCACAGGGTCACCTCCCACTGGGAGCCCCATATAAACACGCATGGCTCGCAGGACTCCTGACCTTGGTGGTCAACTGCACCCGACCCCTGGGGCCACCTCACTAGAGCGCCACAGGGACACAGCACACTGGCCCCGCGTCCTGCCCACTCGGCACCAAACACACCCTCCCCCACCCCCGCCAGCTGGCCCTGGCCACGCACGCGGCTCACCTTCTGCGTCGGAGGCCAGCGTGCCCTTGACTCGGAGATCCAGCGAGTCCAGCGAAACCTCCATGTACCCCGTGCCGTCGCTGGGCGCCATCTGCTCTGCGCTTCCTGAAGACGATGCATACGCTTCGGAACCTGCGTTCAAAGGCACACACGTCAAACACGGTGCGCCGGGGCCTCGCGACCCACGGGAGGCGCCATGGGATGCTCGCGAGCCACTCAGACAGCAAACACACATAGCATCCGGGCCCCCATCCCGCACTTCTGCTGGTTCCCATTTCCGCACGACCTCCCTGGGGAAAGGGCAGCTGTGTCGAGGAAAGCAAAGGTGTGGGTATGTGGAAACACCTTTCTCTACAAACACACCAGCTAGATAAAAGCTGATCAAATGATCAAGGACACATAAAAACGTCGTGCACATACGTTCTGTGAATATTACTTTAAAAATATAAGAGTAAGGGCTTCCCTGGTGGCACAGTGGTTGAGAGTCCGCCTGTCGATGCGGGGGACACGGGTTCGTGCCCCGGTCCAGGAGGATCCCACATGCCGCGGAGTGGCTGGGCCCGTGAGCCATGGCCGCTGGGCCTGTGCGTCCGGGGCCTGTGCTCCGCAGCGGGAGAGGCCGCAGCAGTGAGAGGCCCGCGTAC
>NW_006786547.1:280803-285169 GCF_000442215.2 Lipotes vexillifer
AGTGAGAGGCGCGCGCCCCCCCAAAAAAAAAAAAAAAAAAAAAAAAAAAAGAGTAAAATCTGAATGGCAGCTTTGAAAGACCAGCTGATGTACAGCAGCTAAAGAAGCCCCAGACGTGCAGCGTTGCTGTGGAACCAGCCCAGCCTCAGACACCTGGGCTGCAGGATCCACAAGGAAAGGCTGCAGGGCCGCAGGGAGCATCCTCCTGTGAGAAGGGGTTTACGAAGCACATCACCCACCAAAGGGCAACACAATCTGAACACGCCAAGGAGAGGAATGTGTGTAAGTGAGGAGCCCGTCAAGGGAGGGGGCGCCTGTCCACAAGTCCCAGGAGGCCCACCCAGGTAACTGCCATTCTAAGGGCATTTCACTGAGGAAGGCTGTGAAAACATGCATTTACACAGGATAATAACACCACCAGCAAAGGGCAAATGCCCATAGTTCAGAGCCAAGTTTTAAATACTTGTCATCAACATTTCTTCAACAATGGGAAATGAACGAGCCATAACACAGAGAGGTTCGGTGCCCAAAGACTCTGAATTCAGGCCACAGTCTGAACCTAGATCTCAGACAGGAAGGAGCCAACCACCAGCGAGAAATCACCAGCAATCTGAGGAACTGAGTAGCCTTTGTGCGATTTTAAACACTTTACAGGAGGAAATAAAATTCAAACTCCCGTTTAAATAATTATTTAGGCAGGCATTCTACACGTTACACACAAGATGGTGAACATGAAGCCTCTACCCGAAACAACTTTTAGTCTTGGATCTACAAAGGCTTTTGTCAGCCGACAGCAGAAACCACATGGGGTATTCTGATCTTGGCGGATGATTCCTGGTTGAGAGACAAGGAAACGTGAGTGAAGGAGAGGAGGTTCACAGGACACACCGTGTGCCTGGTGGGTCAACAAACCCCACCAGCCACCTGACTCCAGTCTGAAACTGACTGCCACACACGGGCCTCCAGCAGCCCTCTGCATTTCAGGGGCAGCTCTGTAAACCTGCTTCTCTATCAGGGGAATCTAGAAGAACGCTAAAATAACTGTGCAAGACAGAAAGAAGTCCTGCAGCTTTGCGGTGCTGGTATAGAGAAAAATCAATCAATAAAACAGACTAGAAAGTCTAGAAACAGCCACACGGTGACTGTCAACAAAGTTTCGAAAGGTTAAGTGAGGAAAGAAAAGTCAATGCAACCAATGGTCCTGGAACAGCTAGAAATGTACAGGCAAAAAAGTGAGCTGCCCGACAACACACACACACACACTCACACACACAAAGTGGATCAGAGACCCACATGTACGGGCTAACTATAAAACTTCAAGAAGAAAACATGGGACAAAATCTTTGCGTCGTGGGTTGGTTAAGTCGAAGATTTCTGAGATCATGAAAAGCATGAATTTTAAAAGAAAACAATCCATAAATTAGACTTCAACATTTTTTAAAACTTTTAGTAGGTGCACATACTTGCAAAACATCTATCTCGCAAAAGACTTGTATCCAGAACACTGACAGAAGTCACAACTCAGTGAGAAGATATACGCTCGGATTTTTAAGTAAGCAAAAGGTATGAACACATTACGAGAAGATAAACCCTAAGATGTGCAACCTCGTTCTTTGGTAGGTAACTGCAATGCGACAGCACCACACACCAACCAGCAGTGCTGGAATCAGAGACCGACCGCGCAAGCGCTGCGGGGGCCCGTGCGGGGATGGACCGCTCCCGTGCTGCTGCGGGAACGCAGAGCAGGACGAGCGCTTCGGGAAACAGCTCGCAGCACTAAGAAGTGAGACACACAGCATGACCCAGCCACTCTCCACTCCTAAACGTTTACCCCAGATAAACGGAGCATTTGCTCTAGAAACACGTGTACACAAACTCCGCAGCAGTTTATCTGTAAGGGCCAAAAACTGGAAAGAGGCCATATGTCCAACAGGTGAGGGATAAACCACAGACAGCTGCGCGTGGAACACCTCCCGCCAACAACAACACGGGCGACCCTCAGTTACTCTCGGAGAAGCCAGAGAGAAGGATCCACCCGTAAACGTTCTCCACAGCGCTAACCCATCTGCGGAGACGATGTGGAGCAGAGGTGCCCGGGCCGGAGGAGGGCTGGCTGCGGAGGGAAGGTCTCCATCGCGCAGCGAGTGTGGCAGGGGTCTCCTGTCACATGCACGTGGTGAGGTCCACCAACCGAACACCTCAGCAACACACACTTCAGGCTACACCAAGTCCTCCACGGCAAAGCTGTAAAGACGGGGCCCCTGGGCCACTAACTTTGACATCATGCCCTTCCCAGCTGTCCCTTTAACAAGGCTACCTCCAGATCAAGGGAATCTGACCAGGGCCCGGCCCGCACAGGACACTGAGGGCGGGACACAGGGAAGGTGGGGGCGGTCAGCGTGCGGCCATACCACGGGGGCCTGCTGGAAGGAGAACCCCTGGCATCACCTGAGGGTCTCCAATAAAGCTGTTTCTGATGTTTTTAGCTTTTTAAACAGTGGAGTCTTCTGTTCAAACGAAGCCCTACACAGAACCCCAGCCCCAAGCCCCCCACGGCCCGCTTCCGCCCGGGGTCCTGCGCGTGGCTCTGTTTACCTAGCACGGAGCAGGGCTTCTTTTTACTTCTCCGCCTCCTCTTCCTCGCTGGCTTGATCCAGGGGCTGTCAGGCTTCCCTTTCCTCTTGAGAAGCTTCTTCTTGATGCTGGATTCAGAACTCTGAGAACCAAGGGACAGGGACAGAAAGAGCAAAGCATGGACGCTCTGAAAGCAGAATTTCTGTGTTCTTGCCGTATCGTGTTAATTCAACTAGAATATTAATCTCACTTTTAGACATTTTTCTAGGTCACGTTCTTAAAGACACTCATGCTTTTCCCTAAATATCACTCTAAGCTCAGTTACTTGAGTTTGGCACAAAAAAGAATAAATGAAAAAGTTCTACCAGTAACTAAATAAGTAAGTTCAGTAAGAGAATCCCCTTTTAATTACATGCACCCATTCATCTCGCTCATGAGAAAAGGAACAATCAAAGCCTCAATGTGCATCAAATCTATGTCCAAATTAGCCATTACATGGAGAACAAGGAAAGAAATTATCATTAATTTACAACATTTCGAGATCCCTGTGAGTACATGTGTCTCAAATCTAGACGCAGAAATGACATCTAACTGCCACAAGTTACAGCAGATGCAGAGCATGAACTACTAGCCTTTCTAACGACTCCACCACCAGGATCTTACAACCCCTGGTAACTATGGATAGAAAAAGAAATTTTAAAATGTGTGTTCATGAGATAAAAGGATACACTAAGGGTGGCTCACTGGCCTTTCCAACAATTGCTCTGGAGCCCGAGCCCTCGTGCTGGGCCCCCTGAGACGCCCAGGTGCCCTGTGCTCCCTCCAGCACCTTGTTCCTGCGCCCCCTTCACAGCAAAGCTCCGGGAAGAAAGTCTGCCAAGAGCAGCACCATAGCTCCCTGCGCTTCAGTCTACCACCCCAAAGGAACACGTTTATCGCCAGACACAACAGCCCTCCCAGTGCTCGTCTCCGCCACCCACGTGGCCACTTTCTCCTTTTCGTGGCACAGACTCCCTTCCCTGCCCTGCCCGATGGCCCGGGCAGCCGGCAGGCTCGCCAGGCTCCACCCTCCCCCCACAGCCCCGCCCTCTGACCCTGCCCCCCTGAGGTCGTGACGCTCGCAGCCCTCAGCTCTGAGCCACATCCAGCCCGCAGAGGGCCTGAGGTTCCACCTTGGACGCCTCGATCTTCCCGCGCCCGGTCCACCCGGTGGCCCCTCCCTGGCTTTCTCTGCGGCTCCCACGTGGCTCCTCTGCCAGGAGCCCCGCGTCACCCGCGCACAGGTTACCAGATCGGACTCGTCTCCGTCCTCCTCCTCCTCCCCGGTGCCGGCCGACTCCTGCTCCTCTTCAGATTCGCCCTCCATCTGAGCAGCCCCGCCAGGAGCCAAAAAGAAAACAAACCAATGAGAGCCGCTGGTGGCAGGTGATCTGACCCGACACACCTTGGAGGTGCCCCCACTCCTCAAGAGCCCCGCCCGGAAGGGCTGCCCCCATGCCAGGCTCCAGCGCTGACCTGGACCACCGATCCTACGTGACTCAGACGTATGCAGATCAGTGCGCATGAGAGACTGCACTCACCGCAAAAAGGTTTTCAGAGGCCACAGACTAATATAAAATGCAAAACCTACCCCCCGACCCACGAGCCCGCCCAGCCCCAGGGCCTCGACCTGCTGCCAGTGCTGGGCACCCGCGGGCGAGCACGGGACTGTCTGCCTGCAGGGGCAGAGCACCCAGCACGCTTCTGCGTCTTACTCTCTTCTAATGAAAAGTACGCTGTGGGATCTTTCCCT
>NW_006786547.1:285282-289940 GCF_000442215.2 Lipotes vexillifer
CCTGGGTTCACCTTCTCTACCTACACAGGAGCCGCGCGCCCCCTCCACCCCTCCCCACACACCCGGCTGTGGCTCCTCGAGGGGCCACGCGGTGACCGCACCCTCACAATCTCACAGGAAGGGTAAGACCCTCTGGACAAACAGCAGACACGTGCTCCCACCCGTGCAGGACGCTCCGGGTGTGGGGCGCCCACAGGGCACCCCCAGGCCCTCTGAGGGGCCGCACCACCCCCCGAGTGTCTCCCACGCGTGCTCCTCCGTTTCTCCCGCTGCGTATTGCGTGACCACAGCCCCAGCCCGTACTTCCACTGGGTCCTTGCTTTCTTAGTAACTGCGGAAGCTACACACACACAGGAAGCTACACACACACACTGTCTGTTAAATATGTTATAAACATTCTCCTATCAAGCTCTATAGGCTCTGCTTCTGCTATTTCTTTTTAAAGTAAAACTTCTGGGCTTTTAATCCGGACAAGTCGAACCTCTCAGTCCCTCCCTTCGTGGCTTCTAGGTTTGCGTCTTACAACAGAAGGCCTTCATTTGAGATTAGAAAAACGGTTTCCAACACTTTTTCCCACAGTTAAATATTTTGTGTTGACACTTTAAATCTTCTGGAATTTGCTTTTTTAAATAACAGCTTTACTGATTTATAATTCACCTACCCTTAAATTCACCCTTTTAAAGTACACAATTCAGTGGTCTTGAGTGTATTCAGAGTTGTGCAGCCATCACCCCCACCTATTCCAGAATGGAGTGTACACTTGTTGTGCACCTTGATCTAAGGGTCGGCCTTCACTTTGCCCCCAATTTTCCCAACATTTATTGAAAAGTTCATGATCCCTTGCGAACAAACTGAAAACCCAACCCTTACAACAAACTGTATCTCTGCAGACAGACAGGTGCACCGTGGCCACCCTGCTCCGCGCTCTCATGGCTCTGCCGTGCCTGCACAAATCCCCGCTTGAACCCCCTCCGTATCTGTCCTGCTAACCTCTCCCCCACCCCCCAACCCGTTCTCGCCGTGAACGACTCCCATGTCAGCTGGTCCCACAGAAAATCCTGTGGGAATTTTGATGAGAACAGTTCTGAATTCATGGATAACGTGGGGGAAAGGGAGACGAAAGAATGGATCTTCTCATTCAGACAAATAATGGGTCATTCCATGAACTTATTCTTTTTTTTTTAACCTCTTTCAGTAAAGTTTTACTATTTTCTCCTTATAGATAACACACATTTCTTGTGAAATGTATTATTGCTAAGCACTATGGTGATATTAAAGACTTACAGCTAATTTTTACGTGTGATATTGTGGTTTTGTTGTTCAAAGAATCCTTACCTTCTAAGGACCCACACTGATATACCGGCCTCAAGACCGTCCAGGTGGAGCAGGGACTCTGCCAAGCACCAGTGGCTGTACATATGCACCGCCTGACGCGTTCCATTCAGGAGGTTAACAAGTATTGTCGGGTGTTTACTGATATTATTGACAAGCTGTCCTCATATTTTCCGACTGGCAGGACCACACAAGCTCAGCTCACTGGCTACAGCAGCCGCTCAACTGGTTTCCTTGGATTTTTTTAGATGGGTGATAATATTCCCAGCACACTCCCTTGTCCTTTAAAATACTAACGTTTCCTTCCGGTTTTCACCTTACAGCATCACAGCAAGAATGACCAATGTGGCATGCACGTGTGAAGGGAGGAAGTGGCAACCCGCACTTTTCTTTTTTGGGGGGGGGGCTGCATTGGGTCTTACTTGCAGCACGCGGGACCTTTCGATGTGGCATGCGGGCTTCTCTCTAGTTGTGGCGTGCGGGTTTTCTCTCTCTAGTTGTGGTACGTGGGCTCTGTAGGTGTGGCACGCGGGTGCTCTCGTCGAGTCGTGCGGGCTCAGTAGTTGTGGTGCACGGGCTTAGTTGCCCCATGGTATGTGGGATCTTAGTTCCCCAACCAGGGATCGAACCCGCATCCCGTGCATTGGAAGGTGGATTCTTTACCACTGGACCACCAGGGAAGTCCCAACCTACACTCTTTTTATCACTGGTATTAGAAATGGTTTAAAACTTTTGCCATTAAATACAACCTTTTTTGTAGGATTCTGATATCTTTTTAATAAGCTTTATTTAAATGTTATCTTTAAATTTCATTGGGTAGTTTCTTATTTTAAAAATACTGAGCAGTGAAACTACCCATCAAAGTGGGCAGATTATCAACTTCCAAAACTCCTGTGACTGTAAAGGGAGGAATACGGAATAACTCCTCATAAGGAATAAGTACTTGAAAACTGCACACACAGCAGCTACAGGAACAGGCGTGAGGCGCTTGGGGAGAGAAGGGAGGGGAGCACCACAGCTGGCACCTGAGTGGACAGACAGTGTAGGACTAAGCCAGGCAGAGGCCACACAGGGTGGGGGACCCGAGCCAGCAGGCCCCGTGAGTGCCCAAGACAACCCGCACCCACCTGCCCCATCCACACCAGTGCGGAGACAAGGACACCGGTCATCGGTGAGGAGTCGGCCCCCTACACGGAGAAGGAGGCACCGTGCTGGCCGCATACACACAGGGCCTCGCTGCCTACAAATCGACTTTTTAAAAGGACAAATAACTACACAGATAAACAGCTGGGTCCCAAACAGGCACTACACAAGAGAAGGCATCCAAACAGCAAATAAATATACAAAAAAGTACCCAAGCTGCTCGGAAACCAGGGAAACGCAAATCAGAACTGCAGTGTGAGAGCGCTCAGCCGCGCCAGGAGGGCAGCCCACCAAGTTCACAAGCCCGTGATGCACACACAGGACGTGCAGCTCCCCTCGCGGATGTGCCAGACATGGGCAACAGCCCCGCTGGAGCCCCGCACACACCCGTCCAGAGAGGTGCGGCCCCGCTTGGCTCCCAATGCTCTGGCCTCAGAAACTACCGAGAACAGCCAAGGGCTGTGGGGGCCCGTGAGTCCGTGAACACGCGCCGCTGCAGACACTTAACACGTGCGGCGTGGCTCCCTCAAAGGAGAGTGAGAAAGGCAGGTAACATCCCAGCACTATTATAACCCTGGAGGGTCTCAGAGACCCTGGGCCACCTTAAAAACCACTGTCACACAACAGTGAAAATGAACTAACAGCATAAATAAATCGCACAAACACAACACAGAGTAAAACAAGCCACACTCAGAAAAAGGAGTGCCTCCTGCGTGATTGCACCGAAGCCCAGAACAAGAGCAGAGGCAACCCTGCCACGGGGAAGGGAGGGGGGCGCCACCCGCATGCTCCTGCCCTGGGCACCGCTGACCTGTGCCCCGTCCCCAAGTCCACACGGCAGGGAGCTGGACCCTGTGACATGCCTTCCAGTCTCTCTCCTTTGCTCTGCTACCTCAGCAGGTCCTGTGAAGAGCTTTCCTGGAGGCCACAGCCTCCCCTGCCCTCGTCCCCTGATACACGGTTGTGTCTGGCTGACTTTAAGGCAGGTTCAGCCTCAGAACCGGCTGGCGTATCTCCCATCTTTCTCGTCTCCGGAACAGGTCACATAACAGATCCATGACTGTTTGTTACTATCACTATCTGTTTAGATCTGCTCCTGCCACATCTTATTTTGTTTTCCACATTTTCTTCTCGATTCTGCTTTTATTTATTTCCTGATTCTTTTGTTAGCTTGATACCCATTTAATTTTCTTCCTTTGTATCAGTATCTAGACTAACTCAGTGTTATTCAGTGTCTAGATTCTTTCCGGAAGATGAGGACCTCCATCAAAATAGAGAATCCAGAGATAGACTCACATTCAAATGCCGCGTGGCATGTGACAGAGGTGGCATTTTAAATCAGCAAGGAAGCAAATGTCAGTCAATAAACAGTACTGGCACACACGGCTCACCATGTGAGGGAGGCCACACAACCCTGACCTCACATTTTGTTCAAAAAGCTTTACTGAGGTATAATTTATATACCATAAAATTCACCCACTTTGACTGTCTCTACCTCACATTTCATCAAAAATCTCTATGAATCAAATGTTTATATATAAAGAATGAAGCCCATGAAGAATTAGAAGATAGCTTACATCAATATATTCTAAATCGCCACAGGGAAAGGTCTATGTATTATAATTAGAACCCCGAACCCAGAAATCATACAGAAACAGACTAGTATCCATGAGCTCTGACATCGCAGCCAAGGCTGGACAGCACACGCCTTCGAGCAACAGGTCAGCTCTGCGCTCACATAAGGCTGCCCAGACCACATGACCCAGCGGAAACAGGGTCGCTAGACAACAAATCCTGACAGCCAGTCGTGTGAGAAGCTGCTCGCCACATTCAGACCTGCAGCAAAACACTGAGATACGGGGACACGCAGATGAAAACCTGTCCCTCCCAACTCACTGCGGCAGAGACCTGGAGATGCCCACATTCCACCTCTCAACAAAGTGCACACTACGAGCCCTGAGTGTCGCCTCTAACAACAGGAAATGGCTTTACAGGGGCGGGGGGTGCGCACACCCACTGAGGGGCCGGGCCAAGAGCAGCTCGTGGAGCCACAGGCAAAGCTCCTTAAGGAGACTGGACGTCCAGAGTCAAGTCCCCACTGCAGGCGGCGGGGAGTACAGGTCTGTAAAAATCACCGTTCAAAATACCACCACAAGAATTAGGAGACTGCTTCCTCCCTACAC
>NW_006786547.1:289950-334211 GCF_000442215.2 Lipotes vexillifer
GAAAAGGAAAAAATAATAAAAGATGGAAGAGAAAAAAAAATGATATCTTAAATCATTTTAAAATTTCCTTTAAATCTCTAATGTCAGCATTTTCTACCAATTTATTTTTGAAAAAGTATACCTTAATAGCTGGGCCAACATTTAAAATTTTGCCCCCAAACCTGCTAAAAAATAGAACTGGCATAAACGGCTAATATGAACCTGAAATTTAAGCAACACTAAGAAAAAACATGGCCCAAACTCCAGAAGCTGAAAGAAAATGCTTTACACATGTCAAAGGCTATACCCACAGGGCTGATGCAAAGTGCAAAAAGCTAATCAACAAAATCATACACTTCAAACAAGTCACTGTTGCAACAAACTCACTGGAACGTCTCTGCCCACCCTTAGTTTCAGAATAACTCGTAAGGTGTAATGGTCCATCTTAAAGATGCTCCAAAGTTTTCTCAGACAAGTCTGATGCGTGGACAGTAAATCCACGGCTCCACACGTCTGCCTGGCTCTCAGCCACAGTTTCGCATCCGTGTCTAACTCACCCCTCCCCCAACCAGAAGGGCCCCAACAGCAACAGCCACTCTGCTCAAGTCTGCGCCCGGCACCCCTGGGCCCCCTGAATCACTGAAACCGTACAAGCCCCGTGGTCCCTGTCATGTTGTGGCAAAGATAGAAATGAGGGTCTTTTCTTTTCTGACAAACAAGGAAAATAAAGGAGCCATGCGCAGGCTATGGAAACAACATAAACTGGCCTGAAAGAGTTAATCAATCCTAGCTTTTCTTTCTTTTTTTTTCCCCCCCTTGGCTGCACTGGGTCTATCGTTGCTGCACGCGGGCTTTCTCTAGATGTGGCGAGCGGGGGCTACTCTGTTGCAGTGCACGGGCTTCTCATTGCAGTGGCTCCTCTTGTTGTGGAGCACGGGCTCTAGGGCATGCGGGAGCGTCAGTCGCTGTGGTTCGTGGGCTTCAGCAGTTGTGGCTCGCAGGCTCTAGAGCACAGGCTCAGTAGTTGTGGCGCACGGGCTTAGTTGCTCCACAGCACATGGGATCTTCCCGGACCAGGGCTCGAACCCGTGTCCCCTACACTGGCAGGCGGATTCTTAAGCACTGCGCCACCAATGAAATCACAACCCTAGTGTTATTTTAACTGTTACTAATCTGGAGTGTCTGTAACTAGACTTATCCTTCACAAAGCTAACCTCTAACACTCTCTGACACTATGTGAATTACATCCTGCACTCCCCTGTAGGAAATCACCCCTTGTAGCGTTCTGCGTTTTAGAAAGAAGGTCGCAGCCGATAACAAACGGACCCAATTACCGGGCTGCCTGACACCAGCGGTGACGGTGCTGAAATAATGCAAGAGGAAGAAAAATTCAAGACCTTCATTACTTTGATCCTTATCACCTATCCCCAGACTGCAAGCTCCGCCTGTAAGACCTCTCCTGACTCCCCAGGGAGGGGGGCACAGTTCTTGAGGCTCTAGCCTGCTGGGTCCCCTTTTCGCCTGGCAAAGAATGAAGCTATTACTTCTTTTCCTCCAAAACTCTGTCTCCGCATTTCTGTTCAGCACCGGTGCACAGAGAGCCAAGATAAGGCATCACCACCCCCAGCTGGTGCCACGCCTTCAGGGCCACCACACCGCCAACCCTGAGCGCGTCCTGGGTGGACACGGATGAAGCGTCCATAACGAGGACACGCCAGCACACGTACCACCCCACAGGCCTGTCAGCAGCCCTGGGCGCTCACCCCACTGGGAGGACAGAGGCCTCACCTGCAGAAGGACCACACCTGTGCCAGGTGCCTGGGACACCGTGCCAAGGCCAAGGGCAAGCCGTACTGGCACTCGGTCAGCCACGGTTAGCAGTTTGGGTTATTAATGGTATTAGTCCTGTCACTCCCAAGCCTAAAAATGCTCAAGCCGTTTACTTCCATGAACGCTGCACGGGAAGACAAACACTTCTCTGATGAAAATAAACTACCTAAAAATTCAAGAGAAATAAAATATAAGAATCCCAGCCAGAAGTAAACAGGGGGCTTTATTAAGGCCCAGAAGCGCCCAGCCGCCACCCCTACCCCCGCCAGGACCAAGGTCTGCGGTGTGCGTCCCGCCCACCTTCTGGCTGCGGTCAGGCTCCAGCGCACCGTCCTTGGAGGCCCTGCTGCCCTCGGCAGGGAATGCTGTGGCCGGCTGAGCGCCCTGGTCCTCGTCCTCCTCCAGCTCCTCCGAGTCGTCCTCCTCAGAGTCCATGTCCAGGCTCTCCCCGTTCACGTGGAGGGAGCCGTCACCCAGGTCCTTCTCGCCCTGGAACACACCAGAAGCCCACAGTCAGGACCCTGCCAACTCCTCTGGGCAAGGCCCATGGGCGGGGCGGGGGAGGGGGGTGGCGACTATGCCGGAAGACGAGAGCCTGGGGCGGGCGGGGGCCACCCTGGAGCAGAGATGGAGGGCAGCCCCTGCAGCCTGGCCCGCACCCTTACCTTGGAGCCCACCGTGGAATGAGTTATGCTCTTAAACATCTCAATCACCGTCCTCTGTTTTAACACTTTGGTCTTTTTCTTAGGAACCAGGCTATAGGTTCCCATTCTTCGTTTTTTCTTCCGAGATACTGCAGCTGCTAAAACAAAAGGCAAGCAAGCTAAAAAAAAAAAGTCAAAAGGGGACGAGAGAAGAAAAGAAATGCCATTCAAATGTTTTTAGACGTAGGTGACAGTTCACAAACTCTGATCACCGAAATCATCAGCACTCATAACAGTGTCTTAAGTTGCACAGAGAAAGCTGAAAACCCGTCACAGATACAGGATTTGTCCACAAGGAGACACTGAGCTGTACGGAGGGCAAACGTGAGCACCCCCTCCCGAGCAGGCAGCACGACAGCGGGAGACCCGCAAGCCGGCAGGAGCAGGCCCGGGTGCACCTGGGACAGCCTCTGAGCAGGGCTCTCCGAGGGGCTGAGAAGGAAAGGCCTCCTCCAGACGCCCTCCTGCTCGTGTGTCCAGAGGGTCCACCGCTGACGTGCGGCCACTGAAGAGTGGCCTTACACCACTGTCACCTGGGCCCTCCATCCTCGCTCAGCACTTCACGGACCAAGGGGAAGGATACTGGAAACAACGGCCCAGCGAGCTATCCCTGCACACAAGGGCCAGGGAGGGAGAGGCCTGGGAGCAAGGTCTCCTGACAAGTGCAGCAGCGGAGGGGGTACCGAGCAGGGGCTTGGGCGCTTGTAGCCCCTGACACCATTCTGGGCAAAGCAGCCCCAGGTTTACTGCTTTGACAGAATGAGGGTCTCTGTGATGTTTTATTTTTGTAAAAAGTTCCAGGGTGTTAAAAAAAAAAAATCTGAAAACCACTGCTTTAAACACGGAGGAACTCCACGAAAGGGCTGAAAGAAATACCTTACGTTTTATTTCTACGAAATGCAGAGAAGGGATACAGGGAGAAAGGACGCACGTCGGCCATGGGCGCCGGGGGTCAGAATGACAGCCCCTCGCAGGTGCGTGGCGACGCCAGGACACTGAGGACAATCGCCACGTGGGCCACACGTGTTTACGTGGAAACGCCGACCGTCCACGCGCTGAACGGAGCACAGGTGAGCTGGCAGAGGTGCCCCCCCCAGGAGGAGGCGGGTGGGTTGTGAGCTCCATGCAAACTTGCCATCTCGTCTCCGCTCGCGCCGCAGCACGACGGCAAGAGCAGGCCCTCCGGGGCGGGGCTGTCACCACAGTGACAAGAGATGGCCCGAAAGCATGTACTTCCTGTGACAGCGTAATGCACCAGCCAGGGGAAGTGGGGAGGAGGAAGGTCTGAAGAACGAGGCAGGCCGTTCCGGGTCTGCAGCGACGCCGTCACACAGGGCCACGTCCCCACGGGGCCTTGCTCCCCCCGGGGTGAGGACGCAGCAGGCACAGCAAGAGGGGCCTGCCGCCTCCCTGGAGAGGGAGCCGGGCAGCTGCTGCAGGAGCGCCAGGCACCAGGCCGTTCACACTGTCCTGAGCCTGCAGGCCCCGTCTCCGCCTCCGGCCCTCAGATAAGGAAACAGAGGCAGAGAAGGACCCATGTGGGAAACTGCTAAACACACTCAGCATTTCTGTTTAGAAAACTTGGATTGAACAGATAAAGAAATAATAAAGCTAAAATAGGAACAATCTTAACTTTTATTAAGATAAAAGATCCTTGTGGCTTGCAGGATCTTCGTTCCCTGACAAGGGACTGAACCCACACCCATGGAGTCCTAACCACTGGACTGCGAGGGAATTCCCCAATCTTAACTTTTTAACAGAAGTACCAACTCCTGACATTCCTCGCCACGCCCTACACACATGGGTTTAATTCCACAGAGGCATGCAACTATGTCCAGCTTTAACTCTTTGAAACAAATAATACTGAGTTGAAATAGACCAAAACTTGGAGGTGGTGGGGAGACAGACTGACCCTGTTTTCTAAACAACCACAGCGCTCCAACAAAGAGAACAAGGACTCCCTGGAGACACAGCTAGTCTCAGGACTGGGGAAGGACAAGACGGGCTGGGTCCACCTGGTGTAGCCAGGAAGTCCTCACAAAGGAGGATGGGGTCACATCAGAGGACTCAGGAGCCAGCCTGAAGGGCAAACCTGGGGCAATTTGAACATGACGGTGACGGACCGGAGCCCAGAGACTCACAAAAGGATCCATGAGTTGAGACAGAGGCAAGGCTGGAAAGGGGAGGCCCTTCATTCCAGCAGAAGCTCCACTAGGAAGGAAGGACGGGGCGATGGAATTGGAAGCCATCCTGGAACGATCAGTCTGGGAGTGGGTCCCTAGATGCTCAAGCTGCCAGGTGGGACCGTGCAACCCTCTAAGCCCCGCCTCCAAAGACACAAAGGTCAACAACCCAAGGGCCTGTAGACCCAGCCCTGCCGCAGCAGGACCAACACCCACACCCCACTCCCAGGGGACGCAGCAAGGACACACGCCCCTCAGGGACGGCAGTGACCCGAGCCTGACCTGGGAAGACAGCAGCGACCCCAGCGGGACGCTCCAGATGTCAAGACGCACACTAAGGGACTGCGGGAAGTCGGCCAGAAATGCCTCCTGGGACGACTGATTGGCAAAGGCGAGTGGGGCCTGAGGCCTGGAAGACGCGTCACACGGGGGGCCCTTCCAGGCTCTGACACTACAGCGACTGCCCGAGAGGGCGCCACGCACAACAGGGACGCGCCCAGGGCCCCACGTCTGCAACTTCCACGCACGTTCAGAAGTAAACGTTACACGCTGGGCGGGAGAAGGACGCACGATGGCGCATGGGGTGGAATTTGGGGGGGGGTGCCCACAGGCATCCTCTGCAGAACCTCTCTGATATTACTGATAAGCAACAAGTGTCCTGAAAGTCCTGAGGAAGACAGGCCCCAACCAGCACATGACCAACCCAGGGCAGCCCCTTGGGGGGCCGCCTCCCCCTCGTCTGTGAGTCCTCAGCGATGTGAGCCGGGCCTGGCAGAGAGGCCTGTCTGCACTGGAGGGGTCTGCAGAGGAAGCAGGCTCTACGGGCACGCCTGCCACGGCAGCGTCCCCCTCCTGCGAAAGGCCCCACAAGGCACCCGATGCTCCTCCACGCCCCCAGGTGAGTGTGAGGAGAGGTGGCTCGGGGTGGGAGGGGGCCGCCCCACGGCCACCTGCACCTGAACCACGGCGCCCCTGCAGCACTGAATCCATGAGCTGGGAGACTCCTCAAAACCAGAGCCCTCCACCCAATCAGACCAAGGCCGCAGACTGTCGGAATGAAAACGATCTTCACCTGGAAGCTGAAAACAAGCGGAGGACGCGACGCAGCACCAGGTGAGGGTGGAGCGGTGCCCGCGTCCTCTGCGGTGCAGGCTCGGGACACGCCCGAGAGAGAGGCGGCGGCAGGTTCCCTTTACCTGTCTGTGCCTTCGTGGTGGCCACGTAGCACTGGTTTTGAGGTAGCGACTGGTGAAGGGGCGGGAAGGGGGGTAAAAGCTGCTGTCGTCCAAAATCCGAGGCGTTTCTGCTCAACTCCTCTTTCGGCTCCTCAGGGTCACGGGCATCCCGGCCTTCCCTGGGGTCCTTACTGGCCGCGTGCTTCAAAACAAAGACAACGAGACAATGATGCACAGGCAGGCGGCGATGAAACAGCGCGCCTCTCCCACCAAACCCCTGCCCCGAGAGATGTGCGCTGAGGAGAGGGGAGAGCGCGGAAACCCACTGCCACCAGAGCGCCTGTGACAGGCGCGGGTCGGCGTCACAGGCCAAGAACCGAGTCTGCGTTCCTGCAGGAAAGTAGCAGCGGCTGTGACACGCGCGGCGCCCAGAGCCGGGACCGCCTCCTGCCCGGGCCTTTACAGAAAGCCAGCCAGCCTGTGATTTACGTAATAAACTACGACTACATTTGCAAACACCCAGATGGGGCACGTTCCAGGTGATCACGGCTACACAGTGCACACCCCCCAAGTGGTTTTCACGCCACGACAGATCATCATGTTACACCTTGAAGACGCTTTTGCTCAGTTTTACCCATTTCCTCAGTGTCTCGGCCTTAGCCTTCTGAGACCACAACAGCCTGTGATGTGGACGTCAACCCCCTGGCACCGACCAACAGCCCTGCCTTTGCTCTAGACACCACTCAGCAGCCCCCCACCACTTGCTTTCCCAGAGTCACCTACAGCCTTGAGACAGTCTGATCTCAAACCCGATTCCACTGAACCACATTTCGTTGTGCACAAAGTAGGTGTGATCCTTCAATGTATGGGGCAGGGAAACTGAACAGCCACCTGCAAAAGGATGGAGGTGGACCTTCACCTTATACCCCTGACAGAGATTAACCCTGAACAGATCAAAGACCTAAAATTGTGAAACTCTTAGAAGAAAACGGGGGAAGCTTCATGACATTGGGTTTGGCAATGAATCCTTGGATATTACAACAAAAGCACAGGCAACAAAAGAAAAAAGATAAATTAGACTTTATTAAAATTAAAAATTTCTTCTAGGGACTTCCCTGGTGGTGCAGTGGTTAAGAATCCACCTGCCAATGCAGGGGACACAGGTTCAAGCCCTGGTCCGGGAAGATCCCACGTGCCGCGGAGCAACTAAGCCCGCGCACCACAACTACTGAGCCTGCGTTCCAGAGCCCGCGAGCTGCAACTACTGAAGCCCGTGCGCCTAGAGCCTGTGCTTTACAACAAGAGAAGCCACTGCAGTGAGAAGCCCGCGCACAGCAACAAAGAGTAGCCCCGGCTCACTGCAACTAGAGAAAGCCCACGTGCAACAACAAAGACTCAACGCAGCCAAAAATAAAAAACTAAAATAAAAAATTTCTTATAAATCAAAACCACAATGAGACATCACCTCACACCTGTAAGAATGGCTATCATCAAAAAGACCACAAATAACAAATGTTGGAGAGGGTGTGGAGAAAACAGAACCCTAGTGCACTGCTGGTGGGAATGCAAACTAGTGCAGCCACTATGGAGGTTCCTCAAAAAGTTAAAAATAGAACTACTATATGATCCAGCAATTCCACTCCTGGGTATTTATCCAAAGAATACAAAAACAATAGTTCAAAAAGATAAATGCACCCCTGTGTTCACTGTAGCACTATTTATGATAGCCAAGACGTGGAAGCAACCTAAATGCCCGTCAACAGACAAATGGATAAAGAAGATGTGGTGTATTTATACACACACACAATGGAATATTACTCAGCCATAAAAAAGAATGAAACCTTGCTGTCTGTGACAATACGGATGGATCCAGAGGTACTACACTAAATGAAATAAGTCAGAGAAAAAGACGAATACCATGATTTCACTTATATGTGGAATCTAAAAAGCAAAACAAATGAACAAACATAACAAAACAGAAACACTCATAAATACAGAGAAATTAAAGGTAATTTGGTTAAAAGATTAAGAAGCACTGGGGCTTCCCTGATGGTGCAGTGGTTAAGAATCCGCCTGCCAATGCAGGGGACATGGGTTCGAGCCCTGGTCCCGGAAGATCCCACATGCCGCGGAGCAACTAAGCCCACGCACCACAACTACTGAGCCTGCGTTCCAGAGCCCGCGAGCTGCAACTACTGAAGCCCGTGCGCCTAGAGCCTGTGCTTTACAACAAGAGAAGCCACTGCAGTGAGAAGCCCGCGCACAGCAACAAAGAGTAGCCCCGGCTCACTGCAACTAGAGAAAGCCCACGTGCAACAACAAAGACTCAACGCAGCCAAAAATAAAAAACTAAAATAAAAAATTTCTTATAAATCAAAACCACAATGAGACATCACCTCACACCTGTAAGAATGGCTATCATCAAAAAGACCACAAATAACAAATGTTGGAGAGGGTGTGGAGAAAACAGAACCCTAGTGCACTGCTGGTGGGAATGCAAACTAGTGCAGCCACTATGGAGGTTCCTCAAAAAGTTAAAAATAGAACTACTATATGATCCAGCAATTCCACTCCTGGGTATTTATCCAAAGAATACAAAAACAATAGTTCAAAAAGATAAATGCACCCCTGTGTTCACTGTAGCACTATTTATGATAGCCAAGACGTGGAAGCAACCTAAATGCCCGTCAACAGACAAATGGATAAAGAAGATGTGGTGTATTTATACACACACACAATGGAATATTACTCAGCCATAAAAAAGAATGAAACCTTGCTGTCTGTGACAATACGGATGGATCCAGAGGTACTACACTAAATGAAATAAGTCAGAGAAAAAGACGAATACCATGATTTCACTTATATGTGGAATCTAAAAAGCAAAACAAATGAACAAACATAACAAAACAGAAACACTCATAAATACAGAGAATAAACAGCGGGTAGAGAGGTGGGGGAGGACAGACAAAACAGGTGAAGGGGATTAAAAAGTACAAACCACCAGTTATATAATAAGTAAGTCATGGGGATGTAACACACAGCATGGAGAATACAGTCAACAATACTGTAATAACTTTGAATCAGGTGACAGATGGTAACTAGACTATTCCTGGCGATTCTTTTGTAATATATAAAGATATTGAATCACTATGCTGTATACCTGAAACTAACATATTGTAAGTCAATTACACGTCCATTAAAATTTTTTTTAATTTCTATGCATCAAAGGACAAAATCAATAGAATGAAATGGCAACCTATAGAATGGGAGACAATATTTGCAAATTATATATCCAATAAAGGAATCATACATAGAATATATAAAGAACTCTACAGCTCAACAACAACAAAAAATCCCAATTTAAAAATGGGTAAAGCATCTGAATACATATTTCTCCAAAGAAGACATACAAATGGACAAAAAGCACATGAAAAGATGCTTAATTTAACATCACTGATCATCAGGAAAATGCAAGTCAAAACCGCAATGAGACCACCTCACACTCCTGGGATGGCTACTATCAAACAAACAGAAAACAAGTGTTGGTGAAGGTACGGAGACACTGGGGCCTCGGTGCGCTGCACCGAGGTAAAATGGCGCAGATGCTGTGGACAACAGCGTAGGGCTTCCTCAAGAAGTAAACAGAATTATCCTATGATCCTGCAATTCCACTTCTGGGTGCACACTCTGAAGAATCAAAAGCAGGGACTCGAAGAGCTCTTTGTACAACTGTGTTCACAGCAGCATCATTCACGACAGACAAGGGGTGGAGGCAACCCAAGTGTCCACTGATGATGGATGATGGATAAACCAAATGTACATGTGTGTATACGTACACGCATGCAATGGAATATTATCCGGGCTTAAAAAGGAAGGAAGTTTTGACACAGGCTGCATTGTCTCGAGGACACTGTGCTGAGTGAAACAGGCCAGACACAAAAGGACAAATCCTCATATGAGGGACCAAGCGTAGTCAATCTGAGACAGAAAGTAGATGTCAGGGCCCGGGGCTGGGGGTAGGGAAGGGGAGTGAGTGTTTAATGGTGACAGAGCGTCAGTCTGTGGAGACGAGAAAGTCTTGGGGAGAATGGTTGTGACGGCCGCACAGCAATGTGAATGTGCTTAATGCCCCTGAGCTGGATACTCAAAAATGGTTAGAATAGTAAATTCTATGTTATGCATATTTTAATACAGTGTCCGCATCTCTGGGAGTCGACATCAGGGAGATGCCAACAGGCCTGCCAGGGGCGGCCGTGGACTCGGCTTCTCCCAGCGGGACCCATGCTCAGCCCTCTGGCTCCTCCGCCAGGCTCCCCGCCTGGGCCCGCACGCAGCTCCTCCTCACACAGCACAGGCCGAGGCCTCAACCGTGGCCTCCACCGCTAACGTGCCCTGGCACAGACAGCCCTGGTAAAGGTAACCTGTTAGCTGGGTCAATTCTCCAGTCCTTCTCAAATATGCGGGCTTTGTCTCAAGGTCACTGCTTTGACATGCTCGCTCCCTCACTCCTCCCACGAACGACCTCAGAGACCACGCAGCTACCACCTCCACCAGTGCTTGCAAGACACACGTGACACAGGAGCTTAAAGGATACATGGATGAAGGCAGAAGCTAAATCTGAGAAGGAAACAGCCACGTGAGGCTCGTTCTCACTCGGGCACAAAATCCATTCTTTGATTCAAGGTATTATTTTTGAAAATCTAAAAAACAAAATTAAAAACTGCTGAACTTGAGTGAAGACCCTAAACTCTGTTAGGGCCCTATCGTCTGACAAAGCAAACCCACCGAGGCGAAGCGGCCGGCGTCTGACCTCCCGGCGGGGCACCGCAGAACCCCAGCCAGTCCCCCACGTGGAGAGAGGACCTGCGCCAACACCGACCTGCCACGCGCCCGGGTCACAGCATGTGACCCAGACGCCCGAGGGCAACCGCGCCTGGCCCCCGCTGGCCTCCCCACCCCAGCGCTCGCTCTGCTCAGCGGCTCTCCCTTCCTCGCCCCAGCCACTGTTGGGCCTGGCCCAACTGGGGCGAGTCCTCACACCCACCTGGTGCCCCCGCTTCCGGGTGCAGCAAACACCCACCTGCACCCCAGCTGCAGGAGGACCCGCCCCACCCGGACCGAGAGCACCCAGCCAGGCCCGCATCTTCTCTCCATCTTCTCTCCAGAACCCAGGGACTACTGGGGGGCTGCGTGGAAGGAACCAGGGAGAGCGCAGGGACACAGCCACCCAAGGAGAAGCCGGAGGTCCCCGTGCGGCACCTCCAGGAATGAGCACAATTCAGTTAGGGAGACGGGTCTACACTGGCATGCCAATGCGAGATAAAAGGGTCTCCTTCCAGAAGTTCTCACTTCCTTTGCGTGAACAGTGGCTGAGTCTAACCCTGTGTCGGCACCATCTGACGGCACAGGCATCGGGTCCTAGAGGCAAACTGGCTCTGCCCTGCCTGGGGATGCGAGGCCACCAGGCTGTGAAAACCCCTGCATTTTTAAACTCTTAAAGGACAATGGATTTCTTGCCATAAGCATGTAACACTCTTTCTATCATGGGGATGACTGTTTTCAAAACGCAATTTTCAATAAAGCATGCTTTCCTAAGAAAACCAAACAAGACTAAACTGGGTCTGGGGAGAAGAGAAGCCAGAGGGTAGGAAAGGCCAGGTCTGGACCTGGGCCGGGAGCCAGGAGGGCACCCAATCTCCACGTCTCCAATCCCCTCTTCCGGCAGGGGTCCCAGGAGCAGATGAAGTTTCCAGGGTGTGGAGCAGATGGGCTTGGTCCTCAGGAAATCAGCTTCCAAAGCCTCAAAATCCTTCCCTTTTCTTTTCACTACAAGTGACCAGCCTGAGAGTGCTCAGTAATTTCCAACAAAATATGTGTTGCAATTGACTGCATGCTACTACTAATTACAATAACTCCAACCAGAACAAAGCTAACCCTCAGATAAACCTTATGGTCAGAGATATTTCTTGAAATTAAATTTCAGATTGCTTTTTTTTTTTTACCCCCTAGAGGGATATAAAAAAATGTTTGAGAATAAAAATACATTAGAATAAAATTCTAAAGTGGGGATGGAATAAGAGTACGATTTCGAGGAGATAAATAAACGATGTTGTCTGACATGCATTTTAAACTCGATAATGCTGGGCCAAAACATGGTAGGTGAATAAATAAATGAACTTCACCCCAAGCCTCAAATCTAACACAAAAATTAATTCACAACAGGCCATATATTTAAAGTTCACATAAAACTAAAAAACTATGAAAATTAGAGAAAATCTTCAGGATCTAGGGCTGGGTGAAGAGTTCTTAGGCATGACCCCAAAAGCACAGCCTTAAAAGAAAAACCTGTGTAAGCTGGACTGCATCAAAATGAAGAACTTCTGCTTTAAGAAAAGCCACGGGGTCTTCAGTAGCGAAAGGATGAAGACCAGCTACAGACCGAGTGAAAATATCTGCAAACCAACACTTGACAACGGTCCATATCCCAAACTCTCAAAGCTCCCAAAATATTTAATTGTAAAGTGGGCAAAAGATATGAAAGACATTTCACCAAAAAGGACATACAGATGGCAAATAAGCACATGAAAAGTTGTTCAACGCTATCAGTCATTAGGGAGGTTCAAACGAAAACCATGACGAGGAATCACAGCTACGACAGAGAAGAGGCAACACCAAACACCCCTCTGGAGGATGCAGGGACATAAAACGTAGCAGCTTGTGCAGTGCAGTTTGGCAGTTACTTATAAAACTAAATATCCAATTACCACATAACCTTGCAATTGGGCTCCTGGATATTTTACCCAGAGAAACGAAAACTTTCATCCAAACAAAAATGTGTACATGAATGTCCAGAGTAGCTTTAATGGAACACCCCAAAGCTGAAAACCCCCAAATGTCCCTCGATGGGCGAGCAGTTACACACGCAATACGCGCTGACACGCAAAGGAGGGCCCTGCAGACATAGCCTGGGTGGGGGGTCGGGGTGCAGAGTGAGGGAAGAAAGCCCCCGAACTCTGCCATCCCGCGTTTCAGAACGCCTGAAACAACACACCTCCAGAGATGGGGGACAGGGTCAGGGACGGCCGGGGTGACCACAGAGGGAGGCTCGCAGTGCTGGGTGGGCACGTAAACCCACACTGTGGTACCCTAGGAGAAACCGGCTGGAGGGGACATGGGCTCTCTGTACTATCTGTGCAGCTTCCTGTGAACAATTATTAAAAAGTTTAACTTTCGGCACGTATATAAAAATACTACGAAAGGCAGAAGTCAGGCCAGGGCTGGCCAGGCCGGGGGCGTCAGGGGCCCCACGCTGCGTGGGCAGTGGGCCGCGGCCCAGCTTCCAGCACCACCCCGGCTCCACAGTCACAGCAGGCAGGCGACAGCCAGGCAACAGGGAAGCACAGAAACAAAGTTGAGCACGCTCCTGGCAGAAAGTCATTTCAGGGGAAAAATCACCCGAACAAGAGGTGCCAAGGCCAGACAGAACCCCCACATGAGGAGACAGGAGTTGTAACCAAGACCATGCAAGGGTCATAACTGTCTTTTGAAGGATAAGACAAAGATGTAACTAGCAATGCAGGTATTCTTTTTTTTTTTTTTTTTTTTTTAACGCAGGTATTCTTAAAAAACTAATCCGAGACACTGGATATGAAAAATGTAACTGTCAAACTGAAAACATCAACATGTGGGATGACCAGCAAGACCGAAGTGCTGGGTCTTGAGGGACAAATGAGGGAGCTGGAGAAGAGGGTAGCTCCAGGGAGGGAAGCCGTGCAGAACCTTCTAGAGCTGGAGAAACAAGGGTCAGGCCGCGGGGCCCCTGGGGAAGGGTCCAACCCGCACCAGCAGCACCAGCACAAGCAATGCCAGGCGTCTGACTGCACACCCGGACTTCGTGCAGGAAGCGGGGAGCAAACCACGCCCTGTGTCTGTAGCGCGTCACTCCGGGGCCCCAGCCGCCCTCCCACCTACTCACTCCCCAAAGAGACAGGCGGGTGCTGAGTCTCCCAAGCCAGTAACTCCCCAAAGCGGACGAGGAGCTCCCGGTGAGGCCAGGCACCTATGAGGAGAAGCCCAGAAAGCAGGCTGACGGGTCACGCTCAGGAACCCTACAAGGCCCGCAGGCAACCGTGGCTGACGACCCCACCACTTCCCGGCCTCTCCCCTCCACGCACAGAAGTCCACTTGCCATCCGCACACGAAACAAAAGAGGAGACAGACAGGAGAGCGGCCCCACCCCGACAGGGACGCGTTACCAGGCCCGGGATGGACTTCGGCATGGTCTTCCGAGCCCTGTGGACCTTGACGTCAGCACCCAGGGCCGGGGCCTTCTTGTCCTCTGTGTCCTTGCTGCCTTCCCCGGGCTTGGCTGGCATGGCGGCCGGCGGCTGGGGAAAAGCGCCAGGAGTCCTCCCTTTGCCAGCCCCGCCAGGGAGGGTCTTCGCGGCATGACCGGGCAGGGAGGAGGCCAGGGCGCCAGCCACCCGCAGCTGTGGCTCAGACAGGGGGGCCTTGCCGAGGAAGTAGCCATTGCTCCCGACGACGGGAGTCTGAGTGAAGCCGTCGGCTCGGATGTGGTTCTGCTTCCCCACCTCAGTGTCTCTGTCCAAAATCCCATTTTCCGCGATCCGGGCCACCGGACCGGCTCCTTCCTGCGGGCTGACTCTCGTGCTTTCCTGAGTGTGCTTCACAGCGGCCGGGCGGCCGTTGGCATCGCTCTTGTCGCAGGACCCGTTGGCTGCCCCGTCTGCAGCCACACGGGCCTCCCCTCCCTGCTGCTCTGCCGAGCCTCCGTCAGCGGCCATAGGCGACCCTACGGGAGGAGGAGAAGGGTCAGTGGCCGCCCCGCCTGCGACCCCACGCGAGAGCCCCACTGCCCTGCTTACACGGAACTGCCTGAGGAAGAACCACTTTATTTCATGGACAAACATCTGAGTTCAGACGGATTAAACACAAAGCATGTCACGGACACTCTCTCGACAGCGAGTCAGTTAAGGGGGGAATGACCCCATCCCCAGAGGGGCGGTCTGCGCCCCGCCCCTAGTGAGCTGTGGGTGGGGTGTGGTCCTTGAAACAAACACCCTGCTCCTCCAGTGAACTCTTAAAAGACTTCCAACACATCATGCAGGATTTACATATCCTCCAGGAACAAATCCACCGCTGGAAAACAAAACTGGGTGGGATTCAGAGACAGGAAACAAGGCCTCGGGAGCAGCTTCCCAAAAACAGACCTAAAGAAAACAGGGCGAGTTTTCAGTCTGTCAGCCAGAAGCCTCGTTACAAACCCCTGGTCTCTGAAGCGCGTCTCCTCCACAACTTGACAAACAAGAAACACACTTCCCACCAGCAGATCGACACACGCGGAGCCTCACTACAGACCCCAGCAGAAAGCTCACAGTTACAGCGCTGGGTGCAGAGGGGCTGTGGTCACGTCCAAGACCTCACCACCCATCACCCCTGTACCCCTGTTTACAGCACATCACCTGCCGTGACTCCATCACCACTGTACTGGCCCCTGCAAGGAGAGGTCCACGTTCACTACTGTACCCTGAGAACAGAAACACGAGTGCAGTAAGTACTGTCTGAATGAATAAACAGCTATTAATTTTTTTTAAGACCCTTGGCAAAACAGAATAGGTGAAAACCTACTCAACTTGGAGAAGGCCGCATGCCAATCTACAGCAAAGATACACTTATTCAGAAATGTTGCATGAATTCCTTGTAAGATCAGGAACAACATCAGGACATCCATTAACACCACAAAGGTTCACACAAGAGTGGGGCCCCAGATGACCCCACGGGAGAGAGAGACGAGGAGCAAGGCCTGGTGACAAGGGCTGGGCTCTCCTGCACACCTGGTCCGTCAGCAAGTCAAACACAAGTGCAGCAAGGCTGCCAAACCTGAAATCAAGTACAAAAACCAAAGGCATTTTTCTACGCTGGCCTTGACTTTTGAGAAAACGTAAGAAAAAAAAAAAGACAGTATTCTCAAAAAAGCAGGAAAACTATAAAGGATATAAAACTTTAACCAAGATCATGCAAAGTCTCTGCAGAGAAAAAAATTTTTAATGGAAGTATCTCACAATCTTGAACGTGACGGCAAAAATACAAAGATGCAAGTCGTCTCAAACTGACTCTCTAAGTTCAATGATACCCTAATCAAAATTCCAATCAGTGTATTGAGGAACTCCATAACCTTATTCTGAAATGTGCAGGGAAAATAAATTTTCACAAACAGCAAAGTAAATCGTGAAAAACAGCGAAGGAAGGGGAAATGGGCCTCTCCCAACACAAAGGAGGACGGGGATGCGGACAGTCACGGGGCGTCAAGCACAGCCACCCAGGGGCCAGACGCTGACAGCTGCTCAGAAAGGCAAGCTCCTAGGACAAATGCATCTCAACTTGCAAAAGAATAAAGTTGGACCCTCACCTCACACCATATACAAAAATTAACTGAAAACGTTTCCAAGATCTATAAGAAGAAAACACAGGCATAAATCTTTATGATCTTCTATGAAGCAATGGTTTCTTAGATGCTATAACAAAACCACAAGCAACCGAAGAAAAACAGATAAGTTGGACTTTATTTTGTGCTTCAAAGGATACCATCAAGAAAGTGAAAAGACAACCCATAGATTGGAAGAGTATTTGCAAATCACACACCTGATAAGGAACTTGTACCTAAAATATATTTTTAAAAACCTCTGACAATGCATTAATAAAAATCAATAACCAATTTTAAAAACGGGCAAAGGATCTGAATTGACATTTCTCCAAAGAAGATACACAAATGGCTAATAAGCACATGAAAAAAATGCTCAGCATCGCCAGCCAGCAAGGAAATAACACATCAAAACCACGATGAGATACCACTTTGCACCCACTAGGACAGCTGTCACCAAAAAGAAGGTGCCAACGAGTGTTGTCGGGAGCCGCCCTCGCTGCTGGGGGGCATGGACGTGGTGCAGCTGCTGCAGGAATCAATCTGGAGGTTCCTCAAAAGGAGGGCCCAGGCCTGGGCTCAGGGGCCGTGTGCAGAGGAGACTGGCACCTGGCATCACTCATCCACAACTTCTTTTAGAAAAGGGCCCAGGAGGGCAGACAGAGTGGGAGCCCAAGGAAGGGAACATTTCACGGAACAGGGAGGAGGACAGCACCAGAAGGAAAACACTGAGGCAGGTCTTCAGAGGTCCCACCACTGTGAGCAAAGGGACAGGCAGGACAGTGTGTGGGGCAGCTACAGGAGGGAAGCGCCTCAGGGCCAGCCGGGGTGCAGCAGAGAGGGGCCGGTGGGCCGGATGAGGCACCCTGAGGTGCAGAGCGAGGGCAGAAAGCAGGGCAGGGCCACGGCCTTCCGTCCAAGCTGGGCCGTCTGGAGAAGATGCCCCAGGGAGAGAGGGGGTGAGGCTGGAAACAGTCCTGGGAAGCCAGGCAGGCAGCTGCCCAACCCCCACCCCACCCAGCTCCCTGAGCCCCAAGAGCTCTACTAGAACCTGAAGCATTTTGGTCACATGCTAAGTGACACACTCACAGGTAAGACGGTCCTGCCCAGTGGCCTGGGCTGTTGGGTCCCTTCTCTCAAGCAAGGCTGCCCTGCCATCAGCCCCAAGCTGGGGGCTCATACTCTGCCTTCACCCACCATCACCCTCGGGTGTGCACGGGGTAGTCACAAAAGCAGAGGACCCCATGGATGTGAAAAGGTGTCAGAGCAGCATGTGGGCCCACCAGGGAGGGGCAGGCCCGTGGCAGTTCCCATCGTGCGGGCTGCACCACAGCTCGGGGAAGACAAAAAGCGGCTGCCGGCCTAGGGCACAAGGTGGTCCCTGCCACCAGGCCATTCGAGGCCTCGTCCTGGGAGGCTCAGGGCCGCCCGCACCGAGCTCACAGGTCTACACGGAACACTGGGGCACAGGCCTCCGTCTCCCTGCAGTGCCTGGAAAGGCGGGGCCCTCGCCTCCCACTGCTGCACACACAGCAACCTCTCCAGACCGGCCTCGGCCACCCACGGGCCACTGTCTGTGTGTCTTCAGAGGATGCAGGGCCGGATGGGCGTCAGACAGCCCAGGTAGGCTCACCTGACCTTGGCCCCGAGCCAGCCTCTTCCCCGCCCAGCTGAGAGGCGGGTAGACATCGTCCAGGGACCAGGCTGGGGCGGTGGCACGGGCGTGCAGCCGGGACCAGGTGGCAATCTCTGTCACAAGGGGCAGGAGCGCGGTGCGGGAGCGTTTCCTCCCACGTCAGTGGGGACAGCGCCACAGCACCGGCCAGCAGGACAACACTGAGACACGCTTCTCGTCCGCACGGCCCTGCTGTTCGACCAGGAGGGCCTGTGCCAACACGGCCAGGCGGACACCAGCATCTGAGGCTCCCAGGCGCCGGCCTCATGGTATCCAGCCAGGACGCTGCTCTCCAAAGGGGCCTGGCTGGCACCCCCAGGCAGCTTGGGTGGGACAGTGGGGTTTACCTGTCCTGGTCTGTCCCAGAGCCAGCACCTCCCAGCCTGACTCCGGGCCTGTCCCTCCAAAAGCTCCCCTATGTACCAGCCCCCCGCCAGCCTCCCTCTACCTCCTGGCACCTCCGCAGCAGCTTCCACGCCCCAAGACCTGGTGCGGCCACCCCACTGCTGGCCTCACGGCGCCCTGAGGACCAGGACGCACAGGGCCGCCACCCTCCCAGAGGACCATAAGCCCCGGGACCCCACAGGAGGAGGCCTTACGGCAGGCCTGGCCGAGGAGGGGTGGCCAGGCAAAGGGCCCCGGGCGCCCTTACCTTCACTCGGCAGCTCGGCTCCCAGGCCGCAGTCCTGCTTGGTCTCCCCCTTCGCCGGAACCGCCTGCTAAAGAGAAATAAACATCAGCCGGGCTCCACCAGCAGGACTCCTGTATGTGGGCATCGCATCCAAACCAAAACTAAACCACCAAGGACAGGACGGACAGGGAGCCTCGAGCCAGTGGGAAATGCTCTCGACACCATCCCTTTGGGAGGAGGACCAGCAGCCAACCACAGCCCCGGGAAACCTCTATTTCAACTGTATCGGGGGGATGGGCTTTTAATAAGAAGAATGCGTGGCTTACATAACTAAAATTGCAAATGTTTTCTCTATCATAGGAATGCTACAATTTATTTCAAAGTGCATTCTGCTGCATCATCTAAGTATTTCAAATGTCCAACAACCTACAGAAAAGTTAGAGAAATGGATAAATCAAGAAAATTCAATAAAAACCTGAATCACTAAATATTTGAGTCTACCATACAGAGACGTGAATTACACGATGCCTCTTGCAATGGTTTTAAGACAAACTTCTTGCCTTCAGGAATGTGAGAGTCTGGTTAGAGAACGAAGAGAAACACACAACACACCCTTAAGCGGGGTCTCTGCAGGCGTCCGGTCCACAGGAGGAGCAGCTGACGCAGACCCTCTAGGCATCTCTCTTAGACATCCAGAGTCTAGGGGCATAGCTCCCATAACGCTTGCGTTAATGTTCTGGAATGTTTTCTTCAAGAGACACCACAACATATGCTCGGAACACTCCTCCTGAGCCTGGCTCCCACTGCTAATTTCACTGGGGTCAGGCGGCTCCCTGGAGCAGTGCCCACCCCCACGGCGCCCTCCTTCCTTGGCACCTCCAGAAGTCCCCACCCGCTGACTCCACCACCCCAGGCCTGCGGGCCAAGAAGGGGCATGAGCACGGCAAGCTCCCTCCGGCCACTTCCAGGCTCCACTCTCCTACCTTCCCAGGGCTCCACGTCTGGCCTGACCAGTAGTTTGAAACGCAGTGGTTTTCAAAGTGTAAGCTGAGGATCCCTGGGGCCCCCAAGAACTCCTCAGGGGACCTAAGAGGACTTGTTTTTTGAGGCATGTGTGCATGCACACACACACAGGGGTAGGGTCTCACTGGCACTACCCAGTCCTGGCCCCCAGACCACAGCCAATGGCGCCTGGGTGGACATCCACTCCTAGCTGGTCACACAGGGTCCCTTGTTCTAGGAGCTGAGGAGCTCAGTCATGTACGTGGCCACGTGGATGAAGGCCAGCCACTGTTCCTGAGCACCTGTCGTGTGCCAGGCACCTGCCAGCCCAAGGGGAGGCCTCAGTGGACAGCAGGGTCCAGGCCACAGGGCCAGGTGACAGTGGTTTTTACATCACCAGAAGCCTGTGAACAATAACGACAAGATGTGACAGAAACCTCTGTGGTCAAAGCCACGTGTGGTCCTTTTCAGAAAAGTCCTCAGAGCCCTGTTCCAGTCGGGGGATAAGAAACAAACACATTAACTTCAGCTAGAGTGTGGGGTGCTGTGACGTTATAAAACAGGGGTGCAAGGCTGCAGCGGTGAGGGGTAGCCAGCTGGGGGCTCTTCTCCAGCCCCTCCCAATGGCCTTGTGCTCATACCATCTACAGACCTGGATTAAACAGTCCTGGTCTGTTGGCACTGGCCAACTCCCTGCTGCCCCTTCTGCAGTTAGGAAGCTGGAATTTGGTGCCAGGCACTAAGGGAAACTCTTGCGGCCTCACAGCCTTCCTCGCAGCAGAAGGGGAGTACTTTCTTACGGAGTCAGACCTGACACATCCCTCCTCGTCAAGGAGAAACAAGCCTTCATCGTGGATGGCAAAGCCCAGCCTCTGCTCTCCTCGGCACCCCCTCCCACACCTTGATGCCAGCCTCTGGCCCTTGGACTCCACCACCCCTCAGCAGGCCAAGCTCCACCTTCTCCGACAGCCTCACCTGGACCTCGCCTTGTGGCCCTGCTGGTCCCACCACCACCAGGCACACCACCAGCCTGTCTGCCCTGCCAGCATGAGCACTCAGGGTCCAAAGGGGGGAACCTGTCCTGTCCCCGACCTGTCGGCAGTGCCGGGCGGGAGGAAGGAGCTGAGAAAGCGTGTGGCAGAGAAAAACAGGGTCTTCCTAGGGGACTGGGTGTGGCGCAAGCCTGAGGGGCGCTCTGGGACAGCCCAGACGCACAGTCCACACGTGTTGCGGCCACCCTGCTCCTTGTGGGCACTGCCAGTGCCACGTCTGGAAGCCCAAAGGCACAGAGACTGAGGCTGCGGGTGAGCTCGGCCCACAACCAGGGCAAGAAAGACAGAAATCTCCTGAACCCAGATGCTCTGTGAGTTGAACCTACATGTACCTAGCAAGAGGGAACATGGGGGCTTCCCTGGTGGCGCAGTGGTTAAGAGTCCGCCTGCCGATGCAGGGGACACGGGTTCATGCCCCGGTCCGGGAAGATCCCACATGCCGCAGAGCAGCCGGGCCTGTGAGCCATGGACGCTGAGCCTGTGTGTCCGGAGCCTGTGCTCCACAAGGGGAGAGGCCACAGCAGTGAGAGGCCCACGTACCGCAAAAAAAAAAAAAAAAAAAAAAAGAGGGAACATGGTTTTCATTGCCTTTTCCAAAGGGCCAGCAACCTACAAAATCGACATCAACCAGGAAAGGATTACAGGTGGAACACGTAGCCCAAACCACTGACAAAACCAGAACCAAACAGAACTGCTGGCAGACACTTGAAACCCCTGCCAGCTCTCCCGCAGGCAGGGGCTGTGACAATCCCGACAGTAAAAGGTGGATGGGTGACCTCAGTCTCTGCTTTGCAAGAAGAGCCTCAACTAACCCCAGAGTGAGCTTGGGATACGGGGACACAACAGCAGGAGGAAAACCTCCAGAGAAGACGCGAGCCAACAGCAGTGCGCACAGCAGAAGCTCTGAGCAGTGCGAGGGCCCCTGGGCAGCAGCAGCACAGAATCTCGACTCCCACGTGTCACCTCCACGGAGAGACTGAGGCTCCTGGCAGAGAGGACCAACTCCAGGCAGGGCGGGGGCACAAGAGGAGCTTAGAACCTCGGGTGGTGCTTGAGAACGAAGCACTCAAACTGGCAGGGCGCATCCAAGAACCAGGACAGACCCAAGGGATGCCCACTCCGGAGTCTGCGACACTTGGAGCATCAGAATGAATAATGACAGGAACAGGAATGGTAAACCAGTGAATAAACACCAGCATTAAATAAATGAACGGATAACAAACAAATCCGACAGGGAAAGCTCCTTATCCTAGATGCCAACAACTGAAGGCAGAGAGAGGGCTGGGAGCTGAAGCCACCATTACAACTCGTGGAGGAAGTTTCGTAAGAAACGGGATCTTACAGAATCTCAAAGCATCTCTCGCCACAACATCGTCCTCAAGAACAAAGGGAAGAGCAGTGACCTTCCGTGGAGAAACCTGTAGCCTCACCCATGGGACGGTCACGGACAAAGCAGCAGGTCTCCTGATGGGACGCACCCTAACCCTAACCCTTCCTGCCACCAGGGTTTCCAGAAAGCAACGCGATGTGCCCTTGGAAAAGGAAGACCGAGGAGCTGGAGTCCCCTCAACTCCCCGTCCAGAGAGGGAAAGCGCTGTGAAGGGACAACTGCACGCACAGTGACCGGGCACCATGTTCACATGTGATTACCGTGACACCTGTATGCACTGCAGACCAGACGGTTGTGTCAACATCGGGTATCTTGATGGTTATTCAGAGAAATGTCCTTGTTTGTAGTAAGTAAGAGCCTGGACTTACCTCTGTGCGGAACAGAAGAGACAAGATGCATGTGTGTGGTGTGTGTGCACACATGTGCACATGTGAAGGACATAACAAGTGGAGTCTGGGTGAAGGGTAGATGGGAGCCACTGTACTAATCTTGCAACTTTTCTGTATGTTTGAAATTATTTCAAATTAAAGTGCTTTAAAAAGGAAAAGTTAGGAAAGTCTTCAGACTGGAAGCAGCTGTGTGGCCACGGGGCAGACAGGGTAGAACTGAAATGACGACAGGGCGTCTTGCAGGGAACAGAGAGGCAGCAGCAAGGACTTCCCAGAGGGGAACTGGTCCACAGCAGAGGCGCAGAAGCACAGGCTTGGAACCTGAGGACCCAGGCCCTATCCAGCTCCTCTGTCCCCCTGCACTTTGCCGAGGTCACCTGGCTTCTGCAGCTGCAAGGCAGGGACCACTTGTTCCAGGAGCTGCTGTGAGGACGACGGACCTGGTGCCTGACGCGGAGCCAGCAGACCCGCAGCCCAGGATGCGTGAGGACACAGAACACACGTGCACTGGGGGCTCCACAAACTGCTGCGCCTGCACCCCGTGTCGCCGGGGGCCCAGGACCGCGGGCAAACGCAAGGGTTCCGGCACTGGCTGTGGGACTCAGGTCCGGAGAGAGCAGGAGAACAGAGACATAAAGACAACTAGTGAGGGGAACCCCCAAAGGAGTAGCAGGCTCGGGAGCCAGACGGCACAGCTGTTTCCACCTTCAATGAACTATCAACATTTAAAAAGTAGGAGAGTTTACAAGAAATCTGGGTTTCCAGACTCTGAAACAGTGAGGAGCTGTGGCGAACCTGGCGGGGTGCCTGGACAGGCTCCCGGGGGGTTCCCCACAGAGTTGGCCTCTTGACACCCGGGACCAGCACCAAGTCAGATTCCACTTACTCCTGCACGTAGGTACTGACCCTCAGGGTCTAGACCGGAGAAAATGCCCTCCTGCCCAGGCCTGCTTAACTCATCTTAACTCATCCGCCTGCCCCCTGACCTCACTGGCAGCACCTGACTTGAGGCGTCACCTCCCAGGACCTGTCCTGGCCACATCTCAGTAATGATGCCATGACCCGTCCCCACCGGGTTGGGCAGTGGGGCCGGGATGTCTGATCCCAGGCCCCTGATTTCCCACCGTCCATCCAGGGCCAGGCAGGGCTATGCCTCGTCTTTACCCTCAGCCCCACATGGCCGGGCCTCACTGCCTCTCCCAGCCCATCACAGCTGCATCCCAACTGCCAACCGCCTACACCCTTCAACCCCCTCAAACAGGAGTTCTCTGGGGTCCCCAAGACCCTTCCAGAGATCAAGACTGTTTTCATAATACCAGGAGGATCCCACTCACCCGTTTCGCAATACTGACATCTGCACAGATGGTGCAAGGGCAATGCTGTCGGCACCTTAGCAGGAATCAAGAGGGTGGCACCAAACGACACGCTTAGTGACTGAATTCATCCTCACTCTGGGGCCACCGCCCCACAGCAAGGACATCGGGCCCGCCAACAACACCTCTGGGCCCCGGGCCCTGACTGGTGACAATGGGCATCTGGAGACAAGCTGGGCGGGCACAGCCCCCTGGACCCCATGAACAAGCAGGTGTCCGGAGACAAGCCAGGGCGGGCACAGCCCCCAGGACCCTATGAACACAGCGGCAAACCAGCTGCCTCCTGTCATAGCAGCAGCCAGCCACACGTTCACCCACAAAATTATGGTTCATGACCTTTCCCCCAAAAAAGTCTGCCGATGCAGGGGACACAGGTTCGTGCCCCAGTCTGGGGGGATCCCGTGTGCCGCGGAGAGGCTGGGCCCGTGAGCCATGGCCGCTGAGCCTGCGCGTCCAGAGCCTGTGCTCTGCAGCGGGAGGGGCCGCAGCAGTGAGAGGCCCGCGTACCGCAAAAAAAAAAAAAAAAAAAAAGGAATATTATGTAACACACTTTCAAATAATGCCAGACTGGGCTGCTATTTTGCTCTGTGTCTACCCGAGTGCATTCAGGAACCCGCTGACGTGCTCACAACACACCAGGCCCTGGGTGAGCATGAGACCTGGAAAGAGAGCACCACCATCTCTGCCTCACTTCTGTCTCCTACTTAAAACCCAAGCACCTCCTCGCCCGTTTCTCTGAGTGACTGCTGCCGGTGGCACAGGGTGGAAGAGGAGGGCCAGGGGGAGGGGGTGGCATGGGGGAGGAGGGAGGGCAGAGGACAGGCAGGGGTGGGCAAGGAGGGGCACACCCAAGCAGCTGATACCTGTAGGGCAGGGGACAGTGTGCTGGAGTCTGGGATGCTATGAAGTCTCCAAACGAAGGACACATTAGCTTATCAGATGAATATGAAAAACAAATATCAAAGAAAAGGAATACGCTGTACAAGCCTCTACCTGACAAAACCTGCCCTAGGGCTCTGCTCTAACACTTGCTGTGCCTTATTTAAGACACAGGCCCCGCCAGTGGCCAATTTCTCTTGCATAAAAAAGAAGAGAAAAAAAAAAAAATAGGGCTTCCCTGGTGGCGCAGTGGTTGAGAGTCCGCCTGCCAATGCAGGGGACATGGGTTCGTGCCCCGGTCCGGGAGGATCCCACATACCACGCAGCGGCTAGGCCCGTGAGCCATGGCCACTGAGCCTGCGCGTCTGGAGCCTGTGCTCTGCAACGGGAGAGGCCACAACAGTGAGAGGCCCACGTATCGCAAAAAAAAAAAAAAAAAAAGGAAAAGCAGCACATATTCATAAAGCTCACAATAAAGAAATGTTACTGCTTACCTCAACCCTGTCTAGCCTAGCAGGTTATTCTTTCTCCCTGATCGAAGCAAAACAAAACAATGGGTTAAAACAGTTTTAAGGTAATTATTCGACTTCAAATCAAGACCTTTCCATTTACAACCACCTACCTAGTTGTATGGGAGTGAAACACATTAATGTGCATGAACAACCGGCCAGCAATTCAAGTTCTTAATTAAGTCAACGTGGCCGCAGAGGCACAGAACCCAAAGGCCAGTCTCTCACTCATACACAGACAGCAGAATCAACACTGGTGAAGGTCCACCAGTGGCTAACTCGTTTCCCAAAAGCCTGGTCTCTTTCCTGGAAGCCCTTCCAATAAAATCATCTAAACTCTCCCCCAGGCCACATCACTGATCAAGGTCACGTCACTGGTCAGGGCGGAGGCCTCCCCAACCTGGCTTCTCTGAAGGCACAGCCCCTGACCCAGTGCTGGCAGCTCATCCTGGCGGCCCTGCCCATAGCCCAGAGATCCATGGCCCCCGTGGCCTGAGACCCCAACACCCCACCCTCAGGAAGCCAGGAGGTGAAGGAGTGGGGGCCCCCCCTCCAGACGACCTGCCCCACTTTCCATCCCTCCTTCAGCAACGGGCCAAACCTGCTCACCCTGCTCAAGTACCACGGCCACCGCCTAAATCACGAGGGCTTCAACCGCAAGGCTGGGCCCCATCTCCACCCCAAGACCCATGTGTCCCAATAAGGAAGGACCTGCACCTCCTTCAACTCCTCCTTGGAAGACAGACAATCCCAGAGTCAGACCCCACCCGCAAAAGCACCGGGAACCTGGACTGGCACCCTCATCCGTAAGCATCAGGCCTTCCGTTTCTCAGATGCCACAAACTTGGGCGCGACTAAGAATCCACAGCTTGCAGCGGGAACCAGCAGGGGCCATGTGTGCTCACCAGGTGTACACAAGGCACACACGCCGTGCAACTCTCATCCACTGCACCACCGAGACACGACAATTCCAGAAAAACAGCTCCTTCCAGGGCTTTTTGCCCTCTTTATCCTCAGTACATCTGCCCAAACTCCAGAACATTTCAGGAGCAGACTTCATATCACACTCCCAAACCCAGACTTTCTGAAAAAGAGAATCCTCTCAGAGCCTGGCATTTGCAGAGATTCTGGGGCTTCTTTCAGTCAAAGAGCCTTTTACATACAAACTTATAAATAAAAAGACATTAACAGGGTGAAAGCAGAGAGGAAAGACTGAAGGGAGGTGCGGGGTCCTGAGGGGTGGGGCTATACCCAAGGACACCCCTCTCTTCACAGAATCAGGAATCTTTACAGTCCTAAACTCAACATTGCATGTAGGTTTTAGTTCCCGGACCAGGGATCTAACCCAAGCCCCCTGTAGTAGAACCAAGGAGTCTTAACCACTGGACTGCCAAGGAAGTCAGACTCAGCTCTTCTTAAATATGCAAAAACAAAGCGCTCCTGCCTCGAGTGTCCACATTCCTTAAACAGAACAGAAACCAGAAGAAAACCCTCAGACTCTGCACCATGTGGCTAAGGTTCTCGAGTCCATCTGTCCACTGGAGAACAGGCTGATCCCCCTCCAGCCTTGTCCTCCACTCAGCCCTGCCAGCTGGTCCTAACCCTCCTTGCGTCCTCACATTCGGTGACCTGCCGTTTTCGACAGTAAAACTGGACCTGGGACCCCATGATGCCAGAACTGCTCACAGTAAGAGTCCCTCCACCAGCCTATCCAGACCCTCATTCGACTTTTTCACCGCCTCTGATAAAATCCCAGTTAGACCCAGCTGAAAGGCACCGGGGCGAGGGTACAAAGTCTGCCCAGGAGGTGGCCAGAATGGCCAGTGAGCGGCAGCGGCAGCACGCCTTTTGGTGAGTGCGACAGCCACACGCTCACTGCAAGCTGGGTCTGACCACCCCTCCCAGAAGAACAAACTCTACCCTTTGGAGCATCAGTTTCCACATCCTAAGGAGCTGATGTGGCTGGAGAAAAAAGAAAGAAAACTTTCCAGTTTGTGAAGTTTTTTCCTTAAATGCAAATTGGCAGATTTCGATATACACAAACCCTAAGGGAAAAAACACATCCCAAGAGGTGAGGTAGAATCTGACCCCATGCTGGATGTGCAAGGTCAACACAGGGCAGAGGATGCAACAAGCTGCCCAAGACATGGATGTCCAGCAACATCTGAAGTTCAGATAAATGACAAGCCGTGTTTTAGCATAAGTATGTTTATCTGAACTTTAAATGTAACTGGACATCCTGTATTCTTTTTTTTTTTTTTAATTTTCTTCACCACTTTAATATGCATCAGGCTCTGGTTTTCTTTTCTTTTTAAAAAAAATATTTATTTATTTATTTGGCTGCATCAGGTCTTAGCTGCAGCACACGGGCTCTAGAGCAGCAGACTTAGCCTCCCCACGGCATGTAGGATCTTAGTTCCCCAACCAGGGATTGAACCCGTGTCCCCTGCATTGGAAGGCGGATTCTTAACCACTGAACCACCAGGGAAGTCCCGCATCTGGTACTCTTATTTGCTGAACTTGGCAACCCTACACTGAGTCTGTGAGGATCAGCAAAGGACAGAAGGACCCTAGGTTTCTGTAATTCTGAAATGGCAATGCTTACATTTCAAAAGGCAAAATATTCTCTGCCCTGTGAAATCATACTCCTAAAAAGAAAAAGAATTATTAATCAAACAATTTCTTCATAAGAGAATAGAAAACAGAAGTAAATAAAATGCAGAGGAAAAAAAACCAAAGGAATTATGAAGTCCTGCTCTCACACCATCTCTTATGCCTTGGCATGGGAGGCCTTCCCTAACTTGGCTCCCTTTTACTACCTGGGAGACTGTCTGCCCCATTGGGGTGTTTGGCCTGACCCATCTCTGGGGGAAGAGGTCCCACCTGGACCACAGGGAGGTCGCTTGTTACCCATACCATATGCATTTCAATAAAAACATCTCAAGGTGGTGAAAAAAAAAAGTCTTGCTAGGGTCTTCAGGTATCCTTATGTAAAAGAAGGAACACGGGCTTCCCTGGTGGCGCAGTGGCTGGGACTCCGCCTGCTGATGCAGGGGACACGGGTTCGTGCCCCGGTCCGGGAGGATCCCACATGCTGCGGATCGGCTGGGCCCATGAGCCATGGCCGCTGGGCCTGCGCGTCCAGAGCCTGTGCTCCACGACGGGAGAGGCCACAACAGTGAGAGGCCCGTGTACAGCAAAAAAAAAAAAAAAAGGAAAGAACGCACCCACCACCCGTTCTACAAGGGTTAAGTCTGAGCCACTGCAGTGCTGACAGACAGCGCACCCGGAGAGACTCTCTGTGCTTTGGAAAAACAGGCCCCTTCGAGAGTAGATATCTCAGAAGAATTTTAATGAACCCAAATTCCTGCCTCTTTCCATACACAGAAAAAAAGGGCTAAAATCATTAATGGAAATACCCCTTCCCCGTGACTAGCAATTACCTTCTACCGACATGTGCGCTTGGCTGCACACACCCCCTGGCCCAGACCACACAGATCCTGGCCGCTCCCCCACCTCTTCAGAGCAGCCCCTCAGAGCTACTGAGAAGCTGTCTCCCAGGCTACAGTCCTCGGTAAGATCCGGAATAAAACTCAGCTCACGGCTCCTACGTTGCGTATTTTTCCTGTTTCAGTCAACGCTCCTCAAGTTAACTTCCAATCATACAGCCCTCAGTATGGTTGTGGCCGCTCAGACACCAGAGTCCCGCCACCCTGCGGCTGCCCCGCCAAGAACCCGCCCTGCCGCGCCTTGCTCTGGACCCTGCCTGCTCCCCACGCACGGGACAACAGGGCACCCTTCCGCACAGGGCAGCGGCCAGGACCTGTGCCAGCGACACAGACCAGTCTCAGATCCCACACAGCACATTTGTGCAGCAAAGACCCCCCCAACTCCATGGAAGATGAGAAGCAGCTGAAGTACACTCAGGCAACCAATTGTGGCTGCAGGATATTACAGAGAGTATTTCCCAAGAAAAAGTGTACAGTCGTTTGTTTCTAACAAAAAAGTGGGGGAGGGGGGAAATACCCAGATGCAAAGACCAGAGAAGTCATATTCTAAAGTCATCTTTAGGTGACACTGGTGGGTGGCTGTGTTCATTGTAGTGATGTCACAGGACAGGAGCCAGTGACCGCGTTTCTATCACGGGGACGCAGACTTCCATCTGCTAAGTCTCACTTGGATTTTCTTAGTGAGGAAAACAAATATCTTATACCAGTTCTCACAGCAGCACCACTTATTTGGTGTCCCTCCCGCTAAGTGTAGCCACAGAACAAGCACGTAAGAACCACCTGCCGCTCCAACAGCGCTATCTGTAGGTGACGTCAAGGTAGCCTGCATTCCCTCCTCAAGGCCCAGGGCCTCCAGCCGCCCCCACTGGACATCACTGGACATGAGAAGAATGAGCAGCAAGTGCAATCTGTCGTGATGCAGTTAGCCTCAGTTTACAACATTTGCTTCTACATGCTTTTTAAAAAGACAGTTTTTGTTACACACACAGTTGCCCCCTGTGTCGAGGGTTCCACCCCCGCAGACTCAACCAACTGCAGATCAAGTATATTCGGAAAAAAACTCCAGAAAGTGCCAAAGAGCAGAACTTGAATTTGCCAGTTTACAAGGCACCAGCAACTATTTACATAACATTTACATTGTACTTAGAACTGTTTACACAGCATTTACATTGTATTCGGTATTATAAGTAATAATCAGAAGGTGATTTAAAGTATACAGAAGATGTGCTTAGATTACATCAAGCAATAGCACTGTTATTTCACATAAGAGACTTGAGCATCCACGATTCTGGTATCTGCAGGGGGTCCTGGAAACAATCCCCGACAGATACCAAGGGACAACCGACAGATACCAACGGACAACTGTACAGCACAGATCATTAAGGTTAGGATTCTATGAGGAATCTCCACTAACTCTCCAGGAAAATTACAAGGAATCCTTTGTACTTAACTGTCAGACCCGTGAGCCTCCTCATTGGCACCTGCACCTGCTCACCTGAGAGGCGAGGGCCTTCCCCCCCAGGTGACAGCCTTGGGCAGACCCAGACTCTCACTCCCCATGCAAGAGGGTCCCACCGCTCTGCCTCCCAGGTGCCCACCCATCGATTTCTACCACACTGCTGACTTTTTTTGTTGTTGTTAAATAAACGACGGATGGTGGGAGAATGATCATAGAAATTCTGACATTACCCCTTAGAAGATTCCTAAAATTCAAAGGTAAGTAAGGGCTAGATATATTTTGGATAATGTGTATTAAAAGAACAAGCCTATAGACAAATTATAGATTTCAATAACTTTCTCAATTTGCATGTTGAAGACAGGGACTTCCCTAGTGGTCCAGTGCTTACGACTCCATGCTCCCAGTGCAGGGGGCCCGGGTTCAATCCCTGGTCAGGGAACTAGATCCTGCATGCCGCAACAAAGATCCCCTGTGCCGCGACTAGATCCGGCGCAGCCAAATAAATAAATAAATATAAAAAAAAAAAAGAAAGAAAGAAAAAGACGATGTGGTCACGTCCACAAACCAGTAACAATAACCATGACAACGACCATCACCAGGGAGCTTGGTTTCTACCTCCCTTTGCGCCTGCTGCCCTGCCCGGCAGCTGACAGTAAGACCCCCACCGGCTCAGCGGGGAGGGGTAAGGCCTCTGAGGGGAGGGAGCACAGGGTCCCGACCTCTCCAGGCTCCCACAGCGGGACGGCTCGAAGACCCAACCACGAGCTACCTTAGAAGTGAGCGTCTTCCCACACACTCTCCCTGCACAGAAGTGCTAACCTCAACAATAAGGTTATAGTCACAACAGTACCAGAAAGTTAAAACTGCCTCCAAATACTTCATCTTCAAAATGGTATGCTGGGGACCCTGGACCACCCCCAGGGCCAGGCCAACCCCGAGGGCAGGGCAGGAGAGCCAGCTCCAGAAAAACACAAACGCTGACACAGCGGCTCGCAGACCTTGCACTCGCTGTGGGGCCAGCTCTGCGGTCGGGCCTCAGGCCTGAAAGCTGCAGGACTGGAGCCCCCGCCTCCAGCCAGAGCTGACCGTTTCCTCGGCCTCCGCAGGCCCAGGCCACTTGGCATCCATGCATGTCACATCACTCCTGCGTTTGCACAGAACTCCTGTCTCAAGCACAAAGGTTTAAGTGCTACAGGCACATTTTAAGTTTAAAAGCAGCAAAAGCCATTTCGGAAAGAATTTGAGATGAACTCGACTAGAACCATGTAAAACAGCTCCATGTGCTGGGGAGGCGGGAAAGGATGCAGTCAGTGCCCCCAGGGAACTGCTGCCCTCCCAACTTGGCCACCAGCATTTCTATCCTGGCTCCAGAGGGCTGTGCGGCGCGTGTGCTGGATTGGGGGAGGGGATGTCAGCTTTCAGGGATTATCTACCTGAGCTATAAAGAGACCCAACAACAGCACTATATTAAGAGAAAGGAGGAGAAACCCTCTCGACACTCATCTTCGTGGCAGGCGTGGCTCGCTCAGCTCATCTGATGACTACTGAAAGGAAAGCCCCTCCTCCACACTGGCCACCAGGCTTGCCTCAGCCTGCGCCCTGGAGACCACTGCACAGCACCCAGCACGGGGCACACAAAAGGGACCTTCTCTTCCATGAGGAGGGAGGTTTTGGTTCTAGCCATAATAGGAGATGCCAAACCCGACCTGCCAGCTGCCCCTCTCTGCCCAAGGCCTGGACCAGCGGTGGCATCCCCTCCCTGAGAACCACAGGGATGCCAATGCCGGGCTGTAAGCAACAAACAGGTTCTCAAAGATGGGACGCATCTGCAGTCCAAGAAACTTCTGAGATGTAGAGCGCTACCCGCCCACCCCCTAATTTTAAACTATTTTCCACATACCAATTTCACTAGCTAATTATCAAAAGGGGTGGGGAGAAAAAGAATGAATCCTTTCAATATCTCACAGATTTCCTTGTCCCTCTTTTGTCTTTTTGTTTTTCCCCTTGGCAGAAAAAGGAGAGTTAGTTCCTAAATTTGGAAAACACAATTAATTCCAAAGTGGCCCCATACATTACGTCTAAGGGATTCTGAAATATCAGAACAGACTCCCTTTCCATCTGTTAGTTAACCATTAACTGGCCTCTCTGCAAAGAAGAAAACCAAAGGCGCTACCTCCTCGCTGTTCCCTTGACCTAGAACTCTTTCAGCTACTATATTTTTCCAAAGATGGCCAGACCAACATGTCTCCCATCCTCCACGCCCTGCTACTGGATGGTGCTCACACTTCCCCCCAAAAGGTGGGCTCTGTGTGCCCTGGCCGCTCACTGGGCCTGGACCCTGAGATGCGGCTGAAGTGATTTCCCCCCTGATATCTAAAGTCAGGTCACGCAGGAGCCCGGACCACAGGAGAAGCTGAGTGCCAATATGCGTGTGAGTGAACAGCCTTCAGATGCACCCACTCCCAGTGCTGAGTCTTCCAGCTGAGACCCCAGACTCCTGGGCCAGAAAAGAGCCATCCTCTAAGCTCCACCGGAACCGCTGGCCCCCGAGAGGGACAAGGATCGCTGCTCTCTTGGGCACTGAGTTCCAGGACACTGTGCCCGGCGGCAGCAGGCAACTCAGGTGGCGCGCTCCTCCTTCCGCTCTCCCAGCCACCGGGAGGCCCCCCACTGGGGTCAGGGCAAGCCCAGCCTGGGCCCCACAGCCAAGGTCTCCCCACAGGACCCCGATCCACGGGGAAGACGTGGCAAACCAAGAGATGCGCCAGGTGCTGTGGAAGCCCCCCCACCCCCCGGAGAGCACGGGCCTCGCCACTCAGCACCCCACGCCCAAAGCTTCTATGGATTGAACCCCGCTAACTGGACCTGACTGTGGAGGAAAATGAGAACGAGCCACAAGCTCCCAAGGTGGCCAGCAAGCACTGGGCTGGAGCGGGCATCTGTCCCAAAGGCACAAACCAGGGAGTGGGGCACACAGCACTCACCCTCAGTATAACTTCCCTCGCAGCGGACAGTCACACCACAAACACACTGATGTCCTAGTTCACATGTCTGTCTCTAATGAATCTGGGTAGTCCCGTTGCCACAATGTGGTTTGCTGACAAAATCAGGTTTTCGGACCCTTCCATGGGGAGCACCACGCTGCCGCTCCCACTGTACATGACATTGCCCCGGGGCCACATGGCCAGGTGGCGGGCATGGATGGCCACAGGCACACAGCCCAACAGGATGCGGTGGAGATTCAGGATCCTCCCCCAGGGCTTAAGGCTGGCCAACTCCCAGCTCCTGTACTCCACAGAGCCTGGACTACATCAAGGTGAAAACCTTGGACGCCGTGAGAAGTCAGAACGCCTGGCTGGCAGAGGGCACAGTCAGCTGCGTGCCTCGCTCAGGCCCCACTTGCACCACAAGGACTCAGCACACTGAGCGCCACCCTAAAAACCAGGGTCAGTCAGTCCACTCCAAACTCCAGGTTCTTACTGACTCAGTTTCAACCAAAGTTTCGGCAAAATAAAACTATCACAGGGGAAATCACTCAGTATCACGTCATCTATCACACTTAGGTTATCAATATAAAAAGCAAAATGGGCAGCATGGCTCATCAATACACTGGCCCTAAAAAAATCATTAACAGAATTCCAGAAAGTGGGACATTCTGCAAGACCACTGACATAGTTTCCTCACCAAGCCGATGGTGGAAAGCTACAGCCGAGGAAGAGACGGCTGCGGCTCTCGGACTTAAACAGAACCACCATACAAAGTGCAGGCTATGCTGGGCCCTGATTTGAACTAATCAACTGTAAAGTGACATTCTGACATAACTGGAGGGAAATCTTAAAATGGCTGGACAGGGCCTCCCTGGTGGCGCAGTGGTTGAGAGTCCGCCTGCCGATGCAGGGGACGCGGGTTCGTGCCCCGGTCCGGGAAGATCCCACATGCCGCGGAGCAGCTGGGCCCGTGAGCCATGGCCGCTGAGCCTGCGCGTCCGGAGCCTGTGCTCAGCAACGGGAGAGGCCACAACAGTGAGAGGCCCGCGTACCGCAAAAAAAAAAAAAAAAAAATGGCTGGATGATACTGAATTACTGTGGATTTTGTTAGGAATGAAAATGACATGTAGTTATGTCAAAAATGTCTATATTTTTAAAAAAAATACACAAGAGTGTAGAGGTGGAAATTTCATGACACCTATGACCAATCACCACACAGGCCCAAGCTGTCTACTTTTGTATGTGATGGAAACAAATTCTTCAGAAAATTCCAGTGGAAAACTAGATCTAAGATACAGAAGATACCTGTATCGAAAGAGAACAGTACACACCCCACCCCTTCGCGGTCAGAGAACCTGAGCCCTGCCACCTGCCATGTCATTGTGTGATCCCATCCCAGCTCCTCCTTTCTCCACCCTTGTGGTCAGGTCACATAAACCTCCCGCTGCCTCGCTGCTTTCTCACCTGAGGACGGTGCAGAATGCTTGAAGCCATTGGTGACACATCAGTGCCCAACAGACATCAGCTAGCCTTACTGTTCAATACACGTAGTTAGTGTATCACGAAGACATCTGTACCGTCTGCCACATGCCAAACTCCTTCTTGACAGTCACCCCCATATCCAAACGTCCAAAGGCAAGTCCAGCCTGGAGCCTGGCCCGAGCCTCAGCCAGCCCACGCACACCATCTCCCCACATGAAGAGCCACCACCAGACCTCTGCCACTGACCTCTTCCTCCAACCTCCCTTCAACCTCTGCTGGCCCCATTCCCGAAGGCACGGACAGGCCGAAGGAGGGCAGAGTTGCAGCCTGGCCCTACTCCACCCCGCCAAGCCCACCCAACTCTCAAACTTGAGACTGTTCTGGAGTCTACACATCCCACGACCCCTTTTGAAAGCCACCCTGGCCCTGTCCACACACATCTGTTCCCTGAGGCCAGCTCCTCCCCAAGTGCCCACAGTCTCACGTATGGGGCCTGAGAGCATCACTAGCTGTTTCTTTTTCTTTCTTTTTTTTTTTTAATAAATGTATTTATTTACTTATGGCTGCATTGGGTCTTCACTGCTGCGTGCGGGCTTCTCTAGTTGTGGTGAGTGGGGGCTAATCTTTGGTGTAGTGCGCAGGGGCTTCTCATTGTGGTGGCTTCTGTTGTTGCGGACCACGGGCTCTAGGCACACGGGCTTCAGTAATTGTGGCACGCGGGCTCAGTAGTTGTGGCTCGTGGGCTTAGTTGCTCCGCGGCATGTGGGATCTTCCTGGACCAGGGCTCGAACCCGTGTCCCCTGCATTGGCAGGCGGATTCTTAACCACTGTGCCACCAGGGAAGTCCACTAGCCGTTTCTAACACACACGGAGCAGGTACAGCCCAGGTGAATGTACAAGGTCATCTGAGTCTTTCCTAGACGCAAGAGACACATCTAAAAGAATGTTTTCTCATTTTCTACTGTTGTAAGAACTCCTTTCTAAAGTAAAAACATTTTTAAGTTGATTAGAAAAAAAAACATATAGTGATGAAAGGCCATTAGAAATATCCAGAGGTAACACAGGATAAGTACACTTCACAAATGCCAATAGAGGGCCCCCCCCCGACAATATTTTGGCACCTTGAGCGAGATCAGCCTGGTGTTTCTTACAGCTCTCATTTCATGCCATTTCCAAATTCTCCCAGAGTCCAGTCAAGCTTCTCACTAGTTCTGCCTATTCTGCACTTCAACACAGTCACCAATTTCCTGTGAAATTTTAGTAAACTGTGCTCCATTTACATTTCAGGGAAAGAAACCATTTTAAGAGCTCCCACACTGAAGGAGTCAGGGCACAAACACCTGGAGTCCGGGAGGCAGAGGGACATGGTCCTAACTGGAGAGGGCAGGGCGGCTGGTGGTCCCACAACCGCTATTCCCACGACCGGAGCCATGGGCACCCGCCTGGGGGCATTCATGAAGAAGAGGGGCCAGAACACATGTTGGTGAGCACGTGGAGAAACTGAAACACGGCTGGCCGGATGCAAAATGATGCAGCTATTGTGGAAAAGAGTTGGTGCCACCCCCAAACCCTAAACACAGAATTCCCAGATGGCCTGACAATTCCCCTCCTGGTACACACCCAAGGGATGCCTGAGACTCCTGTCCAAATATGCTCAGCAGCACTATTCAAAATGGTCAAAAGATGGAAAAAACTAAGGTGTGCATCAACAGATGAACACAAAATATCATCAGCCAGAAAAAAGAATGAAGTTCTGACAAATGCTACAACATGGGTGAACCTTGAAAACATGGTGCTAAGTGAAGTAAGCCAGACACAAAATGACAAATATTATATAGTTCTACTGATACGGAACATCTAGTTTAGGTAAGCCAGTTTAGGTTAGCCAGATCCTTTTCATGTTAATCTGCGTAAGAGAAAGGAAGCTCTCCCTGACCCAGGCCCCTGTTACCTGGGGCAGGACACCGAGGATAAGCAAGCTCGGGAGGCCAAGCTGCAACGCTCAGCCTTTGGGGACCATGTGTCCTACACACCGGGGGACAGGCCCACAGACTGAGGCCACACACCTAGGAGCTGACGCACAACTAACTTCACACAGTCACTGCATGTTACCAGTCCTTAGACTAAATAATTAAATAGCTACTACTGAGTTGATTCTTACTATCACAAGGTAAATGATTAAAAAAAAAAAAAAACATGAAAGCACATGAACCTTCACTGCTGCTCGAGGTGATGGCGCCAGCACAACGCAACTCTCCACCATACAGACAACATCTGATTTCTGAAGTCAGAACTCCAGCCAAGGAGGTCACATTACCAAAAAGACATCCATGTGACACACCATCAGCCACAGCATCGCTCCTCCTCCTGAGGACAGCGGCACCTGCCACAACCGGAGTCCTGGAGCTCCTCGGAGGGGCTGCAAAGAACATGGACAGCAGTTCTTTCTACAGAGATGGCCCCTCATCTACAAACACCCCATTCAAACTGGTGGAACAGGGTCCGTATCCCAGCTTGTAACCCACAGTAACAGCTTGACTGCTCCGACTTTAAGAAAGTCTACTCAGGCTTCCCTGGTGGTCCAGTGGTTAAGAATCTGCCTGCTAATGCAGGGGACACAGGTTCGAACCCTGGTCTGGGAAGATCCCACATGCCACGGGGCAACTAAGCCCATGTGCCACAACTACTGAGCCCGTGAGCCGCAACTACTGAGCCCATGTGCTACAACTACTGAAGCCTGCGTGTCTAGAGCCCTGCTTGGCAACAAGAGAAGCCACCACAATGAGAAGCTCACGCACCACAACGAAGAGTAGCCCCCACTCGCCACAACTAGAGAAAGTTCACACGCAGCAATGAAGACCCAGCGCAGCCAAAAATAAAATTAGTTAATTAATTAAAAATAAAAAATAAAGTCTACTCAACGAGAAGCCTGCCAAACGACGAGCTCCCTAATCCACAAAAAGTAAACCTATGTGACATAAACATGATTTTGGCTTGTATGCTTATTCATGTAACTGTATGGAGTTTCTATGTAGAACTGGAAAATGAACAAAAACGGCCTGAGAAGCACCAAGAATCCACGCATTCGTGAGGTAGGGGCACGTGCAGTGTGAGGGGTCACCATGCTCAGGGGCCCCGCTGCCCTGAGCTGCCCAGAAACCACCCCTCTCTTGAGCCCAGGGGCCTGATGGTCTGCATCGGCGCCTCGGCCTCCAGGCATTCCCCCAGGGTGGCTCCAGGCCGAGGGAAGGAGGCCAGGCCAGGGGAGGTCCTAACCCCTAAGCTCCTGGCAAGCAGCGGCCGGGCCCAGGACACAATGGAAGCAGCGGTGGGGACCGTGGCCACCAGATGGAACTGCATAGACGCAAGAATACTCAAAGTAGGCTACTCAAGAGAGAACAATACCATGACGGCTAGGACATCCTAAACTTTTACCAAAAACAATAATAAACCATTATTTCCTCACAAAACACAAAAAGGTTAATATTAAGGAAAAAAAGTTCACTTGAAATTTTTAACTGTTTAAAATTTTTATTATTATATATTTAATAAATCCCAAACCCGTGACTCTTTTAAAGAAAAAAGGCTTTTACATCTCGGCAGCTTTCTACAGCATAGAAACTAACGTCAACTCAACCCTGGGGTCATTCTTCAGTCCTAGACGTGGAATGTGAACTTTCGGGGGGGGGGGGGGCTGAATGGCATTGCGTCTCACTATCCACTCCCCCTGGGGGCACAGGGAGGTGCCAAGGTCAGGCGTGGTCGGTCAAAACCGCACAGGGGAGAGCAGGGTGAGGGCCCCCCACATGGAAGTCACCCTCGCCCCGAGGCTGAGACTGAGGACAGGAGGGGCACGGTGGGCACTGAGGCTCCAGGGAATGAGGGCCAAGAAAGGACCGGAACAAACCAACAGCTGGAAGAGGAGGGAAGTGAGGAAACAACAGGGTAGAGGCTGGTCCTGAGTTTCTGGAGAGAAAGCTGACCTTTCCTACTACCACAGATACCGAAGGAATTTAAGTAGGAGCAATTCTGTACCGATTTTATATCCATAATACATTAAATCAAATTACAGTTCCTCAGGAAGACCAATTGATTTGAAGGACAAAAGAATGTGCAGGACGTGCAATGCAGATACTACAAAATTTTAGCAAAATCCTGCAGCTTCAGGCTGAATACAGTTCTCAGGATTCCAATCTGATTCCTGCACAATGAGGTGCTGATTATACATATGCAACAAAAACAACGAAAACGTGGCATGTTTCTGACTGAAAAGACATGGTTTCACGTGTCCCTCACACTGGCAGCACCTGCCTCCCATCACCTGCCTCGGCTGCTCAGAAAACCTGTGAAGGATAATCTCACAATGGCAAAACTCCTAGTTACGAGCACTGGTGCCTCACGGAGAAGAGGAACAACGCAATCTCTACCTTTCCCGATGGCCTCCTCCTGCAGTCCGTCCACTTGTGCTACTGGTGATCAGCCTGATGTTTTTAATAGTCTAAGCAACAAAACCCCACAAGTTAGACCATTAAACATCCAGGAGGATACATGATGATTACACTGATCAGTCATGACATGATTCTGTGAAAGAAAACCTACTACTGCCTATGAAAAACTCTTATATTTTTCATTAAGAACATTTAAGAGAGACTAGAAAAAGACATGTAAAAATAAGAATATAGTACATAACGAAGAGCCATTTCAAATCAGTAGAAAGAAAGAATAATTAATAAAATGGTCACTGAGACAATGGGTAACCATGGGTGAATGGTTATCATAAATATAAATCAATGAATGAAACAAATATAAATTAATAAAACCATAAAAGCACTAGGAGAAAATACCTGATACCCCTGAAATGAGGAACTCCTGATTCTAAACATAACACTAAGACCAGCAGTCAAAAAATAAAAACTACAGATTTAACTACCAAAATATTTTAAACATTTATGTGGCTAAATAAATAAACTTTAAAAGACAGAAAAACTGGGACTTCCCTGGTGGCGCAATGGTTAAGAATCCGCCTGCCAATGCAGGGGACACAGGTTCAAACCCTGGTCCAGGAAGATCCCACATGCCACGGGGCAACAAAGCCTGTGTGCCACAACTACTGAGCCTGTGCTCTAGAGCCCACAAGCCACAACTACTGAGCCTGTGCTCTAGAGCCCACAAGCCACAACTACTGAGCCCACGTGCCTAGAGCCCCTGCTCTGCAACAAGAGAAGCCACCGCAATGAGAAGCCTGCGCACCGCAACGAAGAGTAGCCCCCACTCACCACAATTAGAGAAAGCCCACACGCAGCAACGAAGACCCAACGCAGCCAATAAATAATAAATAAATATTCCTTAAAAAAAAAAACAGAAAAATTATATGCAACGTATGTGGCTAAGTATAATACCCTTGATATTATTCTTAACTCTAGAAGGAAGAAATAAATAATAACTACAAACTAAATTTTTAGAAAAGACAACCACCGAGAAAATGGGCAGAAGAGTTAAACAGGCACATGCCTAAATGGCCAACAGACATACAGGAGACGCTCAGCCCCTCAGTAACCAGGGATCAGTGAGAACTGTTCCACAAGAAGAGTCTTACACAGAAGACAAAGTGAGTCAAAGACGCTGGACGAAAACTACAGCTCAGTCCTCTCACAGACACAGACTCAAAGATCATTAACTGAATATTAGCAAATGAACCCAGCTACATGTAAAAAGAATCACACATCCATGACCAAGTAGGATTCATCCCGAGAATACAAGGTTGGTTTAACATCTGACAATCAACTGATGTAACAAATATCAACAGAATCCAGGACAAAACTCACGATGACCATTTCAATAGATGCGGAAAAGACATGGGACAAAATTCTTTCATGACAATAACTCTTAATCTGATAAGGACATCGATGAAAGACTCATGGTTGACACCACACTTAACAGTGAATGGCCAATGCTTCCAACAAAGATCGGGGACAAGCCACAAAGGTCCACTCCCACCGTTTCGCCTCAACACTGCAACAGAGCACTGGGGCTCTGGCCAGCGCAGTGGGGGTGGGAGAACAATACAAGTAAGAAAAAAACTGCCCATAATCCTACCAGCAATAGTAAACATCTTAGTATACCCGGTACAGGTATTTTACATTCATGGATAATATAATATACTGGTTTTAATCTATTTTTTTCACTCAACCTGATATCTGTAACATTATTTTTTTTTTAACATCTTTATTGGGGTATAATTGCTTTACAATGGTGTGTTAGTTTCTGCTTTATAACAGAGTGAATCATTTATACATATACATATGTTCCCGTATCTCTTCCCTCTTTGTCTCCCTCCCTCCCACCCTCCCTATCCCACCCCTCCAGGCAGCCACAGAGAAACGATCCGGTATCCCTGTGCCATGCGGCTGCTTCTCACTGGCTATCTACCTTACGTTTGTTAGTATATATATGTCCATGTCTCTCTTTCGCCCTATCACAGCTCACCCTTCCCCCTCCCCATATCCTCAAGTCTGTTCTCCAGTAGGTCTGTGTCTTTATTCCTGTTTTACCCCTAGGTTCTTAATTACTTTTTTTTTTCTTAAATTCCATATATATGTGTTAGCATACGGTATTTGTCTTTCTCTTTCTGACTTACTTCACTCTGTATGACAGACTCTAGGTCTATCCACCTCATTACAAATAGCTCAATTTCGTTTCTTTTTATGGCTGCGTAATATTCCATTGTATATATGTGCCATATCTAGTGTTGGGTCATGTGGTTACGACTGACTCCTTTCAGCTGTTGTAAACCCCACTGCAGTCATCTCTTTGCAAACCCTTATTAAGAATGTCAGTCACACTTCACTCTTGGTGCATCATCATCACCAAGCTCAACGCCTCCTCCACCATCCACAGACTCTGCTGCTACCTTCTTATTTTAAGCCACATCACCCCTGAAGTCACTAGTAGTAGGAACAGTCTATCAACTCATTTTCTCACTCCAGTCTCTCCCCTCTTCAGTCTAACATCTATTCTACAGTTAAAATCACCTCCTGGGGCTTCCCTGGTGGCGCAGTGGTTGAGAATCTGCCTGCCAATGCAGGGGACACGGGTTCGAGCCCTGGTCTGGGAGGATCCCACATGCCGCGGAGCAACTGGGCCCATGAGCCACAATTACTGAGCCTGCGCGTCTGGAGCCTGTGCTCCGCAACAACAGAGCCCGCGATAGTGAGAGGCCCGCACACCGTGATGAAGAGTGGCCCCCGCTTGCCACAACTAGAGAAAGCCCTCGCACAGAAACGAAGACCCAACACAGCCATAAATTAAAAAAATAAAAAATAAAAATAAATTAAAAAAAAAAATCACCTCCTAAAACTGTGATCTTCCCATAATCTTCTCAAAACATCCCCGTCCACAAGCTCACATTCACACCTAACAACACAAAAGATCACAAACTGGCCAATGGCCAGATCTAGCCCAAGCCCATTTGTGTGCTTCCCACCAGCTAAGAATGGTTTTTGTACATTTAAGTTAAAAAAATAACAAAGAATATGCATCAGAGACCGTGTGCAGCGTACTCAGCTGGCCCTTTACAGAAAAAGTCTGCTGACTCTTAACCCAGCCCAACAATTTTCGGGTCCAAATTAGCCTGTCAAACACCCTTAGGTGCCAGCCTACAGCATCAAGCTACTCAGAGTTCCTGGGCCGGAACCCTTGGTCTTGGGCCACCGCATGTGTCTTCCTCCAAGCTTTCACCCCTGAAGGTCCAGCTCTGCACTGAGCCCTGCAAGGTCCCACAGCCCTACCAGCTTCTCTGTCCTCTCGGGATGCGGAGTCCCCAGGAAACTCTTAGACTTACTCATCCAAGCAAACCCCAGCACCCAGCCTAACAACTGCCCCACGACACACATTCCATGACTGTCTGAAGAGCACATTTAAAGGGATGACTGAGGGCTTCCCTGGTGGCGCAGTGGTAGAGAGTCCGCCTGCCGATGCAGGAGACACGGGTTCGTGCCCTGGTCTGGGAAGATCCCACATGCCGCGGAGCGGCTGGGCCCGTGAGCCATGGCCGCTGAGCCTGCACGTCCGGAGCCCGTGCTCCGCAGCGGGAGAGCCCACAACAGTGAGAGGCCCGCATACCGCAAAAAAATAATAATAATAAAAAATAAAGGGATGACTGACTATAAAGTGCAGGCCTGTAACATCGAGAGATAATTCACGGAGTCACAGAAACACTGCACAAAGGAGAGCCCCACAGCGCCACACTGATCTGCACTTGCTCTTTAAGACTAGACAGAAAAACAAAGGGAACAAAAGGAAAAGCTCTGGAGCCGGGAGCCAGGGAGCATTCTAGGCTCTCTGCCAGTATGAAAGTGAGTCCGGCTGCACTGAGGGGACTGGGAAGGAGAGGGAGCTTGGAGGGTTACCACCGTCACGTTCTTTGATGCATATGCCAGTCAAGACTGTAATCCTGCTTAGCTTCTTCTGGCTCCTAGAATTTGCTTCGTAAATACGGCTCCATGAAGAGACTGGCGCCCAGGAGGCCCTGGGGTTTACACAGGTTACAGATGCAGCGTGGTCGTCCCAGCTTCTGCCACTGTCCTGTGGACAAAGCCACGGCCGTCAGGCCCCACATCTCTGCGTTCCAGGGCAGGGACCCACATCTATCGAAGAAAGGGCTGGGTGTTTCAGAAACTCTCCCACCAGGCGCCCCACCTCTGTCACTATTTCTCCTAGCTGTACGGCAGAGTGAGAATGGGGTGGCTCTGGCCTGTCGCCCCCGCCCCCGGGGCGGGTCAGACTGCGAGCTTGATCCCAGACCAAGGGTGGTCCTGCTCCAACCGCAGGTACAGCAAACATGGAGTCACCTCCAGGGCCCGCTCGGTACGGGCCGGGGGCTGGGTGAGCAGTGTCACCACGCTCACGAGCTGCTCCTTCACGCAGGCAGTGTGACCAGAGTCATGGAATTGTGTCATTTCCTAGCCTCTCATTGGTACATACTTTTCACAATGACTAACGTGAGAGGAAGGGCCTTGAAGTGTTTTTTTTTTTTTGGGTTTTGATTTTGGTTTTGGTTTTGGTTTTTTTTTGCGGTACGCGGGCCTCTCACTGTTGTGGCCTCTCCCGTCGCAGAGCACAGGCTCCAGACGCGTAGGCTCAGTGGCCATGGCTCACGGGCCCAGCCGCTTCACGGCACGCGGGATCCTCCCGGACTGGGGCACGAACGCACGTCCCCTGCATCGGCAGGTGGACTCTCAACCACTGCGCCACCAGGGAAGCCTTTGAAGTGTTTTTGATGAGAAGAAAGCTTTCAATCCGCTGAAACACGGTGGATGTGATACAGGCTCCCTGAGGGCAGCACGCGTGTCTCTTCCTGGCTGAAGCGCAGCCAGTTTAACTGTGGGCTGAGCCCCGGGCACAGTCCTGGCCACCGGTCAGGGGGACCCCAGCAACTGACCATGTCCCCAGGCCGGAGTCCCCGTGGCCCTGAGTGGGAAGGAAAGCAAGGCTAGACGGAATTTATACACCAAGAAAAAGGAGAAACCTGTTCCCCTCTTCAGATCTGAAGCGCAGCACCCCTCTCCAAAGCACCACAAATAAGAAACAGCGGCGGGGGGCGGGGGGGGGGGG
>NW_006786547.1:334223-343735 GCF_000442215.2 Lipotes vexillifer
GGGGGGGGGGGGGGGGGGGGGGGGATGTCAACCCCCGAGGGCACGTGGCCGTCTGCCAGGCACCGCAGAACCACCAGGCTCCAGCACGCAGACGATAGACGGCTCGAGCATCTGCTGGGCAGGAGAGCCCCGAGGCTTCCTGCGACATCGTCCTACAGCCACAGTCCTGAGAGGAGGACCAGCCCTTACTGAACAGGGACTTAACGGGATCGGCTTCACTGACAAAAAGGCAGCCCCCGGCTCATCGGAACGGGGCGCCATCTGGTGGTGAAAAGCGTAAGTGCAGGCTACGTGCAGAAAACCAGAGAAATTCATTAAAAAGTTTTCCTTCTAATCAGAAAGGTTCTTGGGAGAAGACCATATTCCTAATATTATCGGAGGGTTTTTTTTTAAATCTTTCCATAATACTTCTCTGTAATAGGACTGAAATACCATGGGAAAAACAAGCACAGTCATAGCTGAATTTCATTCAAAACCCCCATTTTGACAAAAAGACTAAGCACGGTAACAATAGTAAACCAGAGGAGGTGAATATTTTGAAGCATGTACCACAAAATTTGGGATCTGTTCCCCATCAGAATGAAAGCTCTGTGAGCAACAGGAATTCTGTGGGGTTCTGATTCATCGCTGTCCTACCATGCCCTCCAGCAGCTCTGAGAACCAGGTTACACCCCAAAGAGCAGGGAGCAGCCCAGAGGTTTTGCTCCCCTGGGTTACAGCTGTTACCTACCATGTTAGAAATCAAAACTGAGACAGTCCATCACTTTCTTTCAAAATAACAATAAACACATTACATGTTAACATATAACATATTTATGAAAAATAACCACGTTTCAAAACAAAAAGTAGAGACAAGAGTGGCACTGCTTTACTTGTTTACAAGTGTCTTTCTTGGCTTAAAAGAGCAATGCTCATACCCTACACGCGGCCCAGGGCCTATCATGTCCCAGGCTGCTCTAGAAACCTGTGCCCTACGCTTAGGACTGGACAAGAGGGGAAAAGGCAGATAGCAGTCTGACCTGACAGCCCTGGAAGGGCCTTGGGGCCCCTCTGCTATGGTGTCCACTACACAGTAGGTGCTGATGGCGCTCTCCTGAGTGGAGGGACAGAGAATGAGCAGGGGCTGGTGCTGAGGAGCCGGAAAGAGAAGGGCAAGGGTGGGGAAGGATGAGGTGCAGCCCGGTGGGGCTGGGGGGAGTGTGAGGCCTGGGCCCTCGCGCTGCAGGCGGAACTCTCATTTTGTATCTGACTACAAGTACAGGATGCAACTCTTTGGGGCAGCTTTGCTTTGACAGAGCATTTCAGTTCAGGGTCATCTTCTCTTCAGGGTTTTAGTGCTCATTACTTTTTTTTTTTTTTTTTTTGCGGTACGCGGGCCTCTCACCGTTGTGGCCTCTCCCGTTGCGGAGCACAGACTCCAGACGCGCAGGCTCAGTGGCCATGGCTCACGGGCCCAGCCGCTCCGCGGCATGTGGGATCTTCCCGGACTGGGGCACGAACCCGTGTCCCCTGCATTGGCAGGTGGACTCTCAGCCACTGCGCCACCAGGGAAGCCCCACTCTTACTTTTTAAAAATACGTAATCATGAATCAAAGTGCATACAAATGAGGGTTTGTATTAATTTGTTTTTACTGTAAAACTAATACATGCTCATTTTTTAAAAACTTATATTCCACAAAATATTTTAAAAATCACTGTCAATCTTTGGGACTTCCCTGGTGGTCCAGTAGTAAAGAATCCGTCTTACAACAGAAAGGAGGCAGGTTCAATCCCTGGTCAAGGAACTAAGATCCCACATGCCGCGGGGCAACTAAGCTGCGTGCCACAACTACTGAGCTCTCGCACCTGAACTAGAGCCTGCGTGCTGCAAACTACAGAGCCCACGCACCCTGGAGCCTGCGGGCCACAACTAGAAAGAAGCCTGCGCACCATAATGAGAGATCCCTCATGCTTCAATGAAGATCCTGCATGCTGGTACTAAAACCCGACGCAATCAAAAAAAAAAAAAAACCTCACTGTCAATCTCAATCCCATAATTCACAATATCCAAGTTAACTACTGGTATACTTCCCTCTTTTTTTTCCCCAAATTTAGTAAGAAACTTAAATTTAAACTCATCTGTAGTATATACAATTACTAACAGAATAATAATAACTACAAACTACTAACCCATCACTTAAATTCTCCAAGGGATCCAGGGCCTGCAGCAAACACAGGGTGGGCCTCCCAGGGGCTGCCCCCATGCACTCGGCCACATGCACCAGTGCCAGGTCCACAACCCTCACAAATAGTCGTGAAAGACACAGCTGGAGGAGCTGCCAGCCAGCTACAGCCCTGTCGCTGTCCAGCCCTGCCGCTGTCCAGCCCTGCCATCGCCAAGAATGTACCCCAAGAAAGATGTCCTTGGAAGGAAGAGAGCAGCAAACACAAGAAAGGAAGGACAGCCCTCCCCTCCCTGGGCCCTGAGACCAGGGTAACAGGCAGGGGAAGAGCCAGGCCAGCTGCCCCAGGACAGCACCTGCCCTGCCAGCACACCAGAGATGATCAGGACACCAGTCGAGGGGCAGGAGCATTTGGACGGTGGGAGAGGCCACAGGGGGTTGGGGGTGGGGCAGGCAGAGGTCTGTGGGGCAGCGCAGAGGGCAGCGCTGGGGAGGCTCCTCTCTGCCCCAGGTTCTCCGTGGAGCCAGAAGAAGATTCCAGTGGACCATGAGCACGGGGAGGCAGCAAGGACAGTGTGACAGAGAAGACAAGGTGACACCAGCTCCAGTCACCTTCACCCCTGCTCTGATCCTGCTGGTCTCCCTGAGTCAGCTGAGTGAAGCCTGGAGGCCTGATACTCTCCAAGAGCTGACTCCTTCCAGCACCCAAGACTCCTCCACAGCCAGGCAGGCTCCCACCTCAGGGCCTTCCTTTGCACTGCATTCCTCTCTCCAGGACCCACACCCTCACCTCCTTTAAGTCTTTGACCAAATATCACTTTCACAGGGACTTCCCTGGGTTCGAGCCCTGGTCCGGGAAGTTCCCACATGCCGTGGAGCAGCTAAGCCCATGCGTCACAACTACTGAGCCTGCGCTCTAGAGCCCATGAGCCACAACTACTGAGCCTGCGCTCTAGAGCCCATGAGCCACAACTACTGAGCCCACATGCCACAACTACTGAGCCCACAAGCCACAGCTACTGAGCCCGCGTGCCTAGAGCCTGCACTCTGCAACAAGAGAAGCCACCACAATGAGAAGCCTGACACCACAAGGAAGAGTAGCCCCCACTCGCTGCAACTAGAGAAAGCCCACGAGCAGCAACAAAGACCCAATGCAGTCAAAAATAAATAAATAAGTTATTAATTCATTTAAGAAAAAAAAAGGCTGCTGCTATTTAAAAAACAAAAATCACTTTCACATAGGAAACAACAAAAAGACTAGATAAACTGGACTTTTACCAGAAATAAAAACTTTTGTGCTTCAAAGGACACTCACAAGAAAGTGGAAAGTCAATCCACAGAATGAGAAAAAATCTTTTCACATTAATATCATAATGCCAATATTATTTTTGGCATTATTCATAATAGCCAAAAAATGGAAATAATCCAAATGTCCATCCACGGATGAATGAAAAAACAGTGTGGTCTATCCACACCATGAACTATGGTTTGACTATAAAAAGAAATGAGATACTGAACACAAGAGGACAGGATGGTCCTTGAAAACAGTAAGATAAGTGAAAGAAGCCACTCACAAAAGATCACATACTGTATGACTCTGTTTATGTGAAATGTCCAGAATATGCAAATCTACAGAGACACAAGGTAGACTAGTGGTTGCCAGGGACCGAGGGAGGAGGAAATAGAGAGTGACAGCTGATGGGAAGAGACTTGTTTGAGGGATGATGGAAATGGTCTGTGTTTTTTGTCCTCCACTGATTGACATACCCAAGCTTCTGGACTAGTAATTCTGGTGTATAATAGGTAAAAAGTATGTGACGAATGGAGGGGTGAGGGGGGGGAGGGGGAGGGGGGAGGGGAAAAGGGAGAAAAAGAACGGATGCAGGGAGGGAAGGATACCCCTCCTCTGGAGGGAGACTGGAAGTCCCTAGAGGTGGACAAGGGGGCACCCAAAGCCACCTCCCCTGCTGGCACCTCTTCCTTCTTTGGGCTTCCTTCTGCGTGGCTGCATCTCGATCGGCCTTACCTCTTCTCCAAGGCAGAAAACAAGAAGTGAGGTCTTCGAAAGTCCATAAAGTAGATATGAGCTCTCTCCTGTTCTTAGCACTCTATCACTTTTCTTTTTAGAAGCAAGTCTGTGAGGGACTTTCCTTGGAGGTCCAGTGGTTAGGGCTCCATGCTTCCACTGCAGGGTGCACGGGTTCAATCCCTGGTCAGGGAACTAAGATCGCGCATGCCACGTGGCCAAAAAATAAATGAATACAAAAAAATTTTTTTAATTAAAAAAAAAAGTGGGCTTCCCTGGTGGCGCAGTGGTTGAGAGTCCGCCTGCCGATGCAGGGGACACGGGTCCGTGCCCCGGTCCGGAAAGATCCCACATCCCACATGCCGTGGAGCGGCTGGGCCCGTGAGCCATGGCCGCTGAGCCTGCGCGTCCGAAGCCTGTGCTCTGCAACGGGAGAGGCCACAACAGTTAGAGGCTCACGTACCGCAAAAAAACAAACAAACAAAAAAAAAACTTCTTTAAAAAAAAGTTTGTGAACTGGAAATGTGTTGTAGGAAACAGGCCTCCAGGAGGTCCCAGGTGCCATCTGCCACAATTCTCAAAAGTGGTTTATCTTGGGGCTTCCCTGGTGGCGCAGTGGTTGAGAGTCTGCCTGCCGATTCAGGGGACGCGGATTCGTGCCCCAGTCTGGGAAGATCTCGCGTGCTCCAGAGTGGCTGGGCCCCTGAGCCATGGCCGCTAGGCCGGCGCATGCAGAGCATGGGAGAGGCCACAATGGTGAGAGGCCCACGTACCGCAAAAAAAGACAAAAAAGTGGTTTATCTTGAAGGTGAGGACAGTTTGGACGGGCTCTTTCCTGGATCCTATGAAACCCACCAAGCATCATACACTCACTCTACATAAAACAAATTCCTATGAGATGTCAGATGCCAAAAAGGCTGGACCATTGTGATAAGCAGCATAACAGTATACCTTTCAACCCTCAGTTCTCTAAAGAGAAGATAAAATGCTTAACGGAATGTATTTTTAATTTTAAAAACCCACCAAAACTTTTATTTCACTTAAATAAACTTTTCCTCTTTGCTTATATTGTCCTTATTCTCTTAATGCCATGATCCAAAGACAATTCATACTGCTTTAACCAGAAGATAAAAATCTTATATACCCTTAAAAAAAAAAAAAAAAAGCCCATCTCTAAATTTCTCTTAAAATGAAAAGCAAAAAAAAAAAAAAAAAAAAAAGGCAAAAGTCTACCCAAGCAAAGACCTTCCCGCGCCTGCCCAGCCCCCACCTCAGGGCTGCAGTCTGCACCTGCCAATGAATGGTCTCCCTTGGTCCACCCTCCCCACAAGGGCAGCTTTCTTCCCAGGAGGAGGTGGGAATAGAGGGGGAGGGGGAGGAGGGGGAGGGGATGCAGAACCTGCCCGGTAGGCAGGACCTCACAGCTTGGGAACTATCTCCTCTAAAAGCACATTTCTGACTCAGAAAAGACGAAAATACCTCCCTTAAGGGCTGAGCGGCTAACCTTCACCAGCAATGAAATTTACAAAAGGCACCCAGGTAGATGGCTCCTCTCAGAACCACACACACACCACCACCACCGCCACCACCGCCGCCGCCGCCATCGCCACCGCCACCGCCACCCTGGGCAGCTCAGAGGAGCCACCCCTCTTGTCCCCTCTTCCTCATCTGAGGGCTCAGCTGGGGTTTCCTCAGATCCAGGAGAGTGGCCTACCTTCCCCCACTCTTTTGTTCTAAGAACAAGTTCTAGAACAGGCTGCCTATGAGCCAATCTGCTCCAATCCTACTATTTGATATATTTACGATAAATAAAACCTTGGTCCCTCACTAGGTCGCCCCCCAAGGTGAATCTAACCTCCTTAACCACTTATACACCGTCTTGCTTTCCTAGGGAATCACTTAGAAAACCCAAGCGGAAGCTGCGGCCTCGGGTCTCTGCCTCTCTCCCCAGCCTCCTTGCCTCCTGGCTGTCAGGCCAAGGGAAATGGAGTCTCGCAGGCACCGAGGCGGACAGGGCGCCCCTATCAAGGGTCAGTGCCCGTCTCACGCCCACCTGGCTCCCACAGTCGTCTCAGAGCCGCAGGAGTTCGGCCAGCCTCGCCCCAGTCACCCCGGAGGCTCCCAGGCGGCAGGGAAGGAGAAAACTGGAAAACATCAGCAAGAAGCCTCCAGTAATCTATTTATAAATGTTCGAGCAAGAGAACAACTACTGAGTTATCGTCGGACTGAGAAGTCAAAAGCTCCTCATTGCCTTACCTGGTTTTCAACACCTGCAGCTTTGGGAGGACCTCCAACCCCACTCCCAAGACATCAAAACAGGATTATTTTGCAGGGCTGGGGGCAGGGGTGGGGGTGGTTAGGTTAGGGATAGGGGCGGGAGGTGGTCCCACCAGTACAACAGACAACCCAAGCTCCTAGGCCCTGACCAGGTAGCCTACCCGAGCTTCAAGCCCGCACGGCACAACCCTCATTGAACAAACGTTTGTAAACAATCAGTTTTCTTGGAAGGAAACTGACTGACTGTACATTTATTGTCTTCACCCTAAAAATGGTGAAGGTCCTTCTACAGAAACCATCAATACAGTTCATTCCCCCCCCCCCAAAAAAAAAAAACACACCGCAGGAAGCAGCTGAAAGAAGAGCACAGAGCAGTTATCAGAAAAAAAAAGTTGTTCTCATAAAGTCTTGGCTCTGCGAGCCTTCACTGGAAGCTGTGGCAGGAGAGGAAGCCTCAGGACAGAATGCAAAGAACACTGGCCTGGGAATCAGAACGCTGTGCTTCAGAACCCAGGTCTGCCACCTGCAAGTCACACCCCCCCCCCCAAAAAAAAAAAATCACTCCTAGAAGGGTCTCTCAGGATCAGCTTCACTTAAAAAACCTAACAAAAACCTAGGAAAGGACTCTAAGGTCCAGTCTAAGAGAACAAGAGCGGCTCGACCAGCCCCACCTTAGCGATTCACCTCTAGAGCCAAGAGTCCATGTGACTAAACCTCAGAGAAGCAAGGCTACAGCTCACCCACCTCACCTCACCGCAGGGCTTCAGTCCTCCTCCCAAAAGCCTGCAGAGGGGCAGGATCTCAGCGCCCCAAACTCACCACGGCCACCTGCACAGCCAGCCTCCAGCCCCAAACATCTCCACCCATCCCCCACTCACAAACTTCCTCTCACAGAGACCCTTTTACAGCTGTGCCAGCCCTCCAGTCAAGTCCAAGTTGTAGCTCTTAACACAAAACAATAAATATTTGAAGTCCTTTTTTTTAAAGGAGGCAATAACTCAGTAACAGTCTATTCAGGTTTCATGCAAACTGCAAAATAAAAACACAAATAGGGACTTCCTTGGTAGCACAGTGGTTAAGAATCCACCTGCCAATGCAGGGGACATGGGTTCGATCTCTGGTCTGGGAAGATCCCACATGCCACAGAGCAACTAAGCCCGTGCGCCACAACTAATGAAACCCGCGAGCCTGCAGCCCGGGCTCCACAACAAGAGAAGCCACCGCAACGAGAAGCCGGTGCACCACAATGAAGAGTAGCCCCCATTCACCACAACTAGAGAAAGCCGGCGCACAGCAACAAAGACCCAATGCAACCATAACTAAATAAATACATAAAATAAAAACACAAATATAATTTCCTATTGTTTAGGTCATATGAAAGTAAATACTACCAACCTTTCATATAAATGCTCTTCTTTAAACCCCCCACCCACTTTCAGTCTTTTTGGTTGGATGCTGGTGTTGAACTTGGGCCTCCGGGCTGTCACCGGGATCACATCAAAAAAATGAATAACAAGTCGCGTTCCCTCTTAAGTGCCCGGATTCCACTCAGCCAAGAGCAAACCAGGTGCCGGACTTGAACTTCAGATGCAAAAAACAGCGCTGACAGACCCAGGTCATTTACAAACCTGTTCAGCTCACACAGAGCACAGAACCATCCCACCCCATCTCAGATAGAAAGGCATGCACATGCTAATAGAGATAAATGTAACTGTTCATTCATTATTAAGAAAATGCATTTAAAGCAACAAAAGTATCATTTTCCACCTATCAGACTGGCAAAATATTCTGAAGTTTGATATCTGAGAGTATGGATAAACAGGCAATTGTCATTACTGCTAGTGCAATAAGATTAATGAAACCTCTGTGGGGCAACTTGGTGATATTTGTACAATTTAAAAGCACACATAAGCCCTGGCAAAGCATTTCCACTCTTCAGTTTACTCTAAGATACACTTGGAAAAGCTCCTCCAAATCACAGTAACAAGGAAATTCACTCGGCCTTCTTTCTTCATTAGACAATCTAAATATCCAACTAGTTACACAAATTGCTACATCCCTGCAAGTCAATAATACTAAAGGCTCCTGAAAAGTCTAAGAATAAGCCATGTGCTACTGTGGGAAAATCATGGTGACTAGCCAAAGGTCAGGTAAAGAATGGGGGCATCTGCAAGATCCCCGTAAGAGTAGATGCCAGCATGTGAATAAAAATCTTTTTGGAAGGAATTATAAGAAAGTATTAATAGTGCGACCTTTGTAAGTAAGATTAAAGCAGAAAGGGAGATGGAAGGTTACTTTGCAATATGCACCCTTTTTTACTAGTTAACTTTTTTTGTTCTTGTTTCTTCTTTTGGACCTGAAATGTACTAGGAATTCTGATCAATCCAACTCCATAGATGACGCACGGTCACCACCGGACCATGCTTTTCTTCACTCGTTCAATTATTTTTAATTACGTAGTAAGGACCCATTAGCCCACCAACCACAACAAAACTAGGACCCTGACAATAATCTGTCTAACCAGCCACATGGTCTCCTCACCCCATTACCCCTGCCTCCTCACACCCAAAGAAACTACCAAAACAGAGCCTGTGGACTGCAGCTTCATGAAAAAAAAGTCCCCAAATTAATGCACTAATGAGAAATTCACCTAAAAAGGTACAAACGAACAATAAAATAAATCCAAGAAATGAGAAGGAAGAAAATCATAAAATGAGTGGAAATTTCTATTATAAATACAGATGAAAGCTTCTATACCAAGTATGATTTTTTTTTCAAGTATGATTTTTAAAACTCAATTTATCAGGAATAGAAGAGAATCTTCCTTACCCTGATAAAGAATATTAAAAACTAATAGAGTAGGGCTTCCCTAGTGGCGCAGTGGTTGGGAGTCCGCCTGCCGATGCAGAGGACACGGGTTCGTGCCCCGGTCCGGGAGGATCCCACGTGCCGTGGAGCGGCTGGGCCCGTGAGCCATGGCCGCTGAGCCTGCGCGTCCGGAGCCTGTGCTCCACAAAGGGAGAGGCCACAACAGTGAGAGGCCCGCG
>NW_006786547.1:343963-345138 GCF_000442215.2 Lipotes vexillifer
AAAAAAAAAAAAAAAAAAAGAATTAGCGCCAAGAATATACAAAGAACTGCAAAATAATAAGAAAAGCACAAAGCACCAAAAAGCAGACAAGTGGCATCTACAGACATTTCACAATAAAAGGAAATACATTCAGTCAATAAACACGAGGTGTCCAACATAATTCGTGATCAAGGAAATACCAATGAAGACAATAAGAAGATGCCATTCACACACATTCAAGTGACTGAAAGCAAAAGGCCTGGCAGGGCCACCGGCCTCCCCACCCTTCCTGTCTGCTCTCCCTCGGTCGGGTGCCCTGCCGGGATACAGGTGTCTGTCCATCCAGTTCACTGCTATGCACCAAGGGCGAAAGGGTACGGGCAGGCTCCAGGCAGGCACTTGCTGACTGAGCAGAGGAAGGTGGAGGACGAGCAACCAGAGGTCCAGTGGGACCCCTTCCACAGCCCTGCCTCGGGGTGTGATTCCAGCCCCCACTCTGGGCCAAGCCTGGGGCCAAGGCAGTCAAGGAAAACAAAGCCAGTTTGAGCTCCTTCCTACAGATTAGTACGAGCCAATGTTTTTGTTTATTAGGAAGGTAACAGTAAAGGGAAATTTTGAAACAACCATCACCACATTAACTCAAAATTTTTCATTTCCTTCCAGTTTCTCCTCACACGTACACAATTCACATGACTGATCCGTACCAGTGATTTTCCCTTAAACACGCATGACATCTCCAGTCACCACGTTAACGGTCGTAGAACACTTCATCAAGCTTCTCTATCATTGACCATCTGTGATTTTTCAATTCATCATTACTTTAAAAAACACTTTAATGTCTCCGTAAGTGATAATAACCGTGAACTCATCCATTCATTATTCAATGATACTGAGTGAGCACTAATACATGCAAAGCATCGTCCTCTCTTTAGGTAAAGCCCTATCAAGTGAGACTCCTGGACCCATGGGTAACAATAATTTTTGGTCTTTTTGACCAGCCTCCACCAGCAAGGCTGCCAGCTGAAAACAACTGACATGTTCCTTCCTACTGACTTCACCTCACACCGAGGGTCCCTGACACCTGCCTCTGCCCCCCACCTCACACTGGCTCGTATGAACCACCATCAGCAGCACCCACCACCCCGCCCGGACTCTGACCAACCTGGAGGCTCAGTCCCACGTGCTTGTTCCCTACA
>NW_006786547.1:345148-359681 GCF_000442215.2 Lipotes vexillifer
CCCGTGCTTGTTCCCTACACTTAGCAACTACAAAGGCACCTCCCAGGGTCTGTCTATCCAATAACACACGTTGGCCTTTACACCAGTTTTCAGGTCTGTGGGCCTCCCTCTCTATATTCCCCAGCCTGGCCCATCCCATTGGGATCCAATCCCCATTGTGTCTGTTGGTCTGTGACTCCATTTGGATATCACCAAACATTTGCTTGTGTCTCCTGACATTAGTTATATATACATGACTCCACTCAGGGGTAATTACATTTAAAAGAAAACCCAGCACAATCCTTATCAGGATCTCAGATGGCTCCTCTGTAAAAACTGACAGGTTGACCCTAAAATTCACATGGAAACTTAAGAGACATAGAATAGCCGAAACAATCTTGAAAAAGAAAAACAAAGTTGGAGAATTCACATTTCCCCATTTCAAAACTTCCTACAAAGCTACAGTAATCAAGATGGTGTGATACTTGCATAAAGACAGACATTCGATCAATGGAATAGAGAGTCCAGGAATAAACCCATACATCTATGGTCAACTGATTTTCAACAGATACCAAGACCATTCAATGGTGAAGGAACAGTCTTTTCAACAAATGGTGCTGGGATAGCCACATGCAAAAGAATAAAGTTGGACCCCTACCTGATACCATGTACAAAAATTAACTTTAAATGGATCAAAGATCTAAATATAAGAGCTAAAACTGTAAAACTCTAAGAAGAAAACATAGGCACAAATCTTCATGACCTAGGATTTAGCAACTGCTTCTGAAATATGACACCAAAAGCACAAGCAACAGAAGAAAAACAGAGAAACTGGACTTCATCAAAATTAAAAATGTTTGTGCTTCAAAGGACACCATCAAGGAAGTGAAAACACAACCCACAGAATGGGAAAAAATATTTGCAAGTCATATATCTGATAAGGAACCTGCATCTGTAATATACACATAAAGAACATATGCAACTCAATAATAAAAAGACAACCCAATTTTATAATGGGAAAAGGATCTGAACAGAAATTTCTCCAACAAATACAAATGACCAATAACCACGTGAAAAGATCCTGAACATTATTAGTCATTAGAGAAATGCAAATCAAAACCACAATACACAGTCTCACACCCACTAAGATGATGATAATGAAAAGATGCACCATAACAAGAGTTGGTGATGACATAAAGAAATTGGACCCTCAGACACTGCTGATGGGAATGTAAAATGAGACAGTTGCTGTGGAAACTGTAAACAATCCCTTACTGAGATAACTGTAGATTTACATGAAGTGTAAGAAATAACACACAGACCTCCTTGTACATTCTGCCCAGTGTATTAGTTTCCCAGGGCTGCCGTAACAAAGCGCCACAAATTGGGTGACTTAAAACAAATCTGTTTTTATCCTTTCACAGTTCTAGGGTCAGAGGTCCAAAATCAAGGTGTTGGGGACTTCCCTGATGGTGCAGTGGTTTAGAATCCGCCTGCCAATGCAGGGGAAACGGGTTCGATCCCTGGTCCAGGAAGATCCCACATGCCGTGGAGCAACTAAGCCCGTGCGCCACAACTACTGAGCCTGCGCTCTAGAGCCCACGAGCCACAAATACTGAGCCTGCGTGCTGCAACTACTGAAGCCCGTGAGCCTAGAGCCCGTGCTCTGCAACAAGAAGCCACTGCAATGAAAAGCCCGTGCACCGCAACGAAGAGTAGCCCCCACTGGCCACAACTAGAGAAAGTCCACGTGCAGCAACAAAGACCCAAAGCGGTCAAAAATTAAAAAAATACAAAGCCAAGGTGTTGGTTGGGCCACACTCCCTCTGAAGGCTCCAGTAGCTTCTGGTGGCTGTGGCAACCCTCAGCATAGTTCAGTTTACAGAGGCATCGCTCCAATCTCTGCCTGTGTTGTCACATGGCCGTCTTCCCTGTGTCTGTGTCATTGGAGTTAAGACCACCACCCTAAGTCCAGGATGATTTCACCTCCAGATTCTTAATAAATTACATTGGCAAAGATCCTATGTCCAAATAAGGGCACATCCTGGGATTCCAGATGAACATGAATTTAGGGGGACACCATTCAACCCACTAACGTCCAGTTTCCCTAAAGGTACCATTTTGCAAAACTACAGCATAATATCATAACCAGGCAACCCACCAACCTTATTCAGATTTCCTCACTTTTACTTGTATTCACACGTGAGTGTGTGTGTGTGTGTGTGTGTGTGTGTGTGTTAGGTTCTGCACAGTTTTCTCACCTGGTTAGCTGGCCAATCTACTATCACAGTGAAGATATTGAGCAGTTCCAATGTAATGTATGAAGGATCTGTCTGACTTTGGGGCAAAGAATGGATGGGGTAGGTACAGCATGGGAAGCAGAAAAACTCGGAAGACCAGTTAAGGGGTGACCACTACAATCCAAGAAAGGTACCATGGTAAACTGGACCCAAGCAGCAATGCCGTGAGAGACAGTGGTGAGAGCAAAAGTTGTTCTGAGGGCACAGCCAGCAGGATTTTCCGATGGGCTGACGTGAGATGCGAGGAAAGGGTAGAGCCGTCAATGATTCCCTGTCAGTATTTCCACAAGGACAAAGGCACACCTGTGTAGTAATTTCGGAGAATTAACACTTTCATGATGTCCAAGAACAAGAACTGTCTCTCCAGGGCTCAGGTCTCTCGTTGTGGGAGTGCTTTACACTATTCCTCATATAAATTTGGCACATTATTAAACTCATTTCATTTACTTTATCTTTTGTGTTGTTATAAATGGGTTACTGTTTTGTACATATGAAGGCTGTTGACTTTCATATGTCAATTTTATACCCAGTTCCTTTAGAGAATGATTTCACTGTCTGCATTTTAGCACTGACTCTCTTAGGTTGTCCAGGTACAGTTATCTCACTTACAAACAGTTCTACCACTTACTTCCTAATTTTTCATCTCCAATAGCTCTCTTAACTGATTACATGGCTTAATCCCAACAACAAAATGTTAAAGATTCGTGGAGATGATAAGCAGCCTAACTTTGTTACTGACCTCGGTGGGAATGTCTCCAGGGTTTCCCACTAAGAGAGAGAGAGAGAGGGAGAGAGAGATAGACAGACAGACAGATAGGGAGGGAAGGATGGATGGGTAGGTTTAAGATAGACAAACTGCAAGCTTGGAAGCAGATCCCAGCCTAGTTGAACTCAGACAGCTCTTCCTGTTTGCAGCCTGTTTAGGAGATCCTGACCCAGAGGGCCCAGCCTGGGGTCCTGACCACAGAAGTGTGAGATAACAAATGTGTGTTGTTCTAAGCTGCTAAATCTGAGGAAATTTGTTACACAGCAATAAATAATTGACATGCTATCTTTACTAGAGTAAATTTTGGTAAATTACATTTTCCTAGGACAGTCTCCATTTCATCTAGGTTTTTGTATTTATTTGCCAACAATTGTACAAAATAGTCTCTAATAATTTTGTTATCCCATAAAGTAAGAAGGTGCTCAAAGACTAACTGGAATCATGTTTAAAAGACAAAGAACCTTCGGACTTTCCTGGCGGTCCAGTGGTTAAGACTCTGTGCTCCCGGGACTTCCCTGGTGGCACAGTGGTTAAGAATCCGCCTGCCAATGCAGGGGACACGAGTTCGAGCCCTAGTCTGGGAAGATCCCACATCCACGGAGCAAACTAAGCCCGTGCACCACAACTACTGAGCCCACGCTCTAGAGCCCTTGAGTCACAACTACTGAGCCCACGTGCCACAACTACTGAAGCCCGCGCGCCTAGAGCCCGTGCTCCACAAAAAGAGAAGCCACCGCAATGAGAAGCCCGCGCACCACAACGGAGAGTAGCCCCCATGCTCCACAACGAGAGAAAGCCCACTCTTAGCAATGAAGACCCAACGCAGCCAATAAAATTAATTTAATTAAAAAAAAAAGACTCTGAGCTCCCAACGCAGGGGGCCCAGGTTCAAACCCTCATCAGGGAACTAGATCCCACATGCTGCAACTAAAGATCCCGCATGCCGCAACGAAGATTCTGCACGCAGCAATGGAGATCCCACATGCCACAACTAATACCCGGTGCAGCCAAATAATTTTTTTAAAAAAAGACACAGAGTCTTGCCTGAAGGGCTCAATTGGCCAAATCTGGGATAATTTCAACATCAAAAAGAAAAATGATAATTATAACATGTTATAATTATCTGTAGCAATACCAAAAAAGTGTGGTACAAAGAGGGAAAGAAAGTTCTTCTTAAAGAAGACCGTCAGCTGATAAATGTGAGCGAATGAGAGAACTGGTTTACTGATGAATCATGAAGAAGAAAAGAGGCAGCAACACCCTCTTCACCAACCAAGGAAACTGCGGGGTCAACAGGATCAGGACAAACTGACCTGTGACCCCTGATGTAACAAAAAGTCCACAAGGTCACCTGTGTAGCATTCTAGCCAAAACTATTTCACCTGAATCTAACACCTGATGGTTAACAGTACTGACTAACCATCTGTTAAATTTCCTGAATTTAATCATTGTGCTGTGGCTATATGAGAAGTTCCCTGTTCTCAGGAGATACACACTGAAAAACAGGGGTGAAGGGTCATGACATCTGCAACTTAACTCTCTGACGGTTCATTAAAAACAACAACAGGGGGCTTCCCTGGTGGTGCAGTGGTTGAGAATCTGCCTGCCAATGCAGGGGACATGGGTTCGAGCCCTGGTCTGGGAAGATTCCACATGCTGCGGAGCAACTAGGCCCATGAGCCACAACTACTGAGCCTGTGCGTCTGGAGCCTGTGCTCCGCAACAAGAGAGGCCGCGACAGTGAGAGGCCTGCGCACCGCGATGAAGAGTGGCCCCTGCTCGCCGCAACTAGAGAAAGCCCTCGCACAGAAACGAAGCCCCAACACAGCCAAAAATAAAGAAAGAAAATATTGAATACATAACTACTTTAAAAACAAACAAACAAACAAAAAAACAACAAGAGGGCTTCCCTGGTGGCGCAGTGGTTGACAGTCCGCCTGCCGATGCAGGGGACGCGGGTTCGTGCCCCGGTCCAGGAAGATCCCACGTGCCGCGGAGCGGCTGGGCCCGTGAGCCATGGCCGCTGAGCCTGCGCGTCCGGAGCCTGTGCTCCGCAACGGGAGAGGCCACAACAGTGAGAGGCCCGCATACAGCAAAAAAACAAACAGCATGCCCCAGAGGGAGAGACTCGTGATGGAGTGAATGATGATCCAGGTGAGGGCACATGAGTGCTCACTGAACATTCTTTGACATCCCATAAAGGTCTGAAGCTTTTCAGAATAAAAAGTTGAGAAAAAACCTTTAGCGTTACTACTCTGATGTACAATTTAATTTTTAGCTTTTTAATTACCCAAGTTTACATTCAAAACTGTAAGTAACTTTCTTGTTGTTAGAAGAGCTTGGGTTAAGAATGAAAGACTTCACTGTGGGAAAAGATTACCTTTGTTTTTAATCAACAGATTCAGCAGGTCAGGTCATAAAGGTTTAAAAGCTGACAGCAAACAAAAAAAACAGGTCAAGTCCTATTATAAAAACTCCTACAAAAAAAAAAAAAAACTCCTACAACTAAAGTGTCAGCATGCAAATTTCTCATTAGAGTCACATTTCTGCCAACAACCTTCAGAGACAGCCTCTAACCAACAAGCAGAAACAGTCAAGGATTCTAACTGAAGACTCCCAGGGCCAAGGCAGCGGCTGCAAGGGCCGCCTCAGAGCTTCCCAAGCACCCAGCTGGTCTAGGTTGGCACAACCCGCCAGGCCCGGAGACCCGGTTTCCCAGCACACAGCAACTACATGGGGTGAGAGCTCAGTCAGGCAAAGGAAGCAGGAGACGCTGGAGCAGGCAGGGCAGGGCCAGGAGGCCGCCGGGCCTGGAATGCAGACAGTCAGGGTAAGAGGCAGGAGAGATGGCAGGCGGCCTAGGGCCAGATGCCACACAAGGCCTTGTCAGCCCTGGTGAAGAGCATGGAAGACACAAGAAGGCTGCCCGCAGAGCAGAAACACGATGAGGACACCCAGGCCTCTGAGCAGAGCCCAGGCCATTGGGAAGCAGGGAGAAGAGGCGGGCTGAGGCCCCAGTGGCAGCCCCCATGAGGGCAGAGGATGTGCTAAAGGTGGACCCACTGCATCCCTGAGGAACAGGTGGCACCGGCCACAGTGGGACAAGCAGAGCACAGAGGTAAGGGAGTGCTGGCGTTTCACACTGGGCTGCAGGTGCCCACCCGCCCTCCAAGCTCTCAGTCAGCACGTCCCCAACTTGGGGGCAGGCAAAGGTGCGGCTTGGGCTCAGAGATGGCTCGGCGTGAGGACACGGAACCAGGGCACCAGGACAGATCCCCAGGGCCCTTCAGTATCTACAGGTCAGGCTCAGGGCATGGGTCCTGCAAACAAGACCAAAAAGAAAGGTTCAACTGGTAGGAAAAACCAGGAGAGTGAGGTGATCTGGAGGCCAAATGAAGATAACTAATCACTCCTTTTTTCTTGAATTTGAATGTCAAATGCTGTCATGAGGGCCAATAAAAAGGAGAACCAACCAATGGATTTGGCAACACCTAGGTCAATGGTGCCCTGCTCAGAACCACCTCGAAGGGCAGGCCTGGGAGGTCCTGGAAACAGCAAAGATGGAATGAAGTCTGAGTAACTGGGATTTAATTTACAGAAAGGTCAAGAAGCACATGCGCACAAATACCTGCATTTGAGAATGCAGATGTCCAAGGATGACAGGATGTTCAAGCTGAAAAGCAGCTGAGACGTCTACTGTTCCAACCCCTCAGTGCTCAAGGCCAGGGGCAATACAGGACCAAAAGCCCCCACTCCCATCACACGCACCTGGCAGGGCTGCAGACACAGACAAGAGAGCGGCATGGGACACCGGCCCCACATCACTCTGTTCCAGCCGCTCTGATCCACACTTGAGCCCTGACCCAGGCCAGGCGGCCGCCACCAGCCCACATCCTAACTGCCGGCTTCTGCCCAAACCAGGCTCCCCTCACCCCAACGGGCGCATTCCTCCCGCCTTCCACTCAGAACCCTTACTCTTTAGCCCTCTTCCTGGAGAATTAACCTGTCATTCTCCCCCTAGACTGCAGGATTCTTGTCCTAGATGGGCCAAAGTCAAGACAAACTCGAAAAGTCTTCAGCCCAGGGCAACACTATTCAACGGTAACACAGTAAGAGCCACAAGTATAATTCTACATTTTCCAGCAGCCATGTTAAAAAGTAGAAACAGGAGTAATTAATTTTGATATATTTTATTTAACGCAGTACACATCCAAAATGTTACCAGTTCAACATGTAACCAATTAAAAAAAAACAAAAGAAACAAAAACAGTACCCCTGAAAAGCACAAAACATCTCCAAAGCCTCTGAAATCCAGTGTGCACTTCACACTTACAGCACATCTCAGTTTGGTGTGGACAAATGTCAAATGTTCACAAACCACACAGGGCCATGGCCAGCTTGTTGGAGGTAGGTGGCAGCCACCTCTCCACTCCAGTCTGAACACGTGCAGGAGCCAACCCTTCGCCAAGATTCCATCTGGATTCCTGAGCCAGAGAGCCATGGTCTCAGCCTGAGGCAGGTATGAGCACACGGGAGCCCTCCCTAAGCACCCCAACAGGAAGGCATTTCCCCTATGCTGCTCCTACACCTTCTCTCTCTTGAGAGCAATTTTAATAGCAATTGCTCTCTTTTAATAGCAATTATCAAACTGTGTAACTGTGTGTCTTTCTCAAAACTAGAACACAAGGACCTCCATAGAGACAAGGCACCACGTTTATTCCCATCTGACTCCCAATTCAAAAGCCGACACGCAGAAGGCATTAAATGTTTGTTATAGGGCTTCCCTGGTGGCGCAGTGGTTAAGAGTCTGCCTGCCGATGCAGGGGACACGGGTTCGTGCCCCGGTCCAGGAAGATCCCAGCGGAGCGGCTGGACCCGTGAGCCATGGCCGCTGAGCCTGCGCGTCCAGAGCCTGTGCTCCGCAACGGGAGAGGCCACAACAGTGAGAGGCCCGCGTACAGCAAAAAAAAAAAAAAAACTGACAACTGAAAGGAAAAGAAAATTCAACAACAGTTGGCGATTCCAAAACCCTACTGTCAGTAACTGAGGCAGTAACTAAAAAAAAAAAAAAAAAAAAAACAAGGAGGAAGGATAAGAAGACTCAATACTATAGGCCATCTCACCTTACACACCTGGACTGCAGAGTACACATTCTGATCAAGTGTTCATCAAACATTCCCCAAGACAGGATATAATATAGCCATTAAAAAAAAATCTAGCAAATCTAAACAAACTGAAATTAAAGTATGTCCTCTAACCATAGTGGAATTATATTAGAAATCAACAAAACAGGGAAATCCAGGAAATACCTAAACATTTAGAAATTAAACACAATTCTAAATAACCCACGGGTCAAAGAAATCACATGGGAAAACAGAACATATTTCGAAAAGAAAAAAAATGAAAACACAACATATCAAAATTTATAGGAAGCATCTTGTTTTGTTTTTTGTTTCTGTTTCTTTTTTTTTTTTTTGGCTGCATTGGGTCTTCACTGCTGTGCGTGGGCTTTCTCCAGTTGCAGCGGCCGGGGGCTACTTTTCATTGCGGTGTGCATGCTTCTTATTGCAGTGGCTTCTCTTGTTGCGGAGCACGGGCTCTAGGCTCACGGGCTTCAGCAGTTGTGGTGTGCGGGCTAAGGAGTTGTAGCTTGTGGGCTCTAGAGCGCAGGCTCAGTAGTTGTGGCACATGGGCTTAGTTGCTCCGTGGCATGTGAAATAGGATCTTCCCAGATCAGGGCTCGAACCTGTGTCCCCTGCACTGGCAGGAGGATTCTTAATCACTGTGCCACCAGGGAAGCCCAGTATCTTGTTTTGGTTTTCTAGGGCCGCCATAACAGAATACCATAAACTGGGTGGATTAGAACATCAGAAATTCATTGTCTCATAGTTCTGGAGGCCAGAAGTCCAAAGTCAAGGTGCCAGCTGGGCCATGCCCTCTCTGATGGCTCTAGGGGAGGCATCCTCCTTGCCTCTCCAGCCTTTGTGTTCACCAGCAATCCTTGGCATTCCTTGCCTTGTAGACACTCACTCCAATCAGATGGCCACCTTCCTCCTGGGTATCTTCACGTCGTCTTCCCTCTGTGCAGGTCTATGCTCACAAGGCATTCTCTCTGATGCTGACACCAATCATACTGAATCAGGGACCCACCCTACAACCTCATCTGAACTCACTGCAATGACCCTATTTCCAAATAAGGTCACGTTCTGAGATACTGGGAAGTTAGGACTTCAATGTATCTTTCTGGGGAACATAATTCAACCTACTACACAGGAAAGAAACACTGAGGGAAACAGTATAGATTTAAACTCCTGTATCAGAAAAGAACTCATGCCAAGATCCTAAGCTTCCACCGTAAGAAACTAGAAAAAAGAAACAAAACCCAAAGCAAGCAAAAGGAAGGAAAAAAAGATTAGAGTGGAAATAAATAAAATAGAGAACATAAAAACAATAAGGAATCAACAAAATCAGAAGTTACTTCTTTGTGGGGACTACCCTGCTGGTCCAGTGGCTAAGACTCCACGCTCCCAATGCAGGGGGCCCAGGTTCAATCCCTGGTCAGGGAACTAGATCCCACATGCCACAACTAAGAGCTTGCATGCTGCAACAAAGATCCCACATGCCACACCTAAGACCTGGTGCAGCCAAATAAATAAAAGTTACTTCTTTGCAATTTCAACATAACTCAAACCTTTGACTACACTGACCAAGAAAGAGAGAAGATTCAAATTATTAAAGTCAGGAGGGAATGTTACTACCAACCCTCTAAAAAATAAAAAGGAAATACTATAGGAACTACTATAAGCAACTGTATGCCAAAAAAATAGATACACTAGGAGAAATGAACAAATACCTAGAAGGATACAAAACACCAAAAATGACTCAAGAATAATTAGAAAACCTGAACACCTATAAAAAGTGAAGACATTAAATAATCAAAAAACTTCCAACAGGGAGTTCCCTGGCGGCATAGTGGTTAGGATTTGGGCTTTCACTACCATGGCCCAGGTTCAATCCCTGGTCAGGGAACTGAGATCCCACAAGCCGTGCGGCACAGCCAAAAAAGAAAAACATTTCCAACAAAGAAAAGCCCAGAGGACTTCCCTGGTGGAGCAGTGGTTAAGAATCTATCTGCCAAGACAGGGGACATGGGTTCAAGCCCTGGGCCAGGAGGATCCCACATGCTGCGGAGCAACTAAGCCCGTGCGCCACAACTACTGAGCCTGCGGTCTAGAGCCCGAGAGCCACAACTACTGAGCCCGTGTGCCACAACTACTGAAGCCCACGCACCTAGAGCCCATGCTCCGCAACGAGAAGCCACAGTAATGAGGAGCCCACACACCACCCACAACTAGAGAAAACCTGTGTGCAGCAATGAAGACCCAACGCAGCCAAAAATAATTAATTAATTTTTTTTTAAAAAAAAAAAAGAAAAGCCTGGAACCAAATGGCTTCACAGGTGAATTATACCAATTATTTAAAGAACAAACCCTTCACAAACGCAAAAAACAGAAGAGGAGAATACACTTCCCAACTCATTCTACGAAGCCAGTATTACTGACACCAAACACACGAAGACATCACACAAAAAAGAAAACTATGGGCCAATATAATACCCCTTATGAATACAGATGCAAAAATCCTCAACAAAATACTAGTAAACCAAATGCCACAAGATGTAAAAAGGATTCACTACCATGACAAAGTGAATTTACTGCAGAAACACAGAGTTGGTGCAACATATGAAATCGTGTACTATATACCATATTAAGAAAATAAAAGAGGGGCTTCCCTGGTGGTGCAGTGGTTGGGAGTCCGCCTGCCAATGCAGGGGACACGGGTTCGTGCCCTGGTCTGGGAGGATCCCACATGCCGTGGAGCGGCTGGGCCTGTGAGCCATGGCCGCTGGGCCTGCGCGTCCGGAGCCTGTGCTCCGCAACGGGAGAGGCCACAGCAGCTAGAGGCCTGCGTACCACAAAAAAAAAAAAGCAAAAAAGAAAATAAAAGAAAAAAATCGTATGATCATCTCAAAAGATGCAGAAAAAGCCTTTAACAAAATCTAATACCCCTTTCTGATAAAAACACTCAACAACTTAGGAATAGAGGGAACTACCTCAAACTGATAAAGGGCATCTATGAAAACCCAAGGCTAATATCATACTTGAATAGTGAAAGACTAAATGTTTTCCCCTAAAAACAGGAATAAGACAGGGATGACTACTTTCACCACTTCTACTCAACATTTTACTAGAGGTTCTAGTTATAGTAATTAGGCAAGAAAAAGAAATAACAGAAATCCAGATTTGAAAGAAAGAAGTAAAACTAATTCGATTCCCAGACAACGTGATCTAGTAAACAGAAAATCCAAAAGAACCCACAAAAAAACTATTAGACCTAATGAACAACCCCAGCAAGGTTGCATGATACAAGATCGATATATAAAAATCAATCAGATTTCTATATACTAGCAATGAACAACCTAAAACTGAAATTAAGAAAACAATTTTGTTACAAAAACATCAAAAAGGTACTTCCCTGGTGGTCCAGTGGGTAAGGCTCCGCACTCCCAATGCAGGGGGCCTGGATTCGATCTCTGGTCAGGGAACTAGATCAGGCATGCTGCAACTAAGAGCCGGTGCAACCAAAATAATAAATAAATATTTTTTTAAAAGAAGAAAATTAAAGACTTAAGCAAATGGAAACACATCCTGTATTCACAGATTGGAAGACTTAAGATGGAAATACCCCAAACTGATCTACATTTTCAACACAATCCCTATCAAAATCCCAGAAGGCTCTTTTGCAGATATCAACCTGTTCCTATAATTCATAAGGAAGTACAAGAGTCCCAGATGAGCCTAAAGAGATCTTGAAAAAGAAGAACTAAGTTGGAGGACTCACACTTGCCCATTTATTTTACTTATTACATAACTACAAAAATCAAGACAAGGTGGTACCGGCAGAAGGACAGACATATAGCTCAATCGAATAGATCTGAGAATCAAGAAATAAACTCTCACATTTATGGTCAACTGATTTTCAACAAGGATGCCAAAACAATTCAATGGGGAAAGAACAGTCTTCAACAAACGGCGGTGGACCAACTGGAGAGCCACACACAAAAGAATGAAGTTGTGCTCTTACCTCATATCATACACAAAAAGCAACTCAAAACAGAGTAAAGACCTAAATACTATAAAACCCTTACAAGAAAACCAATTTCATGACATACATTAGGCAATCATATGGCACCAAAAGTATAAGCAACCAAAGGAAAAATGTTTTTAAATTGGACTTATCAAAATTAAGAACTTGTGCTTACACGCCAATAAAGATGTAAAAAAAAAAAAAGTGTACTTCCAAGGACACCATCAAAGAAAAATTAGAAAGTGAAAGACAACCACAGAATGGAAAAAAACATTTTTTGCAAATCATATACCTAATAAGAGACTTGTATCCAGAATACATAAAGTCTCTTACAACTCAATAATAAAAAGACAACCAAATTAAAAGTGGACAAAGGATCTGAATAGACATTCCTCCAAAGAAGATACATGAATGGCTAATAAGCTCATAAGAAGATAATCAACATCACTAATCATCACCAATGCAAAATAAAACCACAATGAGATACCACATCACACTCACTAGGATGGCTACTACCAAAAAGACAGACAATAAAAAGTGTGGGCAAGGATGTGGAAAAGCTGGAACTCTCACACACTGCTGGTAGGTGTAAAATAGTCACCTGCAGAACAGTCTGATAATTACTCAATCAGCAGTTACCATATGACCCAGCAATCCCAACACTAGGTATACAGCCAAGAGAAGTGAGCAGAGGTCCACCAGACAAAAACCTGCACTCAAATATTCACAGCAGCATTATTCATAATACCCAAAAAGCAGAATCAACCCAAAAGTCCATCTACCGAAGAACAGAAACAAAATGTGCTATATCCACACACGGAATGTTATTTGGCCATAAAAAAGAATATGCTGACACATCCTGCAACATGGATGCCCCTTGAAAACAATATGTTACATGAAAGAAGATGATCACAAAAGGCATTTATTGTATGATTCCATTTATATGAAACATCCAAAATAGGCAAATCCATAAAGACAGAAAGTAGATCACTGATTGCCAAGGGCTGGGAAGAGGGAAGAATAGGGAATGACTGCTTACGGGTATGGCATTTCTTTTCAGGGTGATAGAGATGTTCTGGAATTAGACAGTGGTGATGGCTGCAAAACTCAGGAAAAAATACTAAATAGTACACTTTAAAAATGTGAAGTTTATGATATAAGAATTACATCTGAAGTTTAAAAAAAATCATATACTCCTAGACTGATACTGGCATTTGGCAATACTTATCAGTGTGAAGACATTTTCAGAGATACAGAAAACTGTATCAAAGATCAGCATCGGGGCTTCCCTGGTGGCGCAGTGGTTGAGAGTCCGCCTGCCGATGCAGGGGACACATGCTCGTGCCCCGGTCCGGGAGGATCCCACATGCCGCGGAGCGGCTGGGCCCGTGAGCCACGGCCGCTGAGCCTGCGCGTCCGGAGCCTGTGCTCCACAACGGGAGAGGCCACAACAGTGAGAGGTCCGCGTACCACAAAAAAAAAAAAGATCAGCATCAACAGATGAACATTTCCAGTAGATTTTGCTGACAGGGAACCAACTCTAAACCCAAATTTAAGTAAAATATCCTTCCACAACTTCCATTCTTCTGATTAGTAGATCTGTATTACCAAGAAGGGGGAGAAAAGCAGTCAATTATTATTATATTTTTACTTTTGTCAATAAAAAATTATGAAATTATCCTTAATTTTGCTTCTTGGTGCACAAAGCCTAAAATATTTACTATCTGACCTTTGCCACCTCTGGAACAAACGACGCCTGGAGCTGACCTGAGCATGTCTGTGCCTGTTTCAACGAATGGAACCACCATCCACTCTGTTGTTCAAGTGGAACCCAGCATCTGGCCCAGGCCTGGTCGCCAGGAACCATCCTCACCCCTCCTGCCTCATCCGCCACATCAAACGGGCCACCACAGGGAAGGAGCAACGCCCATCTCCTCAAGGACTGCTCCCTCCACTGCTGTTGCCCTACGATCCATTCCTTACACAGCAGCCAGAAAGACCTTCCTAACGTGCACACCTGACCACACCACTCCCATCCCTAAAGCTCTCCCACTGCCCTTAGGATAAGGAAAAGAATCCCAAGCTCGGCTTCTAACCGCTGGACCAGCTACCTCAGCTGGCTCCTTGCCCCACGTTGCACTACACCCTAGGAGGATGATAAAAGAAACATCCACAAAGCACTTAAACAAGTGGTCTCAAAACATTAATACTCGTAATTGTTCACACTTCATAAGGCTTATTCACACACACCATCTCGTCTGACTCTCAAAATCACCAAGCAGGGCAGGCTAACCTTCCCTGTCGGGGCTGGGGTTGCAGTCAGCAGGACGCTCTTTCCCAC
>NW_006786547.1:359841-366823 GCF_000442215.2 Lipotes vexillifer
GGCCGCTCTTCCCCACCAGCAGCGGCTCTATGCTCTGCACCCCATCACAGAAACTCAGGCTTCGTCCTGGTGACTCAACTTCTCTGCATTTTCCAGAATTAGGGTGGAGGGTTGATTCTTCGCACTGACATCTATAATGTACCTCTGTGATTTCTTCGTGACCTTAGAATGCCCCTCCACAGCACTTTCCCATGTGTGCCCGGGCAGAAGTGGCTCTAACACTCATCAGCCATGAGGGAAAGTCACCGAACCTCTAGAGAGCATGACAATGCCTGCCACATACAGGCGATGCTGAAGTTATGTCACATACGGAAGACAGCGGCTTCCTAAGGCCCCCAGTAAGCCACACATCGTCACACGCAAGAATCAGCTGTGAGTATCCATACAGCTGCTCTCAGCAATGGCAGACAGACTGGCCACCTGTGTTCTCGCACCACTTCCTCCACGTTCTCCGCTGTTTCGGTCTCCTTCGCTGGCTTCCCCTGGGGCCCCGTAGCGTGATCTTGGGGGCCTGGGCTCCACAGCCCTCTTCAGCACCAGGTGCAGGCCCGGCCTCTCTTCTGGACTCTGTGGACCCACCTTCTCCCTGTTCGACGATCACCTCTGAAAGTCTACCATCTCAAGAAATGACAACTGCATTCTCCAGGGTGCTCACTTCTTTCACACCCCTCCCCTTTTGCTCTTCCTTCAAACACACATTGACAGTCTGACCTATTCTTAGCACCTCAGCTGTTCCCACCCTCGCCCAAGCTTCACCGCTCACCAGCATACTTCAATGCCTTCTGGCCGTGCCCCTCCGCCCCTCCACCCGAGTCCCTCCAGAGGCTGCCCACCCACCTGAAGTACAAGGCCTCACCGGGCCCGCCCTCCTCACTCCGTCTCTCTGTCCTCCATGTCTCCCCTCGGCCACGGTGCCCCACCCTCCTCCAAAGAACAGGTGACTCGCCTCCAGCCTGAGCCTCACCTGTAAGGCTGACGGAAGGCCTGCGTGATGGTAAACAAATGAACCAGGCACAGTGCTCACAGTCTACCCGCCACAGGCAAGGGAAGTGCTCTGCAAGTGGAAGGGCCCTGCTGCCCTGAGAGTGCCAAGCTACCCATTCATTGTCTCCGTCGGAACTAACAGACGGCAGCGTTCTTGCAAAGTGGTAATAATCCTGGATATGGTACAAGAACACATAAGAAAGAGCAAACACAAAAGCAATATTCCAGGAAAGAATACATGTGACAACCCACAAGGGCAATTTGTTGATTCCCTCAACACGTTCTGAAACAGTTCACACATGTTCCAGAATATCAGGATCTAAAAGTTCTGATCCTCATCTTAAAACCATGCCTAAGGGCTTCCCTGGTGGCGCCGTGGTTGAGAGTCCGCCTGCCAATGCAGGGGATGCAGGTTTGTGCCCCGGTCTGGGAAGATCCCACATGCCGCGGAGCGGCTGGGCCCGTGAGCCATGGTCACCGAGCCTGCGCGTCCGGAGCCTGTGCTTCGCAACGGGAGAGGCCACAACAGTGAGAGGCCCGCGTACCGCAAAAAAAAAAAAAAAAAAAAAAAAAAGCCTAAAAGTTCTGGGTCTTCCCTGGTGGTCCAGTGGTTAAGACTCCGTGCTCCCAATGCAGGGGGCCCGGGTTCGATCCCAAGGAACTAGATCCCGCATGCATGCCGCAACTAAGACCCGGGACATCCAAATACATAAATAAATATTAAAAAAAGAAAAAAAGTTCTGCTTCCATTGTAGCACCCAAAAGAGATTGCACTCATTGACTAATTGCTCGTAAATTAAAACAAATCAAAACAAGGCAATCCTTAAAATAAACTGAAGCAGTCAAGGCCTACCAAATGAAGTTTCTGTCACTTTTGAACAGTCTTATCACAATACTGCCACAGAGTATTTTATTTTCACACACCAGACAGGTAATAGTCCATGGCTATAAATTCCATCCTAAGACACAAGGCCAGGTAGATGGACTGGGTCCCAATGCCCAGTCAGCCTACATCCATCCTCCCTTCAGCTGACCAGGTCTTGAAGCGTTGGTGGTAGACAGAGTAGGCCCTGCCTTCCTCTGGGCAGTGGGAGAGAGCAGGTGTGCTCTTCACTCACTCCCGTGTCCCGCTGGGTCCCCAGCACCAGAGCACAGGGGCCGCCTGGGTGGGCCCACCAGCATCCACCACACTTCCAGGGAAGGGGAGCCCCTCGCACCACTGACTGGAGGCAGCCTCAGTCCTGGCCCTCAAGGACCTCAGAGACCCTGGTTCTCTGCCCAGCAAATATATGAATTCTTTCAGGTCCTGCCCAAACGGCACCTCCCAGCAAAGTCCTCATTCACCCCAGCATCCAGCACCTCTGGACAGCAGGATGATGCACAGGATCCCTGCTGCTGACCCTTCTGGAACACCCACTGGGCTGCTCCACCCTGGGGTGCTGGTGCACACAGGTAGTGCCACAGAGATCTGAACCAGGAAGGGGAGGCCGCCCCAAATCTCAGTTCAACATGCTGAGTGTTGACTGACAAAACCCAAAGCAAGGACCGCACACCTGCAGGAGAGAAGTCTGAACCTGAGACCAGGGAGGAGTCGGTCTATACGGCAGCACAAACAGAACAGGAGGGCAGAGTGGCCACAAGGGTGGCATTATCCTCACAAAGGACTTTCCGACCAGGTCTCTGCAAACACCCCGGGGGCACTGCCGTCCTAGTTCCCCACACACGGAGAGTGAAGGCCGAGCACCCGAGGCAGTGCGACGGTGTCTCTACAGTCACAGCGGTGTCCATCGCCAGGCTGGGGTCCTTGAGAGCGAGACCGGGGCCATCTTCCTACAGCAGGCGCTCAGCAGAAGCTTCTCTGTCCCAAAAGGGAGGGAGATGGAACAGAGGCAGGAAGGAGCCTGGAGCCCACCCATTTCCTTCACACATACAAATTTTATAGAGCAAAATTATATGACCTGAAACAACAGAAACTAGAAACATAAAGGGTAAGGATGAAGGATAAACCTGTATCTCGACCACAAGAAGTACCAGGCACTGCTTTGCACAATGATCAAATAGTTCACAACAGACAGGCCAAAACACAGAGACAGAAACTCGATGAGAGAAAAGACAAAGAAGGAGTAGCGGTTACACGCTCCCCGCAGAGCTGCCTCAAATGCCCCAGGACCACGCTGTGCAAGGGAAACCCAGCGAAGCCCAGCACCTGAGGGCGACCTGCCTGTCCCACACGCTGGGTGGCACGCATGCACACACAAGACGGATTATGCCTCCCCATTTCGTCCCGGTTTGCAGCTAAGACAGTTTATGGGTAGGAAACCTGAATTTACATGCTTCTCCGACCTTCAAAGAGGTTTTACTGTTTTGCTATCCTTCGGTCTGAACTTCACACTGCCTGGCTAAAAGCACAGGCAGAACACCACATCGCCTCCTTTTCCTCCTCTGAGAAATGGAGAAAGTGGGACAGTAACCCTATCTGATAGAGTGGTTGTTGGGATTAAGTGAAAAACCCCACATAAGTCACTTAGTACTTACCTCGTAATACACACTAGAAAAAAATCACTAGACATTATCGTGATTATTGACCTGCTGGGTCCCAACAAGAGCCTTTTTAAAAAGGTAAAAGTGCATCCACGTGAATAAATGGACCCTTGCAGGGGCCAATGGCAGGGTCCACCCGACCAGACAGGACTCATTTCCAGAAAACAGCAACTCCATTCACTGACGGCACTTGAGACGGGCTCCCAAGCTGCCCCCGTTCAGCGTGTCCCCCAAGCAAAAGTCCACTGCTGAAAATTCCCACACCCCAGCCCCACACTTTAAACTGTCTCACAACAAAGCACCCCGGCTGCAAGAGCAGGGGTTCTGCCAGTGCTGCGCACTCTGCCTCCTCACCCCAGCCGTACCTGCCCGGCCTGCTCCCTCCTGGAGGCACCCCAATGCCCGGTGTGCTTCTCCCATGGCTCTCTCTCTCTGCCAGTGCGTCCTTCAACCTGAACAGTGTGCCATGCACATCGCAGGATACCAAACGACATGTGTGAAAGAAAAGACTGGAGGAGGAGGAGGAGGAGGAGGGCACGACCATCTAAATACCTGCTCTGAGCCAGGCACCTGGCGTGTGTTGTCACCACGAGCCCACGCGACAGCAAGAGGACTACAGGGAGCTGCAAGATGTGCCAAAGGTCAAGGTGAGGCTGGCAGGTGAATGCTGACTGTCTGGCAAACAGTCCACAGTCTCAACACAACACCTGGTCTCACTTCTACAGCAAACAACCATGACGACGTCCAGGTGTGGGCTGTGAGACACACCATCCACCTTCCCCTTCCCCACTGTATCCCATTACATGGGCAGGGAAAACAGCCTGCACAGGGGGACTGAACACACAGCTTCAACCCTAAAGAAAACGTCACCGGACTTCAACTATTTAGTGACCTTCTACCTGTTATCAAGGCTGACAGCAGGGACTTCCCTGGTGGTCCAGTGGGTAAGACTCCACCTTCTAATGCAGGGAGCACAGGTTCGATCCCTGGTTGGGGAACTAGATCCTGCATGCCACAACTATGAGTCCGCATGCCGCAACTAAGGAGTCCACATGCTGCAACTAAGATGCAACGCAGCCTAAATAGATAAATAAGAATATTCCTTGTTTAAAAAAAGTGCTGACAACAGAAGATAGTAAGGACTTACTACAGAAAAAGTCTATTCTAGAGCCTCACATCTGTGGTTTTTCTCGTTTATGGCAAAAGCCACACTGAAGCACAGTGGGTAAAGATGGTCTTTTTCACAGATGACGCCAGTTCAAGCGCACATTCATGTGAAAGAAGACGAATCCTGATCCCTGCACCTCATGTTTTACACACAAAATACGATCCCAGAAACGGCAAACTACACCCAAAGGAAACAGAAGAAATAATAAAGATTAGAGTAGAACTTTAAAACTAGAGAATAGAAAAACAGAGACTGGGAATTCCCTGGCAGTCCAGTGGTTAGGACTCTGCACTTCCACTACACGGGGCACAGGTTCAGTCCCTGGTCGGGGAACTAAGATCCCGTATGCTGTGCAGCACGGCAGCTCCCCACCACAACCTAAAAAGAGAAAGAATAAAGACAAACCGAAACTGTCAACAAAACCAAAAGCTGATTCTTTGAAGAGATAACAAAATTGACAAAACTCTAGCTAAACTGACTAAGGAAAAAAAAAAAGACACTGAAAGAAGGTAAAGCAGACCTAAACAGATGAAAACACACCCTGTGTTCATGGACTGTTGGACTAAATATAATTATGAGGATATTGCTCCCCAAAGCGAATCACAAAATCAAGGCAATCCCTATCAAAACCCTCGAAGGCTTTCTGCAGCTATGGACAAGCTAATCCTAAAATTCACATGGAACTGCAAGGGACCCAGAAGAGCAAGAACAAAGCTGGTAAACCCACTTCCCAAGCTACAGTATTCAAGATCGCGTGGTACGGACACAAGGACAGACATATAAACCAGTGTACTAGAACTGAGAGTCCAGAAACGAGTCCTGACATTTATGGTCAATTGATTTACAACACAGGTGTCCAGACAAGCCAGTGGGGGAAAGAACAGCCTTTCAAACAGTGGTTCTAGGACAACTAGATCTCCACTTGCAAAGAATAAAGTTGGACCCCCTACCTCAGACCATATACAAATTTAAGTCAAAATGGATCACAGCCCAAAATATAAGAGTTAAAACTATACAACTCAGGGCTTCCCTGGTGGCGCAGTGGTTGAGAGTCCGCCTGCCGATGCAGAGGACATGGGTTCGTGCCCCGGTCCAGGAAGATCCCACATGCCGCAGAGCGGCTGGGCCCGTGAGCCATGGCCGCTGAGCCTGCGCGTCCAGAGCCTGTGCTCTGCAATGGGAGAGGCCACAGCAGTGAGAGGCCCGCGTATGGCAAAAAAAAAAAAAAAAAACTATAAAACTCAGAGGAAAACACAGTGGTAACTTGGTAACAATGGATTTGGCAAGGGGGTGTTAGATGTGACACCAGAAACACAAAGGAGGAAACAGATACACTGGACTTCACCAAAATTAAAAACGTTTGGCGCTTCAAAGAACAACATCAAGAAAGTGAAAGGACAACCTGCAGAATGGGAAAAAATATCTCCTAATCATATGTCGATAAGGGATTTGTAGCTACAATCTTCAATATACAAAAAACGTTTACAACTTACCACGGAAACAATCCAACTGAAATGGGCAAAGGATTTCTATAGACATTTCTGTAAAGAAGATACACAAATGGCCAATAAGCACATAAAAAATGCTCAACATCATTAGTCATTAGGGGAAATCCATATCAAAAGCACAATCAGATACCACACCACATCCAACAGAATGGCTATAATCTAAAAGACAGTTAATAACAAGTGTTGGCAAGAATGTGGAGAAACTGGAATCCTCATACACTGCTGATAGGAATGTAAAATGCTAAAGCTGCTATGGAAAACAGTTTGGCAGTTCTTTACCACAGAGTTAACACATGCCCAGCAAATCTACTCCTAGGTACACACCCAAGAGAAATGAAAACGTATGTCTATACAAACACTGTTCATGAATGTTCATAGCAGTATTAGTCATCATAGCCAAAAAAAGGAAGCAACTGATAAATGTATAAATAAAACACAGTACATTCATACAATGGAATATCATTCACCCACATAAAGGAATAAAATACTCCCCCAGCAGGGAAAGAAAAAAAACAAGTTTACATAGGCACACCCTAAAAGTGTCTAAACAAAATAATCAAAAAGCATACTGGTGGGCTTCCCTGGTGGCGTGGTGGTTGAGAGTCCGCCTGCCGATGCAGGGGACACGGGTTCGTGTCCCGGTCCGGGAGGATCCCACGTGCCGCGGAGCGGCTGGACCCGTGAGCCGTGACCGCTGAGCCTGTGCGTCCGGAGCCTGTGCTCCGCAACGGGAGAGGCCACAACAGTGAGAAGCCTGCGTACCGCAAAAAAAAAAAAAAAA
>NW_006786547.1:367464-374454 GCF_000442215.2 Lipotes vexillifer
CTGAACAGTTTCTCTTGGTATAAATATTCCAGCTCACGAATAAAGACTTCCATTTCGCAACCCCTAACGAGTTAGCGATTCTGAGCAATGAATATCGATGACTGTTAATATCACAAAGCAAGATTTACTGTGCCTGACAAAAAACTTAATACCAGTTATGACATATTCTTGCTAAAATTTTTTAAAAGACAAACCTATTATACATCTGATGGAGCCCCCAGCCCAGAGCTGTCTAACGGAAAGATAACGTGAGCCACGTATGTAATTTTTAATTTTCTAGTAACCACATTTAAAACAGGAATTAGACGGGCTTTCCTGGTGGTCCAGTGGTTAAGACTCCACCTTCTAATGCAGGGGGCACACGTGTGATCCCTACTTGGGAAACTATGATCCCACATGCCATGCCGTGTTGCAAAAAAAAAAAAAATTAGAAACACAAATTACTTATAATAAATGTTATTTAACCTAATGCATCCAAAACATATATTTCAACACACAAACAATATTTTTTAAAGTATTAACATGATACTTCACATTCTTTCACACTAAGTCTTGCAAATTCTGCATGTATTCTGCACTTACAGCACATCTCAATTCACACTAACCACATCTGGACTGCTGAAGAGCCACATGTAGCGAGTGGACATCACACTGGAAAGCAGCAGCTCTAGATCTTAAATATCAATGGCAGGAAGTAGAGGACAAAGGAACATGTTAAACAACATGGTAAGAATGTCATCAGTGAAATCAAGGTTATGGGAAACTGTGGGACACATAAACCATTATGTTCAAAACTTAATTACGGGCTGGGCTTCCCCGGTGGCACAGTGGTTGAGAGTCCGCCTGCCGACGCAGGGGACGCAGGTTCGTGCCCCAGTCTGGGAAGATCCCACATGCTGTGGAGCGGCTGGGCCCGTGAGCCATGGCTGCTGAGCCTGCGCATCCGGAGCCTGTCCTCCGCCAACAGGAGAGGCCACAACAGTGAGAGACCCGCGTACCGCAAAAAACAAAACAACAACAAAGAAAACTTAATTACGGGGACTTCCCTAGTGGCACAGTGGTTAAAAATCCACCTGCCAATGCAGGGGACACAGGTTCGAGCCCTAGCCCGAGAAAATCCCACATGCCACGAAGCAACAGAGCCCTCACACCACAACTACTGAACCTGCGCTCTAGAGCCTGCGAGCCACAACTACTGAAGCCCGCGCACCTAGAGCCCGTGCTCTGCAACAAGAGAAGCCACAGCAATGAGAAGCCCACGCACTGCAACGAAGAGTAGCCCCCGCTCGCCGCAACTAGAGAAAGCCTGCGCGCAGCAACGAAGATCAAATGCAGCCAAAAAAATTAATTAATTAATTAAAAAACTTAATTGCAGGACTTCCCTGGTGGTCCAGTGCATAAGACTCACCAATCCCAATGCAGGGGGCCCAGGTTCGATCCCTGGTCGGGGAACTAGATCCTGCATACCTCAACTAAAAAGTCCACATGCCACAACGAAGATCCCTCATGCCACAATTAAGACCTGGTGCAGCCAAATAAATAAATATTTTTTTTAAAAAAACTTAATTGCAAGAGAAAAATAAAGACGTGGAAATCAATATACTGAGAATTAAGAGATACCTATCAAGGGCAATGAATAGACCATATTTTGAAATGAAATGAAAAATCTGAACAGTGACTGAATATTTATTGACTGAAATATCCATATTAACTGAAATACAGATGAAATATATCGCTAAGAACTGCTTCAAAATATTTGAGGATGGATTGGGGAGTGGCCACGAGGAGACAAACTGTTGACATCGGGGGACAGGAACATGGGGCTCATTCTACCACCACATCTACTTCTGAGTAGGTATGAAAAAGTTCCGCAATAAAAATTCTGAAATATCTACATATGCATTTGTCTGTATACGCTCAATAATTATAATACTGGTAGCCTGCCAAAAGAAGAATTGAGTGGTTAGAGGACAAAGAGGCAGATGTTTCACTTTATAATTTTATACTTTTTGAATTTTGAACCATGTAACTAACTCATTTACTCAAGATAAATTTAAACACATATGCCTTGACTCAATCCACCACAGGACCCAAGCCTACTCAGTGGTCTCCCTGCTTCCATCATCTTTTTAAAATGTGAATCCCTAAAATAATCCCTCGCTGATGGTCTATACTGCTCAGGAGACCATCAACTTGTTACCACAGCGACAAGGCCCTCGGTGACCCGACCCCACCTGTCCAGCTTCAGCTCGTGTCCCTTCTGACCCATAATTCCACCGTGTACCAAAGGCTTCAGTGTCACAACCCATAACCGAAGAAGCTGGGACATCTATAAAACAAACACCACGTGGCTACTGAAGATGTTAAAAGACACAGAAGCACGTGAGATGATCCATGAAAGAAGAGTGCAGACAGCACGCACTCAGTGATTACAGCCGATTTTAAGTACGAACGAACGAACGAACGTGCACACTCAGATCAGAAACAAACAGATGACAAATATTTGGCATTCTTAGCTTTCTAGGTTTCAATTTTCTACATTTTTTAAATGCCTGATTTCTTTTTGAAATGTACAACTGTACCCTGCACTTCCATTTCATGTCTTATCTCCTTTAGGACCTGGACTATCTTATTTTCCTCAAGCGGCCTTTCCCAACACAAGTCTGCCTGCAGCAATTAGCGCAAGAGCACGGGCCTTTTCTTGTTTACTTTGAACTGATTCCATCTCAGTTCCCGCTCGGTAATATTTGCTCTATCACACTCTTTAAATTTTGTGAAATCAGAGACCAATCTCATAAACTTGCATATCCTCTTACACAGTATCTAGAATAGCACCTCATAACGAGAAGGGGCTCAACAGTGCTTATAGACCGCTTGGAAAGAGCATTTTAAATATACTCTGATCAGAACTTACAAACCTATTAAAAGTGGGATGCAGAAAGCAGTCCAAAAACTTTTCCAAAGTAAAATATCAACTGACAGTGACGATACGGGGAAAGTGACTTCTGACTTCTTATCTAGGAAGACACCACTTCAAAGGAAATGCCACCTTTGAAGAGTTAAAGGAACACTTCAGGGACTTCCCTGGTGGTCCACTGGTTAAGACTCTGCGCTCCCGATGCAGGGGGCCCAGGTTCAATCCCTAGTCGGGGAACTAGGTCCCGCATGCCGCAACTAAAAGAGCCCACATACCGCAACAAAGATCCCACGTGCTACGACTGAGACCCGGCGCAGAATAATAAATAAATAAATATTAAAAACAAAAAAAAGAACCACTTCATCTTTTGTGTTTTAAAATCCAAAACCACTGAAGACTTTTTTGTTTTTGTTTTGTTTTAATAAATGAAAATACTAGAAGTTAAATAAAAGTGGGACAGTAAGTGGGAGAACTTCTCAACTCTGGAACTCATGCCCTTTGTACCACCCTGCGATAGGCCAAAATAACTGGTCTCCAATCACCATTCCCTATGTGATTTGCTGAGCAAGCAATGTAAACTGAAACCAAACTGCCCACCTACCGTAAGATAACGGCATCCATCAAACATGCTAAGACCCATGAAATAGCAAATAACATAAAGTTCCTAAAGGGAAGAGCCCAAAATATGGTTCCCATAAGCTAAATTATCTTCAAAGACAAACTCAGTAAAATGTGGTCAAACATACAAAACCGTTTGTGATATAGCAGTAAGCGGGGGCTCTGGTCCCCACTGTGGCACGGACCACGTGTGGGATCTCCAACAACTAAGCTAGCCACAGATGTCCTTTTGGGCATCAGGGCTGAGGTACGTTTACTGCCCTTGCTAACCTCTGTTATGACTCCAGAACCTTCCCTGGTTATGATCCAGAACCACATACTACATAGTAAGATCTGAGATGGGCAGCCCTTTCCACAGGATAGCTGTGCTTTTAGTGTGGGTGAAAATCTGCTTCTCGAGATTTATAGCAAATGCTTCTGATTTCTGGATGCAGAAAAGACTTTCCACTCCCTTCTCTTATCAAAAGATCAACAAAAGACAAGAACAGGAAAGAGAAACATGCACTCCACCTAGGAAACATTTCAAACCCCTACACAGAACATGAATAGGAAGACGGAGGCTGGAGGAAACCTCGATCACTCCACAGAGCAGAGGAAGGGGAAACCTAACAAGGTAGTCACTGCTGAGGACCAGGCTGACTGGCCCCACAGAACCATGGAAAGTCTCTAAAGCCAGAGGTGATGCCTGAAGCTGAAAAGGGATGTGGTGTAAAACTCCAAGTAAGGAATGTTGGACTCTCAGGTCCCCGGGCCCCTCCTGCACACTCAGACAAGCACTATTCTATAGCCACAAGCCACCAGAATATACCACACTTGGGGAGAGCAGCACAAAGAAAGACAGGAGTAGGCACCTCACTGAAAGCAAGGGAATTAGGCAAAGGCTACCCAGTGAACCCTGGGAAGACCCTCTCCTTCCCCCTGCCCTTTAACCTAGCTCCAACATCCATCCCACAAGGCAGAGACTGAAGGCTCCCTTTCCAAGGAAATGGAACCAGAGTACAGTAACATTTGGAGGGGAGCCACTAAAAAAAAAAAACATTAGTCATGACCCTCCAGTGAAAGCAACAACAAGTCCCCCAATACACTCATCTTCCCATTTTTAGTACTTTATTCAGAAAGATGAATAAACAGCCAAGGATCACCAGACGTTGGAAGAACGGTTTCCAGCACGAATGAAAGAGACCAAAAGATACAACAGCAAAGAGGAATGCATAGGAAACAGAAAAAGTGCAGGAAACAAAATTTAATTTTATTTTTTTAATTCTTTAAAAATTTAACTGTAATTTTAAAAATTTAACTGAAATTAAGAGATAAGCAAAGATACTGTATACATAAAACAAGAAAAGGAGGCATTAAAAAAGGAACAACAAAAAAAAAAAGGAACAAAGAGGGCTTCCGTGGTGGCGCAGTGGTAGAGAGTCCACCTGCCAATGCAGGGGACACGGGTTCGTGCCCCAGTCCGGGAAGATCCCACATGCCACGGAGCAGCTGGGCCCGTGAGCCACGGTCGCTGAGCCTGCGCGTCCAGAGCCTGTGCTCCGCAACGGGAGAGGCCACAACACTGAGAGGCCCGCGTACCGCGAAAAAAAAAAAAAGGAACAAAGAACAGTAAAGAATATGAAAATATGAAAGAAGTTAAAAATTCAGTAACAAATTGGAAAATTGTCAAACACACTCCCAAAAAGTAGAACAAAAAGATCAAGCCATGACGAGGAGAAAAGATTTTTAAAAATTAGAATATTCAGTACAGGAAGTCCAACATTCAAATAAAGGAATCGGGGGGCTTCCCTGGTGGCTCAGTGGTTAAGAATCCGCCTGCCAATGCAGGGGACACAGGTTCAAGTCCTGGTCCAGGAAGATCCCACATGCCGCAGAGCAACTAAGCCCGTGTGCCACAACTACTGAGCCTGTACTCTACAGCCCGCAAGCCACAACTACTGAGCCCACGTGCCACAACTACTGAAGCCCACGAGCCTAGAGCCTGTGCTCTGCAACAAGAGAAGCCACCCCAATGAGAAGCCCGCGCACCGCAACGAAGAGTAGCCCCCACTCACCTCAATTAGAGAAAGCCTGTGCACAGCAATGAAGACCCAACGCAGCCAATAAATAAATAAATAAAATAAATAAGTTTATTCAAAAAAAAAAAACAAATAAAGGAATTGGAAAAAGAGAACACAGAGAAAATAGCACAGAACAAACTATCTCAAATACATAATACAAAACCTCCCTATAAATAAAATGACATCAATCCCCAGATTTCAGGGCTACTTAGTACCCTGTATGATAAATGAAAAAAGGCTACAGCTAAGGCCTATCATGAAAATTAGGAAAATCAAGGATGCAAGGATCCTAAAAGTTTGATGTGGGAATAATGCTTACTAAGGATTAAGAATCCAACTGGGGAATTCCCTGGCGGTCCAGTGGTTAGGACTCTGCACTCTCACTGCCGAGGGCCCGGGTTCAATTCCTGGTTGGGGAGCTAAAATCCCACAAGCCACGCGGTGTGGCCCAAAAAAAAAAAAATCAAACTGGACTTCAACAGCAACAACAAATACTAGAAGACACTGGATCAATAACTTCAAAATTACTTGCAACCTGGAATGCCAAGCCCAGCCAAACTTATGCTTTAGGTGCGGTGGTAAAATAAAAACATTTTCAGACATGCAAGTTCCAAAAGTCTGCCTCCCAGCAAACTACTGGAAAGCTACTAGAGACTGAGTTCCACCACCATGAGTGAATGAACACACAGAGGGGAGCATTAGAGGCAGGGAAGGGGCCAGAATCTCCAGGATGGGAATGTGCACAGGCCCAGAAAACAAGCATTCCGTCTGGGCTGGGGTGCCTGAGGAGCACTGTGGAACCGGCTGGTGAGCTGACAGGGCTGAGTGGTAAAAACTTAAATTGAGAAACATTTTACAGAATGAAAGGTGCGGGAACATTATTCCGAGGTTCAAGGGGAATCAGGCCAATGAAAAATAAAGCAATTACTAACTCAAGGGAAGTAAAAAAGTCTGCCCAAGAAAAGAAATCCAATTGTGGTTTACCATCCAGCTCAGCACGGCACAAAAATGACCTGAACAGACTGACAAAGATTCTGATATAGATTTAACCATAACTGTGAGTTACCTAAATGAGAGACAGAGTATGAGAGAACTGAAATCATCATCTACCATTAGTGGAAGTCAACAGATAACGCCTAAAATTGGTGAATGAAGGCATGACAACAGAAGCGTGTTATTTAGAAACATGAGGCAAAGGCTAAGCGTGGATGCTGCCTCTCCTGAAAAGCAGGAGAGGATGGCAGCTTCTTTACTGCCTTTTAGCACTATTTGACTTTCTAAACTCTGTGCATGTGCATGCATTATTTTAAAGAAACACAAAACAAGGTTAAAGAAAGAGACACATAGTAGCCACCCTGCTAGAAACGCACAGAATTTGCCTGGGAAGGCCCTCCT
>NW_006786547.1:374493-376068 GCF_000442215.2 Lipotes vexillifer
GCTGAAAGGTAACGTCTTGCTGGGTCAAAAGCCTTAGGTGACCCTGAACATACATTAAACCCCAGGAGCCCCCACTTACTAATCCACAAAACAGGGGATGCATTTCATTACCTCAGCAGTTCTTTTCAGCGTGAAAAAGTGGTGACCTCTTTCTAGGTCAAGGAAAAGAAGAAAATGTAAATATTCGGTCAGATAAATTTCAAGTGTCCACTTTATGGCTTACTCATCTGGCAACTGGGAAACCCTGACCCAGGAACCATTTCGCCGATTTAGTGGCAACAGATGACCTCATGCCCACCCACTGTCCAGGAGGCCCCTCACCCAACGTGCACCTCCATAATAAACACTTAGGATCACGAATCTAAGCCCCGAGTTTCCATTAGCTTAAAATGACCGCCACAGACACAGCTCAACAGTCTCTGGAGGCAGACCACCTGCATCCATCTTCTCCACCACAAGCTCCGTAACCTGGGGCCACACTGTGCCTGTTTTCCTCCAGTGCAAATGGGGATATAACAGTACCCACCTCAAAAGATCGCTGTCAGGCTTTAATGAGTGAATTCACGCAGCTAAGGCAGGGCTAGACACAGGTAAGGGCTTAGTAAACAGAAGCTGTCATTGCTGTTGGCTCAGTCAAGCCCTCTATTCAAGGCTGCCTGTGGAATCAGAGACATCTGGGACGATTTGTTCATCAACTATTAATTAAAACCCTACTATGTGCCAGACACCAAACAACTGCTAATCCTGTAACTGGCTAAGTCAAGTCATTCAATCGCTTCCAAGCCTTGTTTCCCGCATCTGCTAAATAGAAAATAACAGTACCTGCTGCACAGAACAGAGAAAGGTAAAGGAGAGGACTTACCTAAAGGGCTTGCAGTGCCCGGAACCCGGAAGTTGCTCAATAAGCGATATCATAATCACTACACATCTTCTCTCCTACAAGTGACTTGGGGTTATCTAATTCACCTTTTCTGTTTTTCTGAACCTAACACACTCCTTGAGTGTTGAGTGCTAATAAACAGTCCTTGCGTTGAATTTAGGAACTTCCCTGCACCTTCCCAGTTTACTTACATCCACACCCCCCAAAACTGCAAGAGAAAATTAAAGAAATGTTAAAAGATTGTGCATTACCTGGATAAAAATATACGATGTCTACACACCAGGTTACTGCAAAAGGGCCTTATCACACACCTTAGCTTTCTGATCTTCAGAAGTTCCCACAGTTACTACACATGAAGCAATTTCACAGAAAAACTGCTAGATCATCACTTTTTTCCAAACTGGTCCCTCGTGTCAGCCCGGAGAGCGCACTGTTTCTGCACTTCACCGGGCACACCGCCTCCCGCCTGCTTTTCCCTTCTGCGGGAAGCTAGTGGCCCATCTCACAAGAGTTTGCTTTCTCTGCTGCTACAAGCAAGGGAAAAACTATCCTTGAGGACGAGCAAAGGGGAGGCCAGGAACATTAACAAAAGCATGGGAACTTTTTACATGCAAAGCCCGCGTGAGCGGTTTGCCTGGAAATCAACCGAAGTCGTGCATTCCTGCTCCTGACAGCCACCGGGGGCGGCAGCATTG
>NW_006786547.1:376717-377475 GCF_000442215.2 Lipotes vexillifer
AGGGCGGGGCGGGGCCGGTCGCGCGCGTCTGCGCCTGCGCCCGCCCCCGCGCATGCGCGCTGCAGCCCGAGAGCGGCGTCCGCGGCGCGGGCCTGCCCCGGCCGGAACCGGAGCGCGACGGCCGGCCGCGGGGGTGGAGCCCGGCGCAGCGGGCTTCCGGGGTTGGCGCGGCGCCGGACGTCGTCCTCCCGTAGTCCTCCAGTTTGCACTATATTTTCTCATTCTGCGTAGGCACTGAAGCGGGCCGGCCGGGGTGGGGAAGGACCCCTGACCTCTAACCCCGGACACACATTGATTCCGTCTGCCTTCACAGAAGGCGGACTTGGACTTGCGTCCTAGGGCGGTGCCCGGGTGGGGCTTGTGCCCGGTTGGGAGGGGTGCCCCGGTTGGGGCTGCATCCGGTTAGGGAGAATGGCCCAGCTCGGGGGTGGGGGTGCTTCGGTTATGAGGTGTGCCTGGCGGGGGGCGATGTCCTGACTGAGAAAGCTGCTGCCCTGAGGCGGGAGGGGAGTATGTCCCTTTGGGGAGGGTTGTCTGCGTTGGCGGTGCTCCGGTTGGGGGAGGTGCCCCAGTTAGAGGGACTGCCCCAACGCTGGGGTGCTCGGCTGGGAGCATGTCCGGACGGTCGGGGAGGATGCCCTGATTAGGGAAGGTACCTCGCTAGGAGACTGTGCCCTGGCTGGGGACAGTGTCCTGGTTGGGAAGTGTGGGTAGGGTAGGGAATGTCCAAGGCGGAGGATTGTCCCTGTTGTGGGCGG
>NW_006786547.1:377553-386993 GCF_000442215.2 Lipotes vexillifer
GGGGGCGCTCTGGTTAGGGAAGATGCCAGGCTTGCCGGGGGTGGGGTGCTCCAGTTAGGAGGTGGCCCTAGTTGGGCAGCCTCTCGGGTCACCCCAGCCTCCTGCAAGCCCCCCAGTTATGCACAGGGCGAGACTTTTCCTGCATATCAAGCAGCCTTCACTGAACAGCACCACGTAGACTGGCTTAGGCCACCCACTCCCCATAGCCAGACGTGTTTCTGCCATCCCCTGGGAGTTGAGAAAAGAAGCATAGACTGAAATTGGGGTTCTCTGGCCAGTCTTCACAACAGGAACTGGGGAGGCACTGAGTCAAAGGGTAATCTGGGCCTCACTCCTGTGAGGGTTCAATCTCGTGGAACATGAGACTCCAGGAAAATTCCACTAAGTGCACTGACGGTGCACTCAGCTGCAGAGGAGGCAGTGGACGATCCTAAGCACCAAAGAAGCCTTACCAGGTTTGGGGGGACAGCCTGAGTCAGCTCCTGACAGGCCGGGAACCCCAAGCTCTGTCTAGAGCCTCAGGACAGGACGGGAGGCTCAGGAGCGGTCTTCCTCCACAGCCTGCACAGCTCCACCAGCTTTCACCCGCACCTACTTCTCTGGCACCAGCCTTTCTCTCTCCACTCTTGCCTTGGGCCATAGTTTGCCCCTACTCTGAAACACTTTTATCTCAGGTATGTGTGGCTCACTTCTTGACAATCCTTGGGTCTTAAATACCTCTTCAGGGAAATGTCCCCTTGCCCCTATTTAAAAACAATACTGCACCCCAAAACTTCCTTGCTTTCTTTTACTCCATAGCATTCCACTGCCATATTGCCTGTCTGCCCCACTAGAATTTAAGTCCAAAAGGTAAGGGATTTTTGTTTTGTGTGCCCTAGTACCTGGAACAATGTTTGGCATGCAGGAGACAAAATATTTGTTGAAGAAATAGATGAGTTAAGATGTGAAAAAAAGTCCTTCATTAGGCAAAGACCGACTGTAAATGAATGTGTCAGAAGTAGGCGATGTTCCCATTCTGCACCATCAGCCCGACCCACCCTATGCTGGTATTATCGCCGACCAATGATGTTAGGTGCTCTTCTCAGCACATGATGTGTTACGTGTTGACTCAGTGACCATCAGGTCAGTCCTGGGAGATGGACGTCGTTTTCATCCAAATTCTGTAAGTAAGCAAACCAAAGCAGGGGTGTGCCTTCAAGGCCACACACTGTCTGGAGGCAGAGATGGGATTTGAAACAGGCAGAGTCGCAACTATGAGGCTACAGCTTCTAGTAGATGTTTCACAGGTTATCCTGCTTGTGGCATGCTTTGTGTTTTTGTCCAATATTCATCCTCTCCTTGTCCCACAAATAGTAAAGTTTTAGGGTACAGGGCTGCCTGTACAGTTCCAACTGTAAAGGGTGGCCAGTGGGATGTGTGCAAAAGTGATACAATTTACTTCTCAGCGTGTCCCCAAAAAAGTTGGAGGTTCAAGACCAGTAAGCTGGGTGATGGTGAAAATTGCAACAGCCATCCTGGGCCCAGGGGTGGAAACCTCGACTTGACTTGAGAATTACAGCTATGCCACCTCTGGACTGTTAAATGTACAAGAAATAAACTTCTATCATGTGGGACAGGGCGCTCGACCCATCTCCTCATAGTCCTATGAGCTTATTATAGATTAAGGTAACTGACACACGTAGCCAGAGTACCCCCTTCACCATACGGCAGAGCTGGGATTTGAACCCAAAGTCTTATCTTAACGCCACCGCCACCTCCAAGGTTTCCCAAAGCACGCCAGGGTCCCGGCCCCGCAGGGCGTTTACGGGCCCTCTGGAACGTCTGCAGAATGCCTCTTCGGGAAACGCTGCTCTCCCGTACCCTGACTTTTTATTTGCTCCCGGGTTCCTTGTGTCCTAGACAACAGTCCTTTGAAGTGTAGACCTCGGGAGCGGGCTTGTGTGTTCGCACTTGGATGGGAATCGAGAAGCAACATCCCTCAGAGCCAGACGTGGCAGTGGTGACGGCAGGGGCAGGAGACCTGAGGCCAAGGGTAAAGGAATTGGGGAAGCCTGCTCCCTCACCCCGACCGGATTTCGTCTGGCACACGAAGTCTAAACTGCGTTGCCTGTAGTGGTGGGTGCCAGACGGCTAGCCCAAGATGTGTGCTAACAAAATGGAACAGCGGTGGTCTTCTCCCTCTGTCACAAGGCCACTTAAGTTGATGCTGAGGCTCCAGACACGCAAGCCCGCCTCCGAGGGCAAATCCTGAAGCAGAACCGCGAGGCCAAGCGCCTGGCCCGGCCCTGGTTAACCGCCACGGACGATTCCCAAAGCTGGTTCTGCTCCCTGCCCGGATCGCTCCCCCAACCCCCCACCTTCCGGCCCAAGACGCCCGGAAGGAGGAGGGACCCAGAGCGGAAGGGTGTGGGGTGGGTGGGGGGAAAACGACGGCAAGGGGCGGGGCCGAGGAGAGGGGCCCATGAGGGGCGTGCCCCACAGGGAGAGGCGGGGCTGAAAGGGGCGTGCTCCGCAAGGGGCGTGTCGTGCATGGATGGGCTAGGCTAAGGGGCGTGCCCTATAGGGAGGGGAGGGGCTGAGAGGCTTTGGGACACCCACAAGAGCCACTACCCCAACAAGCACACACACTCGGCCGAGGAGGGCGTCCCACAGGCCACTGTGCCCAGCTCTACAAATGAAGCTTTTTATTTACACCAAGTTTCTCTAGGCCCCAACCCCCGGGGAGAGGCCGACTACAGGGGGGCTGCGGAGGCTGGTCGGGGCAGAAGCTGGTCCGGAGGCAGAGGCCGCAGGGAACGGCGGGCAGCGGCGGGTCCTGAGTGGGCCGGGCCAGGCCGGGAGCGAAGGCACGAGGCCCTGGGAGCCTAGTCCCAGGGCGTAGGTCCGCCCGTCCAGAGAAGGCGACATGGGGTCAGCTCCCTGGGGTCAGGCCAGGGTCCACACCGCCACAGCTCTGCTCATAGGATGGCGGGGCCTCTGCAGGGAGAGAGCCAGGTCTGCATGGGGCCCGTGGCTCCCCCTCCCTGCCAGGCCCCAGGCCCCCACTCACCATAGGGGTAGCCCCACGAGGTATACTCAGGCGGGAGGATCAAGGTACTGGTCGTGGGCACCGGCCCTCCAGAACCCTCTGCAAAGTAGGGCACGGTGGCACCTGTGGAGATGCACAAGGGAGGGGGCAACGGGTGGGGGGCAGGGCTACCATCCTGAGGATGGGGTTCAGGGGCCCCAGGCACAGAGTCGAGGGCTGCAGGCGGCTGCTGCTGCTGTGAGTGGCTCTTGGTGGAGAGGGAGACAGGGTCCGAGAAGAAGTGGGGGCCACCAGCCACAGCCTCCGCCTCCTCCTGGGGTGGCGCTGAGGGCACCACCAGGCCTTGGCCTGGCCGGGGGCTCAGTGGGACGTGGTTCACAGCGATGTTGCCGATGAAGACCGGGAGGGTCACGATAGCTTCCGGCGTCTTCAGGGAGACCTGGGGAGGTTATGCGAGTGAGGAGCCAGGCCACCGGCCCCTCCTCCCACCCCACCCCTGTATCCCTACCACCTGCAGGTAGTAGTCCACGTGGATGAGGCTGCAGCCCGGCAGGGCAGACTGGGGCAGGGCAGGCACCAGGATCTGCTCTTGCCACTGAGCCCGCCTCCAGGCCTTGACGCCGGCGCCCTCCACCTCGGCAATGGTCCGCACGTCATAAATCCAGCGCTTGGCCTTGTAGGACACTTTCTGGGGAAGGGCCAGCCTGTGAGCCTGGGCAGGCCAGCCACCTACCCCTCCTCTGCCCCATGGGGACAGGGCCCAGCAGGCGAGGGGACTCTGACCTGCAGCAGACTGGCCACCACAGGGCTGGTGTCCTTGCCTGACTGGTTCTCAATGTCAGCCTGCAGCCGCAGCACCTGCCCCACCACGTAGCCTCGGAGGTCGGTGCTGGCGGTGAGGACTACGCTGCCTGTCTTCACCAGCTTGTAGGAGAACTTCTTGGTGATGGAGGCCACATTGGGTTGCTTGGGAGAACAGAGAGGGAGTTTGGCAAGTGTGGGCAGGCGGGATCCTCGGGGTCAGCTCAGGACAGAGAGGCCGCTGCTGTTCCAGACCCTGGCCGTCTCACCTGTGCTGGGGACAGGGCGTCAGACAAGGGTGGGCCCACCCAGGAGGCCACTGTCCCAGGCTCACCTCGATGTCTGGGATGCTATTCAGGTTCAGGGGGCTCAAGATGTAGAACACGTGGCTGCACTGGTGATCCTTGGAAAAACGTGGTGTGTCGATGGTGGCCCGTACCTGGTGCACAATCTTCCCAAAAGGGCCCTCAAAGGACGTGGGAGCTGTGGCTGGAGAGAGAGCAGGGACTGGTACCTGACTGCCCCCCACCCCACCTCCCACCCACCCTCGCCAACTGCCACCACCTGGCCTGGCCAGGCTGGGCTCTCACCAGGAAGCAAGAACTGGAAGGGGAAGCTGTGCTCTCCAGCAGGCAGGCTCCCTGCAGAGACAGAAGGGAGGCAGAGGAGAGGGGACAAGGTGACCTCACAGGGTCCAGGACACAAGCAGGCCCTGCAGCCAACTAGCTCACACTGCATCTGGCTGCTGGGCTCCCAGCCTCTGTCTCCAGCACCTCAGCAGCACAGGGCTGTGGCCTGGGCAAAGGATGGGGGATGAGAGCTTGGCTTGAACAGGAGAGGGGGCAGGGCTGTTCCGGGGGCCAGAGCCCATCCAAATCCAGGAGAAGGTGGCCCTCTTCTGCCACCCAGCCCCCATCAGGCAATGCCCCGTGCCTGCCAGGGAGAGAAATCCAGCAAGGCGCACAGTCCTGGGAGAGGGTGGGCTAGCACGGGGATGCCAGAGGCGGATGGGGAAATCAGGTGGACAGACCCCACTCTCGCTGGGACGCGGTGAGGGAAGGGCGCCCAGACTCACCCTTGTCGGCCAGGGACAGAGCGCTGTTGAAATAGCCCTCCTCCGCCGCCCACGCCGTGTCGTTGGCCTTGCTGGAGACCTTGCAGGACCCCGTGCAGGCCACCCGGATAGCTGCAAGCGGGGGACAGCGTAAGCCCCAACCCGGCTGGCCTGGGCCCCTCCCTAGCCCCAGCACAAGCATTCAGGCAGGACGGGCAGCACCCAGGACCGCCCAGCTCGGCCCTGGGAAGGCCAGCACATGGCCTGCTACCCTCCAGAGCACACTTCCTGTCCGTGCCACATCTTCAGGTGCTCTCAGCGAGCCAGGGTGGCGAGGCACAGAGCTCCACCTGTCGTGCCATCCAGAACATGAAGGCCCTGACGGTCACCCAGATGACCCCTGGGCAAACCCCCATCCCCAGCCCCTGCCCAACCAGACCTGTGAAAACCCAGCTCCCTACAGCGGATGCTTGGGAAACCCTAGGTGAACAGAGGGGCAGCTGACATCCGACCCCACCTTCCTGCTGCCTCTCAGGCAAGTCAGTTAGACTGGGAGGCACCCCTCCAGGCTCCAGGAAGCTACCTATTAGCCCTCATGCTGCAGGAATGTGGTCAGACCCGCCTGAGCAGATAAGGAACCCAACAGTCTGGCACACCAGAGGGTGGGGACATCTTGGCTTCCTGGGCCAGTACTGCCCAGGAGCCCTGATTTCTGCATCGAGATGGCTTGGTCCTCCCCCACACTCCCCAGGGGAAGCACGCATACCAGGAACCAGGCAGCAGGGTTGCTGCCGCCTTCCGTCCTGTGATCAGGAACTCAAATTCCTCCGTCCAGAGCCCACTGCGGTCAGAAGGCCATGGCTGGACCAGGCCCAGCCGAGGCCGGTCACCAGAGAGGACACCACGGCTGGAGACCCAAACAGGGCAGGGGGTGGGAGCTCAGTGACAGGTAGCCCTGTGGCTCCCTCCATTCCTTCCTCTACCTGCGGGGCTGAGTCAAGGCCAAAGACTTTAGCCTGCCTGCCCAGCTGCCCGTCCTCCCCTGACCTGATGGACCGGTGAAGGGAAGGTAACTCGGAATCTGACACCCTCCTGACAAAGCCATCAGGCAGGAAGAATGCAGTGTCTCAAGTGCCCAGGGCCAGGGGCAGCCACACCAGGTCTGTCTGTGGTCTCCCCAGGCAGGCCCCACCTTGCTGATGCAGGCCTCCTGTTGGTCCCACAGTGCACTGGGCTGCCCTCCACGAACCCGTGACTCGGCCTCCGCCCCATCGGCACTGCCAGTGACCAGCCCTCAGCCTCCGTGCCAGCCCAGCCTCACCACCCGGACCTCGGCCCTAATTTCTAATCCACACTCCACCCGTCATCCCCTCCTAGGGCCAGACCTGGAACTGTTCCCACCCTGGAGGTCTGGGACACCAGCAGTGCTCCTACAGACCAACACATCCCAAGAGAGGCACGGCGTGGAACGAGCAGAGAAGGGGTAGCCTGACTGTAAAGTAACTAGAAGACGTCCTGGTGGACTGCAGGCATCACACTGCTGGAAACATTCCTCCTGGAAAGGGTGCGTCCCCCCTTGAATCCGGCTGCCCTGGGAATGCTGGGAACAATGGAGTGTGCTGGAAGGGGTGTGATGGTCCCCAGACTGGCCCAGTGACAGCTGAGCACTGTGAAGTGACCCCAGTGGATGGGACACGGAGCTGAAGAATCACCCTGCCGAGCTCTGCCCAAAATCCTAACCCACAACGGCACAAGTTATAATAAAATGATGGCTTTAAACAACTTAGTTTAGGCGTGATTTGTTTACTTAGAGGTGATTTTCACACAGCAGCAGATAAAGGAATAGCTGTCTAACCTCACTAGAATTCACGGAAACTCATGTGACTTACCATTTAACACATCAGATTGGCAAATATTAAACATTCTGATACGTGTCATAGAGAAGATAGAAAAACAGACACTTGCTTATAGCAAATCAACCTGTCGGCTGATACGATGGAGGCCCTGGAGAAGAAGCAGGCAAATCTGCTGTATTTTACACATGCGTTCCAGGGACCCAGCAGATCCCCTTAGAATCTCACCCTGTTCACCCTGTTCAACACTGCTCCTAATAGCAAACAATCTAGGCATAGCCTACGTGTCCAAAAGCAGGGTGGCTGAAACAGGCACACACTCAGCCAGGACCCAGCCATACAATTAAGGTGAACAAGCCAGGGTGGCACCCGGCCCCAGAAAAACAAACCGGCCCTCGAACTCTGTGAACTTCCCAATGACTGTGCACATATGCTGTGAGGCCCGTTCGGGGACCCTGCCTGGATGAACAGCCTCCAATCACCGACTGGAAACAAACTCCCATCCCTGTCCAATCTCTCCTCCGCAAGGGAATAATGGAGGCGCAGGGGGAACTGGAGGTTTGGGGCTGCTCCAGTTCTCTAAGGAGAATCATCATGTGGATCCTGTGCCAGAGTGGCTTCTGGAACTTTCCCCTTGAGCCTCACCTGTCCAGCAGCCCTCCTCCTATGTACCACCTGTAGTCTGAACATGAAGCCTTCTGCTTGCTCCCCGTCTGGTCCCAAGGGTGTGTCCCAGCCCCCATCAGCTCCCTCAAACCTGGGGCAGCCCAGCCTCTGCCACATCCTTTCACTGCAGCTCTGGCCTGCAAGCCACTTCCCTCTGTCCTGTTTCCAAATCTGTAACACGAGAGGAATGACAACACCCACCTCCCAGGGTTGCTATGAAGACTGATGGATTGGTCCTTGGGAAATGGGAATGGCATCTGGCCCACGGTGAGAGCCGGCAGAGCTGGGAGCTGGCTGCTACTGTTGTCCGGGCATCACCCTCCCTCGTCGCCCACCTCGAGAGCAGAACACAGGGCAGCCCCACCTGACCCCCAGCCTCCAGCTGGGCTGGACCCAGTCTCCAGATCCTTCTCCAGCTTTCTTCCACATAGCTCCCAAGGCAGCCGGTGTCCCCAAGGCTGAGTGCAGACCATCACTGACACTCCTCAGTCAAGTGTTCAGAGGCCTGCTGCCCCCCACCCTCCATGTCCTCCTGGGGGCCCCCCCTATTGCATCAATGGCTGGTAACAAGTGTCTTTTGAGGGAAAGGAAAAATAAGAACCATGGTGTTTCCTCTCTCACACCCCGGCAGGGCCGGAGGCCTACAGAGGCCCCAGCACCAGCATCCCCCCTACCCCTGGGGGGCAAACGGAAAATAATACCCTCTCTGGCGCGAGGCCAGTCGTTGCTGGACTCTCCAGCCTGTGACCTGACCTGCTTCTCCCCGCCTCAGGGCTCTTACAGTCAGGGACTCCCTCAGCCTCCTGGGGCCCCGCTGTCCATTTACCCACATCCTACCCACCACGTAGAGGCTGCAGGGCTCTAACCAGGCCAGGTTAGTCACGCACAGCTCAGGTCACCCCTTCACTGTGGTCAACAACAGCCTGTTCGCCCTGGGCCCCAGCTACAGGGGGTGACAGGTCAGCAGGCCAGGAGGAGAGCTCTGCGTGGGGTCTCTGTGGTGTCCGTCTGTCCTCCAGCCACGGCCCACCCCTCCTTCCTGTGCGCTGCCAGCCGCACTCACCTCTCACTGGTGCCCCAGAGCAGAGTTGCACTGTCCCCCCGGTGCCCCTGCCACAAGCACACCTACCCCCACCCAACCCCAAACTCCAACTGGGGAGACAGGAAAGAGGCGACACGTTACGGAGGTGGGCGGTGTCACCGGTCCGGGACGGAGGAGGCAGCTGCCCAGAGAGGACGGTGGCTCTGCATCCTCAGCGGGCACCCCAAGCGCTGAACGGTCAACCACACGGGGGCCTGGAAGGTCAAGGCCCAGAGGGAAGCCCAGCAGCTGTGGTTCTGGCCAAGCACCCCAAGGTAGAGAGGCGCCCCAGGACGGACACACCACACAACCTCACACTCAGAGCCGGGGTCAGGAGAGAGACCCCGCCTGGGCTGCGGTTCGCCCACGGCCCAGAGGGAACAGGTGTGATGTCCCCCGCAGGGTCCGGTTCACACCTCAGGCAGCAGACAGACGAGGCCAGCGCCGGCAGGGAGCCCTAGCTAGGGGCGCCGCAGCAACCGGATCCCCGGTCTCAAAGTCCCAGATGTCTGCGCCAGCAGAGGGACCGGCCAGGAGGGCTCAGGTTCGGCTCCCAGATGCCCACTACGGCGGCCTAGGGCACGCAGGGATTAGCAAGATCCTCCCAGCCCTTAGGGACTAGCCTCGGGCTGGGTGTAAGCAGTGCCCTGCAGCCCGCCCCCGGGGGACCCGCACACTCGGCGGTGCTGCCTGGGTGTATGGGAGAGAAAGCCCAGCGCGGGCCGGGCTCCAGGTGAGGGCCCAGCAGCTGCAGGGCGCAGCGGACCGGAGACCCGACAGGGAAGGTCAGAAGCGTCGCGGGTCCAGGTCAGAGTGGCCTTCGGCAAAGTAGACAGGCTCGAAGCCCGCGCCCCGAGTATGGACGGCCCTTGGCGGAGAGGACAGGAAAGGCAGATGCGGAAGGACTGGGCCACCCGGGCCTCCCTGCTCCGCCCCGACCGCCGCCGGCCTCCCACC
>NW_006786547.1:387648-396588 GCF_000442215.2 Lipotes vexillifer
CAGCCCGCCCTCCCCCGCCCCGCCCCGGCCAGCAGGGTGGAGCTCGGGCGCAGCCCGCGGGAACCCGACGCACCTGCGCCCCCTGCTGCCTCACCTGTGGAGGGGGCGGGCCGGGCCGACGCCCCCTCTCAGGCTCCGCCCCGGGGTCTCCACCGGGCAGTGTCTCTACACTGCGGGAAGTCTCCAGGATGGGCTTGTGTCGGGGCGGGGAGCGCTTGGCCTGCAGCAGCGGGAGGGAGAGGTGAGGGGTGGGGCTCGATACCCAGGGGCGGATTCGAGGGCAAATCCGGGAGTCTCGGAGAGAGAAGGCCGTGCCTGGCTTAGAGAAGGTGCTGGGCGCCTACTGGCAGGTTAAATATGGGGCTGCTTTAAGGAGGGCGTCAAGGTGAGGCCAGGTTTTTGTCCAGAACAGCTGGGCGAATGGGTGGCATTTTTTTGATGGAGACAACCGGCCTAGATTCAAGTTGTTTGGGGGGTGGGAAAGGGGAGAAATCGTGACCGGCAGAGTCAGAGGTGCCTGTTAGGCACCCAAGTGAACTGGCACTTCTAGGCATGAGTCTGCGGGAGACAAAGGACGAACGATTTGTTAGACCCTTGTTTGTAGATGGTAACTCTATTCAGGACACTGATGACATCAGAAGTGGGGGTGAAAGCCACAGAAAGGTAATCTAGCCCTCCAGCAAAAGAAGAGGGGCCTCACAGGCTGAGGGGTCCACTGGGCCAGGCTGAGGAAAGGCAGCAGCCAGGGAGGGCCTGAGGGCCAGGGGTCTGCAGCAGGCGCCAGGTCTACCTGGTTTACCAGGGATTCTGATGCTTCAGGAGGGAGGGTCTGACTGGCCAGCTTGACACTTTCCTGTCAGGACTGTGCAAACTCCCTGAACAAGGAGTTTGGGGTGCCCATGGGATGGGGGAGGATAGTGGGCAGCCCCCAAAAACAAGTGTCCATGGCAGAAATCAAAAAGGAAGTGTTTGAGGAGGCAGGGAGAGACGCTGTGTTGGCTGCTGCTGAGATGAAGGAGATGGGGGCAGAAAATGGGTGACCTTACCCCAGGTCACACCTGTTTCCCACAATCGCACCCTATAGGGCTCTGCACATCCTTTCCTCTGACCCCCTCTCCCCTCCAGAAGCTCTGCTGGTGTGCCCTCATCCACCATCATCACCACCCTGACTTCGCTTTTCTCTAAACATTCCTTTCCTCGTGCTCTCATGGAGCCCGGGCTTCCCCTGGAGGCTCTAAAGTGTAAATGTTTATTTTCGTACAACCCCTGTACCTCTGGGCCTGCAGGTAGGGTGGATGCTCTCCTGACTCCTTATGACCACTTCCAGACCATTTTCCCCTTTGCCCTAATAGCTGCCAGCCTTAACTCTCATTTTCTCAGAATAATAATTCATTCCCCCCTCCACTCTTGCTGTTACTTTCAAAGCCAAGGCCTGCCCCCCTTATTCTTTGGGGATTTCAGCTCCTGACTCACTCACTGTCATTCTCTCCAGTACCACTTGTGCAGGAATTCTGACTTCAGAATCCACATAGGTTTCCTTCCAACCTCAACCTCCTGGCCTCTATCTTAACATGAACCCAGGATTTGTTTTAATCAGCCATGGTAAGGTGACAGACACAAAGCCAACTGCCTTGAAAGAAGAGTTTAGAACTTACAGTTCCCAAGTGGGGCATGCCACACCGTGCACGGACACACAGGGAAGCGCCAGTGCCATCAGGAACAGGAGGGAGAGGAGAGCTCGGCCAGAGCCTTTACCGTGTTTCCAGTGGGAAGGAGGCAGGGTACGCAAGTTTGAGCAAGTCTAGGATTGGATAGTTTGAATAATTTCAGCGGTCTCTAGTGGTCCAGTACCTGGCCCTGGGTGATTTAGGCAGGGAAATACTGGCCTGGTGTACTGGTGACAGGAGGTGGTTGGGGTGTGGGCTCTGGATCGGTTGGTTTGCACGTGAAAGGTATGTTGGTGGGTGAGTTGTTTGCTGTCTCTAGGAATTAGCCAGCCTGGGAAGGGCAGTGTAAGGCCCTCAAGATGTCAAAGCATCAAAAATCTAGAAAATAAAAAACATGATCAAGGCAGTGCTCATTCCCTTGACTCCTGTCCTCTGAGAACCTTCCCCAGCTGGCTTCAGCAGCCCCTCTTGTGGCTTTAGGTTTGTCTGAACAACGTCACCCAACAACTTCTCTCACCCCTTTCCACTCATGCCGTTACTCCCATCAGCAGGTGGGTTCCACCCCTCCCACTGAATGGGGCTGGCCCCTTGACTTGCTTGAACTGCCAGAGAGAGAGATGCCATGCCAGTTTCAGGCTTTAAGAAGGGCTGGCAGCTTTTGTTTTCATTCCCTGACAGTCCTGAGTTGCCATGTGACAATATCTGGCTACTCCTCTGGAGAGATCACCTAGAGAGAAAGGGAAAGCCTGGACGTAAGAGTCTCAGACTTCTCGCCTCACTCACACATCCTGACTGTGGCTCCGTGAGGGACACTGGCTGTTTCAGCTGTCTATTGTTGCATAACAAACCATCCAAATTTATTACTTACTCTGAAAACTAGGTTGCATTCAGCTGGGAGGCTCTTCTACTCTGTGTGGTATCTGCCTGGGTTAGAATGGCCAAGATGTCCTTTTTGCTGGTGTCTGGCACCTTGACTCGGGTGGCTGGGACAGCTGGGGGCTGCTCAAGTATCCCTGCCCTGAGGCCTCTCCACATGGTTTGCTTGGGGTTCTGCACAGCATGAGCGTCTCCAGGTAGTAAGACTGATTACCTGTGAGCAGGCCCCCAAGAGGGAGGAAGGTAAAGCTGCCAGTCCTCTGGCCTGGGCTTGGAAGTCCCAGAACTTTCTACCAGATTAAGTGCATCAAAACAGTCACAGGGGGCTTCCCTGGTGGCGCAGTGCTTGAGAGTCCGCCTGCCGATGCAGGAGACGCGGGTTCGTGCCCCGTTTCGGGAGGATCCCACATGCCGCGGAGCAACTAAGCCCATGCGCCACAACTACTGAGCCTGCACTCTAGAGCCTGTGAGCTACAACTATTGAGACTGCGTGCCACAACTACTGAAGCCCGCATGTCTAGAGCCCGTGCTCCGCAGCGAGAAGCCACTGCAATGAGAAGCCCACGCACTGCAATGAAGAGTAGCCCCCACTTGCCACAAGTAGAGAAAGCCTGCGCACAGCAACGAAGACCCAACGCAGCCAAAAATAAATTTAAAAAAAAAAAAAAAAACAGTCAAAGGAGGGAGATTCCTGGCAGTCCAGTGGTTAGGACTCAGTGCTCTCACTGCCGTGGGCCAGGTTCAACCACTGGTCAGGGAACTAAGATCCCACAAGCTGCGAAGTGTGGCCAAAAAACCCCCCCCAAAACAGTCACAGGACCAGTGAGGATGGAGCATCACACCTGACAGGGAGGGAAGGAATTGATGGTGAGAATTTGCGACAAATTACCCACCAGCCAATAGCAGAAAAGTCAACCAGCTGAGCCCAATCTCGTCACGGAATAATTAGAAAATCAACAGCTGTTTTAAGCCATTATTATGCAGCCACACATACCTGGAACAGACACTGACACTTAAAAGTGAGATGCTGCCTCAAAATCTACAAACAACAAATGCTGGAGAGGGTGTGGAGAAAAGGGAACCCTCTTGCACTGTTGGTGGGAATGTAAATTGATACAGCCACTATGGAGAACAGTATGGAAGTTCCTTTAAAAACTAAAAATAGAATTACCATATGACCCAGCAATCCCACTACTGGGCATATACCCAGAGAAAACCATAATTCAAAAAGACACATGCACCCCTATGTTCATTGCAGCACTATTTACAATAGCCAGGTCATGGAAGCAACCTAAATGTCCGACGACAGACGAATGGATAAAGAAGATGTGGTACATATATACGATGGAATATTACCTCAGCCATAAAAAGGAACGAAATTGGGTCATTTGTAGAGGCGTGGATGGATCTAGAGACTGTCATACAGAGTGAAGTAAGTTAGAAAGAGAAAAACAAATATCGTATATTAACGCATAGATGTGGAACCTAGAAAAATGGTACAGATGAACTGGTTTGCAGGGCAGAAACAGAGACACAGATGTAGAGAACAAATGTATGGACACCAAGGGGGCAAAGTGGCGGGGGGATGAATTGGGAGATTGGGATTGACATATATACGCTAATATGTATAAAATAGATAACTAATAAGAACTTGCTGTATAAAAAATAAAATTCAAAAATTCAAAAACAAAAAAAAAGTGAGATGCTGCCATCACAAAATTCTGAAATGTGGCCTTGACTTTGGAACCAGGCAGCAGGAGGACCTGGCAGGCAGTAAGGACATTGCTGGTGGAAGCCCGAGAAGGGCGGAGCCCAGTCAGGTATTGGCGGAAAAGTGGGACACCATTGCCTGTGCTAACGGGGAAGGCAGAAAATATATCTAAGGATCTGATTTTCCTGGCAGAAAGCTTAAAGGGCCAACTGGCTTCTTTCAGTCATTTATGCTAAAGTGAAATAAAGAAAAGAGAAATGAACTAAAGAAGTAATGTTCCATGTTCCAGCAGAAGCTGGAGGAACTATTTCAAGCCAGGTCCCACAGCTGGAAGATAAAAACTATTTCTCAGTCTCAGCCTTTCCAGGCAGCAACGGTTCTCAAGGTAAGAAATGGCATCACGGGGAAGATCAAATCCAGGACACTGCAGCAAAACACGACCTCAGGGTTAAAAGAAATCCAAGGGCATGACATATGACCCCTTGTTAAGACCTCTGAAGATTCCCAGGGGACGGGACCCTCAGAGATGCTGTCAGCCATACAGAAGCGCCTCCAGGCATCTTGAGGTCTTTGTGCCACAGCACGTGGCTCGACGTCCACAGCAGAAAGGAGCCGCTCAAAGATATTTGCAGTGTAGCTTCTGTCTAATAAAATGTGTTATAATTTGATACCTAGAAAATCCACAAAGTTTTTTTTAGGGGTTGTATTTGCTTGAACTACAATGGACAAAGTTCAAAATAAAAGAGGCCTCTGGGCTCTCAACTGTCTCCAGGCAAGAAGCAGGCTGAGGAAGCTACTCAGCAGCAAACAGGGCCCATTTCCCATGGAAAAGGGAGGATGACCAAGCATGCAGGGCCAAGAGGCAGAGGGAGAAGCCACTGGGAGCCATAAAAAAGGGTGGGTGCGTTAGGGAACCACTTGCCGGGAGCAGACAAGCCTTTAAAGGAACACTGTGACAGCTGTCTGCTGGATTTCAACATTGCTGTGCACCTGTGGCTACAGGGGGCACACCCCCTTTTCCTTTTTGAATCGGGTGTCTATTCACTTATCCTGTGCTTCCCCTTGGAACGTTGGGTCTTGGGGGGCAGACAACTTGCCTCTGGCCTTGTTGCACATCATAAGCCAAGAGCCATGGTGAGGTGGTGGTTCTAGGGTCTTCACGTGGGAGGAGCATGAATCATTAGGGGTCAGAGGGTGGACGGGTGGGGGGCAGCCTGTTCCACTGGTAGCCCCCACAACGCGCCACACTTTCAGGACTCATGCTCTTGTGCACACCCCTCCCACACGGACTCCAAGCTCGCCTGCATGACTTGCTTTGGCCAGTGGGATACTAGCAGGTGTGATTCAAGCAGAGGCCCACTGGGACCTGTCACTTAGAGCAGAGCCTCCACATGGTAAGCAGTCCAGCTCTCCTGCATGGATAATGGTACACCACACCCAGGGTCACATGGAAGAAAATGAGGTGCTCCGGGCAAATTCCCAGCTGAGTCCAACAGAAGGAGGTATCCGGCTGACACAGTGGGGAACAGAAGATGCCCAGTCAGTCACAGAATTGTGCAAAATAATAAGTTGATGTGGTTTTAAGCCATGAAGTTTGGGGGGGTGGGATTGTCACAGATCAGCAGGTAACAGAGACACGATCACCCCTAGCACCTGCAGCCCCTTGCAAAAGTCTCTGAAGCACTTCCCGTCCTCGCTCACTCCCTCTATCAGCAATCCTTTGAACCCACTAGGACCTCCAACCCTCGGATCTGCCCCCTCTGGTGTCCTCTCTTCTTTACTTGCTGAGCTCAGATGCCCCGGGCAAGCATCCCTCTCTTAGCTCGCTCTCTCTCGCCCTCACCTCACCGCACTCGCCCAGCATAACCACAGTCTTGGCTGAATCCAGCTCTTCTTGCTCCTTGCCTCCTCGGGAGCAGCCTGAATAGGCTGGAGGAAAACACACAGTCACACGGATGGGTCCCCTTGACACTGCTGGGCCACCCTACTGTCTTTTCCTAGTTCCCTCCTGGTCCTCTCTCCTTGGACCACACTCCCTTCTCACCTTCAACTGATGGCCTCGTTCTCATCAGAAGAGAACCCCCCAGATTCCTACACCCACATCCACTCACCTCTCAGACTCCTCTTCAAGCTGTGGCTGAGCTGAACCACCCAGGCTCCTGTCAGAGGCCAGCCCCCGCCCTCCCCTCTCAGGCAATTGCCTCACCTCTTTCTCCTCCATGGGCTCATTCCCGCTGGTGGACAACATGCTGCTTCCTTTCCCACTATAAAACCAACACTCTCTCTGGACTTGCCTTTTCTTTCTCGCTTTGGCCGTTTCTCTGCTCCTTTTCAGCCAGAACACCCCAGAAGAGTTGTCAGTCTCAAGGTTTCCAAGCCTCTCCTTCCACTCCCCCTTAGCCCGTTCAGTTGGGCTTATTCCTCCATCACTTACTTGTCAAGGTGACCAGTGCCCTCGTGCTGCGTGCTCTATTGACTAATTCCCAGTGCCCACTGACCAGGACCTCTCAGCAGCATCAGAGAAGGCTGATCCCTCCCGCTCACTCTAGCACTGTCTTCACTTGGCTCCTGGCCCACTGCCCTCTCCTGGTTTCCCTCATACCTGACATCCTCATGCTCTTTACCAGCTCCTTCTCTTCTCAAATACTCTCTTAGTATGAGAGTACCCAGGGCTCAATCTTCCTCTCTTTTTCTCTATTTGCATTTCCTCCCATGGTGAGCTCATCCAGCTGTATGGCTTTAAATATGACAAGTATGCTAATGAATGCCAAATCTGTACCCCAGGCTGGATACCTCCCTGAACGCCATATTCACATATTCAACTGCCTTATAACCTTAACGTGCAACCTGAGGGAGAAATACATTTTTATTTTGCTAAGCTGCTGAGAATTGAGGGATGTTGGTTACTGCAGCATAACCAGGGCTATCCTGACTGCTACAGAACACTGCCACCACAGGTGTCCCAACATCATCGTTTCTTGGGTGGGTGCTTGCATTAGCTTCCTAAACAGCCTGCCTGCTTCCACTCTTTCTGGCATTGTCTCCATCAGCCAGTGTGATGCACTGAATAGCTATTCCTCTGCTCCAATCCTCCAGTGGCTCAATTTTCTGAGTGTGAAAGTCAAAGTCCTCACGAGAGGCTGCATGACCCTCTTCCCATCCTCCACCTCTCTGGCCTTGTCCCCTGTTGCTCTCATGCACTCCTTTGCTCTCGGTGGCCACCTCCACTTTTCAGACACACCGAATGTGTTCCCAGTTTATGGCCTTGGCACTGGCTCTTCTCTCTGCTGGAGATGCTCTTCCCCTAGAGCCCACATGGCTCACTCCTCCTCCTCCTCCCAGTTTGTTCAAATTACTTGGCAATGAGGCCTACCCCGCCCACCACCTTTCCTGGATCCCCAACTCCCTAATGCTGATCTACTTGTTTCCCCACAGCACTGATCACTTTTTAACATGGCATATAACTCACACGTCACGGGCCTTTTCTGCCTCCCTCGCTAGAACAGGGGTTTTCAATTTGTTGGGTGCACCGGTGTAGAGTGGTTTCATCGGGCGCTGGGGGTGAGAGCCCGCTGGAGTGGTTGTCAGGAGACAGGTAAAGCCCCGCCAAAGTCCTCAGCCCTTGGAGTTCCTGTTCAGGAAGGACCTGGCCCAGGCTGTTCAGCGCCCCGGCTCGAAGCCCAGGGAAGGCTGGTGTAGCCCGAGGATGGGGTATAGCGGCGGTCTCCAACCTTTTTGGCACCAGGGACCAGTTTCGTGGAAGACAGTTTTTCCACAGACCGAGGGCGGGGGCGGGGGCGGATGGAGGGGGCGTGTTCAGGCGGTAATGCGAGCGATAGGGAGCGGCAGATGAAGCTTCGCTCTCTCGCCCACTGCTCACCTCCTGCTGTGCACCCAGGCCGCGAACTGGTACCGGTTCTGGGCTACAGGGTCCTGATCCGGGCCCCTGTGTGGAGGCGGCCAGGGAGGAGGAGGGCGGGCCTGTGGCACTGGACCCAGCCCCTACGCCACAGTGGCCCCTGGGCTCCGGGTCCCTGTCCCCACTCCGGCCTCCTGCCCGCTGTCCGAGGAAGGGGGACGGTTTACCGGCAGCCGCAGCCAGTCCCGCAGGGACCCCGACCTGCAGAGCCCGGAAGGCCCGGGGCGCGGAGCCAGGCCGCCCTCCTTGAAGGGCGGGGGCCGGGTCGGGGTCGCGGGGGCGAGGGCGGAGGCCGGGTCGGTGTCGGGGTAGGGGGTCGGGGCTGGGAGCCTCTAGGGTGGCGTCCCGCACAAAGCTTCCCGCGAAACTGACGTTGCGCCGGGCGGCCGCGCAGGCACCGCCCCCGACCGCGCCCCTCCCCCGCGCTGGCCCAGCTCCTCAGCGCGCCGGCGCACTCGCCCTCCTGCCATTGGCTGCGTCGTGGCGGCGCGCGCCGGCCGGCGCACTGCGCGCCCCACCATTGGCCGGGCGGCGGCGCGCGGGGGTGTGTCCGCATCGAGCTCCGCCCCTGGCCCCCGCTCGCTGAGGTGCGCGCGGCGGCGGCGGCGGCGGCGGCGGCGGCGGCGGCGGCGGCGGCGGCGGCGGCGGCGGCGGCGGCGGCGCGTGGCAGGTCCGGCGGGCGCCAGGAGGCGGCGGCCCGACCCCGGCCCAGCCTCGTCCCGCCCGCCCGCCCGCCCGGCCCCGATCCAGACCCCGACTCATCCGAC
>NW_006786547.1:396922-414865 GCF_000442215.2 Lipotes vexillifer
CGGGGGAGCAGGGGGCTGTGGCTGCGCCTGCGGCCGCGGGGAGCGCAGGCCCTTCCGAGGCGGCGCGCTCGCTCCTCGCCGAGAGCTGCGTGTGCGCGCCGCCTGTGCCTGCCGGTCCGTAGTGAGCTTCGGGCAGGGTTCGTGCTGCCAGCGGCGGCCCCGTCTGGCTGAGCCTCAGTGGGCCTCGCCAGAGCAGGGCCTCCCTCTGCTTCTCTCCCTTACCTGGCCCCGCCCTCCGCGTGTTCGAGGCTGGGGCTTCCTGGCACCTGTGGGCATTGAGGCTTGGCTGTTTCCAGGAGCCGGCCGGCCGTGCAGCTGCACCAGCCACGGACCTTACCCTGGATGGGAACCCTGTTCCCATCACCAGCGGCGGAAGCTTCTGGTGGGAGAGAGGAGCAGAGGCAGTCAGATGAAGGTAAAACTGATTCAGATGCTAGAAAAAAGCTTTCCAAGCGAGAATGACACTGGTCCATTTTGGGGACCGTTTCCTGCCCTTCCTGCAAGGGGATGTGACTTTCTAACTAGGGAAGGGTGGGCTCCCCATCAGCTCTGAGGTCCCTTCTAACTCAGTGACTGATTGCATAATGTCATCCCTTAAAACTTTTATTTGGAACATTTTAGACAGACAAAGAGGTAGGAAGGACGATTCAGTGAGCACCTGTGTGAGGACCGCCTGGCTTAAATAAAATAAATGTTAACTGAAACCTTCTGCATATTCTGCCTCAATCCCGGCCCCCTCCCTCTACTCCAGTGACGTCATACTCTTGGACTAGGTTTATCAGCACATTAAAATGCACAGCTTAGTACCTGTCCAGTCCTGTGGCACTTCTTTTGGTTCTTCGCGAGCAGATGGGAAGTGAAGCCTGATGCCGCGACTCTGCGCAGTCGGGAGTGGGGAAGGACCAGGCTTTGGCACCTCTACCTGCTTTCAGGGTAGACGGCTCCTCGTCTGCTGAGCTCGCTTAGTCTCAAGGGGCGGCTCCTGCTCATTGTCGGTACCTCGTACTGATTCCAAATGTAACGTCTTGAAACGTTAATTTCCAGACCAAGTACACACTGATAGATGAGCAGGACATCCCGCTGGTGGAGGGCTACTCCTTTGAGGTAAGGACGCCGTTCCTTTGCCGGCATGCCCTTAGTCATGCCCAGGAGGGTCATAAGGGGTGGGTTTTCTTCCCTGTGATGTGAGGGCAAGACCTGGTACGCGAGCATCTCAAGCTGTCTGTCACTGCCCCGTGGAGCCCCCTACCGCCTCTGCGATGCTGGTCTTCCCCCACTTCCGCCTGGTTGCAGGCTCTTCCTGAAAAGGAGACAAATTGTGTCATGTTTGTGATTGAGTTCAGTTGGACAAGCTTCTGTGCCCTGGGAGACTCTCCAGGGCTGCCCCCCCTTCTCTTGCCCTCTGCTGTTCCTACCTGATGAAGCTGTTCGGCCTCCAGTCCTCACCCATGCACTCCTCCTTCCACGAGTCTGTGGACCCACTCTTACCTCAGATGTCACCCTTTTATACTTACTTGGTCTAGGGTTTATCTTTTCTTTACTGGGTGGGGGCTGTTTTTTTTTTTTTTAAGGGTAGGAAGATTTATTTCTCTGTGTCCACAATGTTTTGCAAAGAGTGGTTTGTGACCGTGTCTTGCCTCCACAAGAGGAGAGTGCTTCTTGGTGCCACGTGTCTGGGAGACTCCGGAGACCCCCAGGGTCCCAGGAATAGGCCTGGGATTGTCCCTCTGGCTTGTTTTTTAATTTGGAATGTTGTTGATAATCAGAGGCTTTTTAACAGAGCTTTTTCTCATTTTTTCTCAGGCCCGGATGGAAGTAGACGCAGATGGAAATGGTGCTAAGATATTTGCATACGCCTTTGACAAGAACCGAGGAAGGGGGTCAGGAAGGCTCCTTCATGAGCTGCTGTGGTGGGTGTTCCAAGCTGCTTGTTTGCCCTGTCGGGTTTGCGCAAGCCCTGAGGTGCACGGGGCTCATGGAGCCAGCAGACCCCTTGTTGACACATGGTGCCTTCCCCAGGTCTCCCAGTTAATTCTGTGTCATTGTCACTATCCTGGAGGGGTGGCTGCTTTGCGACCTGTGGCACTGGCAGGGCAGCCAGAGAGTCTGCAGGCTGAGCGCCCTTTCTGCTCGGTGTGTTTGGGATACAGCCTCCTCTGGGGGTTGGTGGGGTCTGGCCCTCCTCCGGGTTGGGGAAGGGCCTTCCTCTCTTCTGTGTGAACAGCGAGGTTCCGAAGTGCTTGGGACCACGCAAGTGGGGTGTCCTCCAGGCTGTGAGTGAGATGGTTTCAGGTTCCCTCCTTGGCTCCCTGCAGCCTAGCTCTTAAATCCAGGGGCTGGGCTGTCCACGTGGCCTGTCCTGTTTGGGCCACAGACTGACATACTTGGGTTCCTCTCTGCAGCCTTGCTCCTGATGGGTCCCGTTGGTGTGACGAGGGACCAGTTCAGGGCACACGGCTGAGGTGTTCAGGAGGGTTGGGAGCCTATCTGGAGCATTGTCTGTTTCCTAGGGAGCGGCACAGGGGGGGCATCGCCCCTGGGTTTCAGGTGGTGCATCTCAACGCTGTCACTGTGGACAATCGCCTGGACAACCTGCAGCTGGTGCCATGGGGCTGGCGGCCCAGAGCTGAGGAGACCTCCAGCAAGCAGAGGTGGGTCTTCTTGGGGCCTGGTAATGTGGCCGAGATGCCCCTGAGGGCGGCCCCTCCAAGCTCACTGCCAAGAGGGGCCTGCGTCTACTCTGTGCTCTGAGGCTTCTGTGGGTTTGGTGACCTTGGCCGTTTTCTCTCAGGGTGCGGGGGTCCTCTTTTTCTTCACTGGGGGAGGAGACCGTTTGGAGGCTTATCTTTCTGGGCTGGTCTTCTGAATTGGCTCTTACGGGGAGAGGGGTTGTGTGGGCTGGTCCCCTGTAGGTGGGCAGGACGCCCTTGAGATGTAGGAGCCATCTCCATCTCAGGGATGCCCCTGTGCACACAGATGGGTCTTGCTGTCATGCTCTTTTGTAAACAGTTTATCTGGTCAGTGGTTTAAAGGAAGCAGGACAGTGTGGCTCGGGGGTTGGCCACTCGGCCTCCACCTTTCCTTGGTCCTGAGGACTTGGGCGGATGGGATGCTCCAAGGGCAGTTCCCGTGGCCCCAGGAACAAGCCCCTCTGTGACTTCATGGAGCCCTTAGGAAGAGCTGGGGGACCAGCAGGATGGGAGCCAAAATGAGCCAGGGTGTCCCTGGCCACCTGTGCATCATTTAGGGGCTCCCTAGGGCTTCTGTGCATCTCCTCGGGCCCCTGGGCAGCTTTTCCTGACTTTGGCGGTGCTGGTACTGACTTCCCCTACAGGCAGAAGTCGGTGAGGTCGGTGCGGGGGTATCAGTGTTTCTTAGGATGGAGACTGGGTGGCATCTTTGCAGTGGTCACCACTGGGGTCTTGGTAGAGCCCCACGCACTGGAGGTAGGAAATGGCGGGATTGCCCGGCCAGCTGGGCTTGCTGGTGGGGGATGGTCCCCAGGTATAAGAAGGCCACATCCAATCTGATGCTGCTGTAGCTCTGGAGGGGTATCCATAACTCTGTACGAGGGGAGGGGGTGGGTCTCCAGGCATTGGGGGTCTCTGCTCTGTTGTTAGAGGCTGATCCTAAGACCCCCTCCTGAGGGAGGCTGATCTTCTTGTGGTAGCTGGGTTAGGATTTTCATCTTCCTGGAGGTTACGTGAGTCTAGACTTCTGGTTGCAAGTGACAGAAACTAAGCCCAATTTCGCTGAAGCAAAGATAGGACCCTTAATGGCTCCCCTGCCGAGATGTGGAAAGCCACAAAGCCACCTCCAGGTCTCAGGAGCGGCTGCCAGGGCTGCACACCCGCTTTCCTCAGCAGTGTCTGGCGGCGTGGGGAAGTCAGCTTGTTTTGAGTCACTTCTGTCTCCGTGCTGGGGGCAGGAGGGTTCTTTCATCAACAGAAGGAAGCTTGTGTCATCAGGACAAGTGTAGGGGCAGCTGAGCAGAACACCAGCCTCTGTGGATTTCCCCCAAGTTGTCCAGCACTCACATGGGTTCAGGGCAGGCCTGGGGCTCACCCTCCCTGGCTCCATGCAGGTCTGCTGCTGCCCATTGCAGACACTGGAGGGACACTGCCCACCGTGTCACCCAGCGATGGGTCTGTCTTTCTGGGATCTCAGCATTTGTCTGTCTGAGCACCACGTATTGTTGTGAGATGAGGCGACCACGGTTAAGAAGACCTGTTTGCAAAAGGGTCTGTTACACCCAGGGCTGCCCCACCGGTGGTCTCCCCCAGGCCATGGCCCAGCTGCCCCATTCTCCTTCAGACCACTCCCAGGAGGCCCAGGACCACCCCAAGGGCCTCTCCCTGCTGGTCGGCCCAGGGGCAGAGGGGTTGGGGTTGGCCTTAGTTTGCTGACCTGGGGTCGGCCCGTCAGCAGTCCTCCACCTGTCGGGGCAGAGCCAGCCCAAGGGTGGCCTGAACTCTCTGCTGGCCCGGCGTCACGTATCCTTCCATCTCACTCAGTGGCCTCCGCATGGTGGCTCTTTGTAGGAATCAACCCATATGGGAGGCGGGCGGTTCGGCAGCACAGCTCCTGCCAGGCACGTACCTTCTGCTCTGCTTTCCTGGCATCACTTCAGTGGGGCCACGAGGGCGGCCCAGCCGGGTGGAAGGTGCTCTTTGCAAAGGTGCATTTTCCTCCCTTTCTGCCCTCAAAAGCCGGCTGGGACTGAAACTCACCTCTGTCTTCCAGGACTTCATTGAAGGGCTCAGAAAGTAGCCAGTTTTCTCCCACATCCTGACTTTCACCCTTTCCTTCTTTAAAAAAATCTTTTTATTGTGGCAAAATACAGATAACATTTACTGTTTTAACCACTTTTAAGTGCGTGGTTCCGTAGCATTAAGCAAATTCAAATTGTCATGTGTCATCACTACCATTGTCTCCAGAACTGTCTCATCTTCCCAAACCGAAGCTGTGTCCCCATTAAACGCTAATTCCCCACACATCTCCTCTGCCAGCCCCTGGTACCTACTGTTCTGTGAATTGACAAGTCCTTGGACCTTATCTGAGTGGATTAATATGGCATTTGTCTTTTTGTGTCTGGCTTATTTCACTTCGCCTCATTTATGTCTTTGAGGCTCATCCATGTCATAGCATGTGTCAGAATTTCCTTCGTTTTTAAGGTTCAGTAATACTCCATTGAGAGAGAGAGAGAGAGAGAGAGAGAGAGAGAAAGAGTGTGTGTGTGTGTGTGTGTGTGTGTGGCACATTTGGTTGATCCATCATCCATCAGTGGGCACTTGGGTTGCCTCCACCCCTTGTCTGTCGTGAATGATGTTGCTGTGAACACAGTTGTACAAAGAGCTCTTCGAGTCCCTGCTTTTGATTCTTCAGAGTGTGCACCCAGAAGTGGAATTGTAGGATCATAGGATAATTCTGTCTACTTCTTGAGGAAGCCCCACACTGTTGTCCACAGCATCTGTGCCATTTTACCTTCCCCCCAGTAGCACACCGAGGCCCCAGTGTCTCCGTACCTTCACCTACACTTGTTTTCTGTTTGTTTGATAGTAGCCATCCCAGGAGTGTGAGGTGGTCTCATTGCAGTTTTGAGTTGCATTTTCCTGATGATCAGTGGTGTTTTTTTGTTTTGCGGTACGCGGGCCCCTCACTGCTGTGGCCTCCCCCGCTGCGGAGCACAGGCTGTGGACGCGGCTCATGGGCCCAGCCACTCCGCGACATGTGGGATCCTCCCAGACCGGGGCACGAACCCGCGTCCCCTGCATCGGCAGGCGGACTCTCAACCACTGCACCACCAAGGAAGCCCCCAGTGGTGTTAAATTAAGCATCTTTTTATGTGCTTTTTGGCCATTTGTATGTCTTCTTTGGAGAAATATCTATTCAGATGCTTTACCCATTTTTAAATTGGGTCGTTTGTTTTTTTGGTTGATTTGTAGAGTTCTTTATATATTCTGGGTACAAATCCCTTATCAGATATATGGTTTGCAAATATTTTCTCCCATTCTATAGGTTGCCTTTTCATTCTATCGATTGTCTATTGATTGTCTCTTTTTTTAAAAGTTTTATTTATTTATTTATTTAGGCTGCATTGGGTCTTCATTGCTGTGCGCAGGCTTTCTCTAGTGGCAGTGAGCAGGGGCTACTCTTTATTGCTGTGCGCGGGCTTCTCACTGGGGTGGCTTCTCTTGTTGCAGAGCACGGGCTCTAGGTGTGTGGGCTTCAGTAGTTGCAGCATGTGGGCTCCGTAGTTGTGGCTCTCGGGCTCTAGAGTGCAGGCTCAGTAGTTGAGGCGCATGGGCTTAGTTGCTCTGCGGCACGTGGGATCTTCCCGGACCAGGGCTCGACCCTGTGTCCCCTGCACTGGCAGGTGGATTCTTAACCACTGCACCATCAGGAAAGTCCCTGTTTGTCTCTTTTGATGCACAAAATAATTGACTTTTCATGGAGTCCAATTTGCCTATTTCTTGTTACGTGCCTTTGGTGTCATATCCAGGATTATTGCCAAATCCGATGTTGTGAAGCTTTTGTCCTATGTTTTCTCTGAGAGTTTTATTGTTTGGGGTCTTACATTTAGGTCCTTGATCCATTTTGAATTAATTTTTGTCTGTCACATTAGAAGAGGGTGACCCTTCCCTTTTTCTTTTTATTTTTGGAAGTATAGTTGATTTACAGTGCTGTGCCAGACCCTTCCCTTTTTTATCCAAGTCCCTCCCGGCCCGGTCTCCAGAGAGGGTGGGTGGGTTGAAGGGGGTGGTCCACCCATCCATTTGCTCTCGAAGTGCGGGAGATGCCTCCTTTGGAGGCCAGCCCCAGGGCGGGCCGCTCATTGCCTTGTGCTCACCCCACGGCCTGTGCCTCTTGTGGGGCAGTTGCAGGCACTTATAAGCTTCTGGCCCCATCCAGCAAGAGAAGTGTTCGGGGGGTGTAGAGCAGCTCACAGCAATCGGGCAGGCAGGTCAACCAGGGGCAGATGTGGGCGCCCCCGGGGCCGCGAGCACGTGATCTCCGTGCCTGTCTTGTGTGCAGCTGTCCCAGGCGTTGGGGAGATTGACGAGCAAGGCAGACAAAGCCCTGCCCTGTGCCTTTTAGTGGGAAGATGAAACAGGCTACATACTGGATGTTCCGGAGAGGTGAGCCCAGGCAGCGGGGTGGGCCAAAGGAGAGTCAAGCTGCAGAACTGGGGGCGGGGCAGCCTGAGAAGAGGAAGCAGCTGGTCCGCCCTGGGGTCACTCATTGTCACCTCCATACCTTGACCCTTCCTGGCCAAGGCGTCCTGAAGCGCCTGCTTCTCTCTTTAAGGGAGCAAAGCTTATACTGGCTGGCGATTCAGCAGCTGCCCACGGACCCCATAGAGGAGCAGTTCCCCGTCCTGAACGTGACCCGGTACTACAACGCCAACGGGGACGTGGTGGAGGAGGAGGAGACGTCCTGCACCTACTACGAGTGCCATTACCCGCCCTGCACCATGATGGAGAAGCAGGTGCGCGGTGGGGGAGCCGGGCCTCCCCTAGGACTGCCCTCTCGCGGCTTCTCTCCTGCGGTGGCCGTTCCTTTGTCACTGCCTGACCAGGGCCCAGACCCTCCGGCCTCGGCGCACGGGTGGCCAGGTCCTCGCAGGTCTGCCATGTGACCGGAGCGCTGCTCCTCTGTGTCCTTTCAGCTCCGGGAGTTCAACATCTGCGGGCGCTGCCAGGTGGCACGCTACTGCGGCTCCCAGTGCCAGCAGAAGGACTGGCCGGCCCACAAGAAGCACTGTCGGGAGAAGAGGCGCCCCTTCCAGCATGAGCTTGAGCCGGAGCGATGACCGGGCGGTCAAGTGGCTTCTGATCTCCCCGGGCTGCGGGCTCGGCGGGCGGCTGGACCGGGGCCACCAGAGGGGCTGTTCCTGTGTTCCTGCACCGGCTCCGCCACCGGAGGCCCCCACCCCCCGCACCCGGCGGAGCAGAGACAGCTGGGAGGCCCCCTGGGACGCTTCTCATTATTTATATGTTAATATGTTTGTAAACTCATGTACAGTTTTTTGGGGGGGAGGCAGCGGGAGGGTTAGAAAGTACAAATAGGGTCATTTGCTGTAACACTCACTTTCCAGGCGGCTGAGCCGAGGAGGGCGGCCCGCCCAGGTTGGGGCAAAGTAAAGGGTGGGACCGCCCGGAGTCCTGGCTGCTGTCTGCTCTCCGCCTTGGCCGGCATCCGTGGTGTGGGTGCGGGTGTGAGGACTGCCGTCCCCACCCCCAGGCTGCATGGGAGTGTGAGGGAGATCCAGACATGTCACTGTCCTGTGACAGGAGCTGCTGAGGGTGGTTAGTTGCTTGGCCCCTGTTCTCAGCCCCTTTGAACTCATGCAGTGGGCGCCTGAAAGCTTGGGGAGGGGCGGGGGCGGGGGGCTTCTCCCAGCAGGACTGCTGAGGTCCGCCTGCGACTTGGAGCAGCCCGAGGGGTGAGAACTGCTTTCCTGTGCTCCTTCTGGGAGCTGCAGATCTCAGGGCTGGGCAGCATCTTGTACACCTGGCCAAGCCGCCTGGGGGCCACAAGCTGGGTGGTGTGGCTGGGAACTTGCTGGTCTCCAGGGAGAGTGAAGGCCGACATCCGTCTTGGGTCATCCCTGGCCCCACGTTGGTCCTGCAGGCTCCTGCCACGCCCTCCTTTCTGCAGTGTTTCTGCAATCTCTCAGGATGCCATGTGTGTGCTCTGCTTCCCTGGCTGGGGCTAGCCCCTTTGTGGCCTTTGGTCTGTGAACTGAGCTGAGCTTTCCGTAGCTTCTTTTGCAGAACTTGGAGGCCTCCTGGGCAGTGCGTCCTGGAGAACAGGACTGGGGAAATGGGTGATAGCAATATGCAGGGAGCAAGGGGGAAGGCTCAGTTCCAACCCCGAGGGAGGGGTTTTCTGCAGGTGAAGGGACTCCACGTGCCCACACGGGTTTTTGCTGAGAAGACCTTGCTACCATGCAGGTCAGCTGTGGTGCCTCTTCCAGGTTGGGGTTTTTTGTTCCGGGTTCCCCCAACCCCAGGTTGAGCACCAGTGGGGGCTCAGAAAGCTGTCAGAGAAGAGGCTATGTGATCCTGAGAGACTGTCCTACTGACCACAGCTGGCCCGAGCCCTCGGGACGTTCCCAGGGCCAGGATAACTCCCAATTCAGAGGCCAGCTCTGGCCAGGCCCATGGGGGTGGGGAATCCGGTGTAGACCAGCGTGTTGAGGTTTGGGTAGTCTTCCAGGCATGGGGCCCTGAGTGTGCTCAGTCTGCTTTTAAAAACAGGCTCCTGGGATGAGGAGGCCCTGGGCTACAGGCTGTGTGACTTGCCTGTGTTCTTTGGGGAGTGGCCAGGTCGGCCCTCCAGCCTTTTTACGTTTCCTGACCAGGACTGTCTTGTGAACAGCTATTCCTCAGAAAATTACATTGAAAGGGAAGTGCCAGAGTGTCGGCCGACCCATAGGATGCCACGCTGGGTCCTGATCCCGGATGCTTGCCACTGTGGCTCATGGCTCATCTGGAATAGCCTTGACCCAGGGATCGCTGTCCAACGTGGCTGCAGGAGCTGGTGCTATAGTTGGTGGCTGTCCGCTCCTGATGGTGCTGTGTCTTGTGCTACTTGTTAGAGACTCTTTGAGTCTGGGCTGGAGCTAAGAGGGTGGTGGCCATGGGGGCCTAGGGTTTGCTCATATCAAGACTCCTGGAGTGGATGCCCTCGTGGAGCTGCCCCAGGGTCCACACAGTGTTTTTATTCCCCTTTGCTTCCCTTGTTCTTTATTTGATACCCAGCCCCTGGTTTCTTTTCTCTTCTAAAGGCCCCGAACCTCTTAATTTTTGTAGCCACACATCTGAGAGCGTCTGAAAGTTCAGCATTCATTCATGGTTAAAACGTGGGCCATGTTTACCTGTTTGGAGCGAGGTGTAGGGGGCTGCTTGGCCTGACTGCCTTTTGTACCAGATCAAATCAAGATGTGTGGCTCAGCCATTTCAGGGTGTCCTGTGGCTTCCTGACCAAACTTTTCTGCTTCTCTGCTTCAGCTGCCATCTGAGCTGCTGACTGGTATCTGTATTTCTAGTGATAGAAACCACTTTAAAAACCACAGGCTAACTACCCAGGTAGCCATGTGGATTTGTCTTGTCCCATTTCCTGGAGCTGCCATAACAAATTATCTCAAGCTGGTGGCTGAAAACAAGGTATGGTCTAGGTCCTAGAAGCCAGAATTCTCAAATCAAGGTGTGGGCAGGGCCATGCTCCCTCTGAAGGCTCTAGGGAAGGTTTGTTCCAGGCTCTCCCAGCTTCCGGCAGCCTCAGGTGGTCCCTGCCTCATAGAGACCTACCAGTCTTTACATTGTCTTCCGTTGGTGTCTAACAGACCACACCTCCCCTTCCTAAGGATGCCAGTCATATTGGATTAGGGCCATCCAAATGACCTCATTTTAACTGGATTACTTCTGTTACTAAAAACCCTGTTTCCAAAGGTCACATTCTGTGGTGCTGGAGATAAGACTTGAACATATCTTTCTGGGGGACACAATTCAATCCAAAACAATATCAGACACTTGCCTTCCCCAAACCTGTTCTGTAGAGTTCACTGACTTTATTGAATGCTGTCGGCACATACCTGGTTTACCAAATCAGATCGTGGCTGTGCTGGGTGTCCTCCCCTTCATCCTAACTCTAACTGGCGCACAGACCTCTGCCCCTGGGGCTTAGACGCTGGCTCTTCTCCATGCCTTCTGTCCACTTTCCCGTCCACCACCCATGCTCGGGGCCCTGTGGCCGACCCTATCTCCTTTCTCTGCTGTCCAGTCAGGCACATGTGCGCCCACCGATGCGCCGCGCTTACTGCCCTGTGGGCAGCTCCTTGGGGGTGGACATGACCAGGGAGAGGGAGGGCAGCCCAGGCCCAGCCCTTTTGGGTCAGACCCTGGACTATGCTCCCTGGACGCCCAGGCCCCTTGCACACCCCACCTCCATGCCCTGCTCTCCTCTGCTCCCCCTTCAGAGCCCAGCTCGCCCGTGACTGTGCTGGACGCTCGGCTGTCCCCTCCCAGGCCCGCGTCTCGCCGCCACGGCAGGGGGCGCGCCGTGGCACGAGGGGCCAGTGGAGGCCCGCAGGCCGGCAGGGGGCGTGAGGTCTCGGCCTCACGCTGGCGTCCACGGGGGCCGGAAGTCCCTCCCCGGAAGGAGTCATGGGGACGACGGCGGAAGTGGGAGAAGTACCGCCCCTTGGGCTGTGCGCCTTCTTGGCGCCGCGGGCCCTGGGCTCCTGCTGTCAGCCTGGCTTCCTCACTTCTCCGCCGCCCGCTGTCCGCCACCCCGGTCGCCGCCGCGTCCTTCTCCGAATGCTGGGCGGCCGGCAGTCGCGTCCGGCTGTTGCAGGCGGTGGACACGGAGCACACCGTGGACTCGGTGGAGTGGTGCCCGCTGGAGGGCTGCAGGCACTTGCTGGCGTGCGGCACCTACCAGCTGCGGAAGCCGGAGGACCAGCCCGCCGACCCGGAGAGCAAGGTGCGCGGGGCCATCGTGGCCTAGGGAGGTCTTCACCGTGGGTTTGCAGGTCTGCGACCTCAGGTGGCATTTCCCGAGCACCTAAAGCCCCAGACTCGAACTCCTCTCTCAAGAAGGGCGAGAAAAGGCTCTTGAGAGGCAGAGCCGACCACAGGCTTTGAGATCTCTGTGATCTGCTGCGGGGGAGGCTGAAAGGGAAAAGTCTTGTGTGGAGTCGTTCAGGAGGTGTGGATGCGACCTTGGCCTTGTGGCCAGAATGTAGGTTAGAGACAGGGCATCCTGAAAGCGGGATGTCGTCTCTCTGCAGGCGTGTCGTCAAGGTTATGGGTGAAGTCTAGAGCAAAGAGAAAATGGGATTTCATAGGAGCTGTACGTAATCTATTGAAGGCATCTAGCTATGCGGATCCAAACCAGGATACTTTTAAGAGTGAAAAATGGCACTGGAGCAACAGGCCTAAGCCAGGACTCTCCCAGGCAAACTGTGTCCTGTGGGGACCCTAACTGTAGCTCCTCCCTATTGGCCCATTTAGAAGGAGCATCCCATCCTGGGTCCAGCAGGGTTTATCCACCTACTCATTAATCATGTACAAGAAAAGAGACGTTTCTCCAGCTCAGAAAATCATCGGTGCTGCTCCCAGGCAGAGGTCCGGAGTCTGGCAAACCTCTTCTTTCCCTCAGTCCCTTTTCCCATCCCTTGGGTTCCTCAGTATTTATTAAGGTAATCAGAGAACACATTTGCATTTTTTGTAGAGTGGACTGGATGTCGATGAGCCTCAAATTCGTTTGGGTCGTCTCTACCTGTATAGTTTCAACGAGGACAGCTCTCCTTGCCCCCTGGTTGAGGTCCAAAGAAGAGATACTTCGGCGATACTGGACATGAAATGGTACAGCTTTGGTAACCGTTCCCCTTGTTTGGAATTTGTCATGAGTACCTAATTGTTTGGTCAGAGGAGCCTGATGCCTGACAGCATTCAACAGGACGGGGAAGTGTCTGAAGTTTGGGTTCATTTCTTTACTGTGCTGTCCTGCCTGCCTGTTGGCACTTGGAGGATGCTGTAGACTTGGGGCTCGTTTCCTTTTTCAGTTTCCAAGCCCTACAGGTACTGTCAGTCTGGGAAGTGAGGCTAGTTTTCTGCTTCCTAAGCTGAGTGATCTTGTTGGAACAGAACTGTAGGCTCCAACCTGGTATTGGAGCTGAAATAAATACACTTATTTATTTATGGCCGTGCTGCGCGGCTTGTGGGATCTTAGTTCCCTGAACAGGGATCGAACCTGGGCCCTCGGCAGTGAAAGCACAGAGTTCTAACCACTGGACCGCCAGGGAATTCCCTGGAGCTGAAATGTAAACAATGAGTTACTGGGGCGCATAGTGTTCTCCTGTACTCTGGCACATCCTGTGTTGTGACCGGCACGTGCGTTCTCTCCTCAGGTGCCACATTGTGGTGGCCGGCCATGTACTCTTGGGAGTGGCAGATGCTTCTGGGTCCATAGAGCTACTCCGCTTGGTGCGATCCGAGGTCAGTGACTGGGGCCAGGCTTAGTGGAGGGTGGAAGGAACCTGGATGGAGGGGCTTTGGGAGGGAGGCTGTGCTGATACAAACATTTTTCTAGGATAGTTTCTGTTCAACAGTGAACTTTACCATAAAACATTCCAAGGTAGCACATGGTCTATTTTCAGTTATTGGGTTCTGTATCTAACTCCAAGGGGAGGACACCTTGTGTGTCATCAGCAGAGGGGCTGTCAGTGGACCTGAAAGTCCTGTAAGGAAAGCCTGGGCCAGCATCCTGGGTTGATGATGCTGGGGCTAAGAAAAGCAGCGCATTTACTGGGTAAAAGTGGTGTTTCTCATTGATAATTAGGGGAGCACGTGATTCCTACGTGTATTTTCCCAAGCATCTGACAGTGATCCTGTACCGTATTTTCCCAAGCATCTGACAGTGATCCTGTACCGTGCATTTGTAAAATGACCACATGTTGGGGGAGGGAGGGGACAGGGAAGGCATATAGTGGGTTGAAGGAAACAGCCCACAAGACCGTGCCCTGTCTGTGGGGGGACCCACTCTAATGTAGGTGCTGCAAGTGGGATTGGAGCAGAGGTCCAGCTGGCCTTGGATTCACAGCACCTGAGGGCTTGTATAGCAAGGTCCTTGCTTCAGGCCAGCTGAGAGCAGCAGCCCTGTCTTAGGAAAGAGGGAAGAAATATCCGAGGAGGATATCTAGAACCAGAGCTGGAGGCAGGAACAGGTAAACCCAAGAGAGGATACAGCTGCTGGAACCCTGTTGATGGAGTTGAGCGCTGTCTAGGTTGCTTAGATAGTAAAACTTAGACCTCAGAAAAGAGAAACAGCATTTTAATGGCAAGCTGTGGCTTCTGAAAGAGAATCAGAGGAAAGTTCTCCTTATCTCTGTCCCTGGAGGCCTGGGCAGTGGGGAACCCGCACCAGTGGTGCTCCCTGGAGCCTGCATTAGTCTCCAGGAGGGCTTGGACAGCGACGGGTCTGAGAAGCAGAGACCTGCTTCCCCTGGGGTCACATGTGTGGGAAAGTCCTCCTTCAGGTGTGAGCGCTTCTGGAGGACCTGGGCCGTCTGCAGTGTCCTCACGTTCTTTTTTTTTTTTTTTTTTTTTAATTTATTTTTTGGCTGCGTTGGGTCTTCGTTGCTGTGAGCGCGCTTCTCGTCGTGGTGGCTTGTCTTTGTTGCAGAGCGAGGGCTTTAGGTGCGCAGGCTCAGTAGTTGTGGCGCACGGGCTTAGTTGCCCCACGGCACGTGGGATCTTCCCGGACCAGGGCTCGAACCTGTGTCCCTTGCATTGGCAGGTGGATTCTTAACCACTGTGCCACCAGGGAAACCCCTGTCCTCAGGTTCTGCTGTGAGTGAGTGACTGACACATGTTGTTCACCGAGTAGATGAGGAAAGCATGGCATACCCAAGCCAGGGGAATAGTCTTCTCAGGGTTCCGGGGCTGTTCCTCTTTGATGGCGTTCTTTTCTCTCCAGCAGAACTCTTACACACTACAGCCGTTCTCCCGCTTTGCCCTGGGAAAGCAGTGTCTGGCCTTGTCCTTGGACTGGTCCACTGGGAAAGCCGGAAGGTGAGGCCAGCGGCGACGGGCCTGAGCCTTTCCTCTGAGGGTCCCTTCGTATTTTCATGCAAGAGAGAAGGAAAGCCACCTTGTGCGAGCCTTGATTGCGGCTCCCCAAGCCTGTGAGAATCACTGCCAGTCCTCACCTAAAAAGAGTGTTTTCATCAGGGGAAGCTGACCCTGGTTTATTTTGACAAGCTACTGGCAGCTTCGGTCTCTGCCCAGGCAAGACTCTTAAGAAGCGTGTCCCCGTACCAGGTCCTGGAGAGCCTCTCTGTGACAGGTCTTGCTTGGGGCCATAAAGCGTCACTGGTTGGGAGCCAGAAGAGGCGATGAGTTTGGGTCAGTGGATGTATTTCAGCCAGATTTCCCCACTGCTTCCCTGTGTCCAGGGCCAGTGACCAGCCTTTGAAGATCATTGGCAGCGACTCCAGTGGGCAGCTCCATCTCCTGCAGGCGCACCAGGCAGGGCCGGGAATGCAGGCTGTGGGCACGTGGCAGGCCCATCACTTGGAGGCCTGGGCTGCTGCGTTCGATTACTGGCAGACGGAAGTCGTGTATTCAGGTCGGTACCCCTCCACTGGGCACCCCTTCTGGAGATTTGCTGAGGAGGCACGGGCCAAGGGCGTGATCTGGCCACGTTGGGATCTCAAAGACCTTTTTGGAGAGTCTGTTTTCTGCGGCAAAAGCTGTAGTTGGTGCTCACTTAGCTGCTCCTCGGAGAGAGAAGTGCAGTTTGCTGCAGTCACTGCAGGGTCTTGGGTGGCAGTGCCCCCGTGTTGGAGCCGCCCCCTGGGAGCCGCCGCCCCGCCCTCACTCTGAGTGTTGGATGCTTCTCACACTCGGAAATCCAGTCGGAGCTCCTTGCTCTCCACCTGGTACTTTGGGTCCAGTAGTGACTCGTCATGCATTTCAGGCTTGTCTGTTCCCTTTTGGAGTAGTTTATCTTCCTAGGGAAAGGGAAGCGTGAGAGAGAGAGGGTTGACTTCCTGGTACTGAGAGTGGTGTGTATGCAGCGGGATGCTGACGTGGGAACGAGGTCGTTCAGGTCAGCTCCTTTCACGCTCATGGCAGGGGAGGGCACGGGTCTCTGAGAGAAGACAGAAGAGGAGCTGCTGAATTTGCAGAGGCAAGAAACCATCTGCGCCCATATCCCCTTCTGCGTCCAGTTGCTGGTAGTTTTCTGAGCTCCAGGGCGAGACGGGGAGGCCAGGGCTGCAGGGCTGTTCTGCTGGCCTGTCAGGATGCTGCACAATCTCACTGGGCCCCCAGAAGCTCCTGCTGAGGCCCTGAGGGACAGCTGTGGTGCCCAGTCCAGGGAGCACATCGGCCTCGTCTTGGCCTCTCAGCAGTGTTCACATGCCCGACGCCTCGCCCCCACCACATTCTCTTCCCTGGGTCACCAACGCCATGCCATCTGGACTCTCCCCTTCTTTCTCTGGCTTCTCTTCCTTCTGCTTTGTGGGCTCCTTTCACTCCGCACCAAAGGGTTCACGGTCCTCTGACCTCTGTGTGGATCTTCCTCTTGCTCCGCATTGCCGCTCTCCTGACTTCAGTTACTGTGTCTCTTCCACAAACACTGTGTTTAACCAGACCTTGTTTCCTGAGCTTTTCTGCATTGTCTTGCCAGCACCGCAGCGCTCGTGCAGGGATGCTCCCAGCGCCTCACTCTGCGGGTTTTCAGCTGAGCCCCATACTCCCTGTGTTGCCCTGTCACACACCTGTGCCTGCCTAATGTCCCAGCCCCAGGACAAGGTCTGCTCACCCAAATCACACATCTCTGTCCACTCACTGCTCCTCTGAGTCTGTGTCTTGTTGATTTTCTCTTCTTCTTTTCAAAAATTAATCAATCGATTCATTTTTTTAGGCCACGCTGTGCAGCCTACAGGATCTTAATTCCCTGACCAGGGATTGAACCTGAGCCCACTGCATTGGAAGCATAGATTCTTAACCACTGGGCCGCCAGGGAAGTCCTGCTCATCCTGATTATGATTTTGTGTTTAACGCTTCTTTTCCCCTGAGAGGGGATCCTTTCTGGAGTTTTCGCTGTCACAGCCTTGAACCCACTCGGGGAGGACGATAAAGGTTTCATCTGTGGAGTTCTCATTTGTAGATGAGTTCTTCTACTTGAGGCTCAGCTAACTCAGAGCAAGGGTGTAGTCGGACAGTGACTTCACAATTCAGCACCAGTTCATCCATCCAGCAAGCATCTGCTGAGCACCTACTACGTGCCAAGCACTGTCCTCGGGGTTCAGGAGGCATCCGTGAGCAAGAGACAACAGTCCCTGCTTTCATTGCACTTTCGTCGCTTGTGGGGAGATGGACAGTGAACGCTAGGCATACTATGGGCTGCAGGTGACAAGGGCTTTGGGAAGAAGAAAGCTAGGACAGGCTGAGGGCAGGTGCAGATTGTCGCATTATAGAGCCCGATGTGTTCAGAGTAGAGAGTGGCCAGTATGGCCAGAATGACATGAGTGAGCGGTAGAATAGAGAAGGCAAGGTCAGGAGTCACAGAGACAGGGCACGGGGCCTTGCAGGCCGCAGCGGGGACTTGGGCTTTTGCTTGGAGTAGAATGAAGCCATTGTAGGATATTGAACAGAGGAATGACATTTCCCGACTTACATTTTAAAATTTAAGAGGATCTGGGACTTCTCTGGTTAGGAATCTGCCTGCCAATGCCGGGGACACGGGTTCGAGTCCTGGTCCGGGAAGATCCCACATGCCACGGAGCAACTAAGCCCGTGTGCCACAACTACTGAGCCTGTGCGCCTAGAGCCCGTGCTCCGCAACAAGAGAGGCCACCACAATGAGAAGCCCGCGCACCGCAATGAAGAGTAGCCCCCGCTCGCTGCAACTAGAGAAAGCCTGCACACAGCAACGGAGACCCAACGCAGCCAATAATAATAATAATAATAAATAAATTTTTAAAATAAATTAAAAAGACATTTAAGAGGATCCCTTCAGCTAATATGTTGAGTATAGATTGCAAGGGGGTGAGGGTATAGGCTGGAGGCCTGCCATGCAGGTGAGGTATGAGGATGGCTCAGGCTAAGGTGGGAGCAGTGGAGAGGAGGAGTGGGAAGACTGCTTGGTGTGAAGGTCGATCGATAGCATTTCCTGGTGGAGCAAATGTGGAGTGAGAGAGAGAGGAGAGACCGCTGTGTAAAGAAGCCACACCGGTTCTCTTCACAGGTTTGCCACAGAATGGCAGCTTGTATTCGAGGCTCACACACAGGCTCAGTGCCTGAATGGACTGACTGCTGAGCCAGCTTGTCATAGATCATGTTCATCCCACATCCGTTTTATCTGATATAGGGATTTGTAGTGTGCTCAGTAAGTACCTGTGGATGGGTGGTGGGTGGTGGATCG
>NW_006786547.1:415006-431499 GCF_000442215.2 Lipotes vexillifer
CGTGCTCCGCAACAAGAGAGGCCACCACAATGAGAAGCCCGCGCACCGCAATGAAGAGTAGCCCCCGCTCGCTGCAACTAGAGAAAGCCTGCACACAGCAACGGAGACCCAACGCAGCCAATAATAATAATAATAATAAATAAATTTTTAAAATAAATTAAAAAGACATTTAAGAGGATCCCTTCAGCTAATATGTTGAGTATAGATTGCAAGGGGGTGAGGGTATAGGCTGGAGGCCTGCCATGCAGGTGAGGTATGAGGATGGCTCAGGCTAAGGTGGGAGCAGTGGAGAGGAGGAGTGGGAAGACTGCTTGGTGTGAAGGTCGATCGATAGCATTTCCTGGTGGAGCAAATGTGGAGTGAGAGAGAGAGGAGAGACCGCTGTGTAAAGAAGCCACACCGGTTCTCTTCACAGGTTTGCCACAGAATGGCAGCTTGTATTCGAGGCTCACACACAGGCTCAGTGCCTGAATGGACTGACTGCTGAGCCAGCTTGTCATAGATCATGTTCATCCCACATCCGTTTTATCTGATATAGGGATTTGTAGTGTGCTCAGTAAGTACCTGTGGATGGGTGGTGGGTGGTGGATGGGTGGGTGGGTGGTGGATGGGTGGGTGGGCGGGTGGGTGGTAGATGATGGACGGATGGAGTTTCAGGCAGACGTGGTTGTTCTTTTGTTCCTTTTTGTCCTCTCTGTAGGTCTTCCTCTTCGGTGTTTCTTCCCTTTTCCTTCGAGATCCCATGACATTCTATCTTGATGTTGCTTTTCTTCAAAGACTGGTTGTGGGTCAGGGCACCAGCTCCCTTGTTCTTTCTATCCTTTCAGTTTCCCCCAAACAAGCACAGGGCTCTTTTACTGTAAGGTTACAAAGCGCATTTCTCTTTAAAACACATGGCGGTGTGTCAAAGGTTCCAGAACCTTACAGAGCCTCCCTGTCTGATGCCTCCTGCACGCAGGTCTGTTTGGAGCACTTTGACAGGGCCACTCTGGTTCCTGGCATCAGGAGCCCGAAGTGTTGAGTCTTGTGTGACCTGGTCATTCTGCCCCCATAGGTCTGCCCTTTTCCTACGGGTGTAGCCTTTGTCTTTCCCTTCTTCCCTGCAGGTGTCTGAAGACATGGTTACAGCACAGGGGTGACTGTTTCAGGGGCTCCCCTGCCTGTGGCAGCCTGAAACCCGAGAAAAGCCACCCGTGGGAATTTCCTCACAGACATAAACCCAGTCCCTGAGAAACGGCCATCAGTGCCCTTCCTCATCAGTGGCTGTTTCTGTTTCCATGCAGGTGGGGACGATGGCCTTCTGAAAGGCTGGGACACCAGGACCCCTGGCACATCCGTGTTCACAAGCAGGAGGTACATCATCGAGGGGCCAGTGCTTGGCGTGGGGGGCCAGCCCTCCCTGCCCCCGCCACGGCCTTCCGCGGGCGGAGCAGCGCTGCCGGGCACTTGCTCAGGCTCACCCTTCGCTCTCAGACACTCCATGGGCGTGTGCAGCATCCAGAGTAGCCCCCATTGCGAGAACATCTTGGCCACGGGAAGGTGAGCCCCCTAGGGTCCGTGCACATGGGTTCCTCCTGCACCGTCACTTCCTTTCCTCCTGTTGACCACTGTGATGCTTGACTGGGCCAACTCTCCACCCAGAGTGCGGGCGTCGGGGTTTGGGAAAGGAACCGAGTCCTGGAGGGGAAGTGGGCTGGGTCTTCCGGGAGGTGACCCCTGCTGCCCCGGGGCCTTGCCTTCCTGCACGCTCTCTGCGGTCGATGGGTTTTAGCTACGACGAACACGTTCTTCTCTGGGACACTCGGAGCATGAAGCAGCCGTTGGCAGACATGCCCGTGCAGGGCGGGGTGTGGAGGCTCAAGTGGCACCCTTTCCACTCCCACCTGCTCCTGGCAGCGTGTATGCATGGTGGCTTTACGATCTTCAACTGCCAAAAGGCAATAGGTGAGTGGGGGGCCTGGGGCGGGGGCTCCCAGTTTCCTGCCTCCTTGCTCCACCAAGCTCTTTTGCACCCTGCACGCATTCCCAGGGTCACCCGCTAGGCCTTGCCATGATTTGTAAGTCTGCTGACTTCAGAATCTCCGTTTCAAGCATGCTGCTCTCTAACCGTGGTTCTTCCCTGACCATCTCAATTATTTTGGTACCTTCTGCATTCAGCAGTCTGCTGGCCCTATTGGGACCTATCCACCAGAGGTGTTAACCGCTGGTCGCTTTCATAACCATCCTTGTCCCACCTTTTGCCAAGTCTTCCTGCCTGCGGACAGCGTAGGTTCCATGGCCTTGTGTTCCAAACATCGTTAAACTTCCCCTTGCTCCTTCCTCATACTCTCTGGGCAGAATCCAGCCCTGGTAAACCCCAGTCTGCTTATGCCTGAGCCACAGAACGTGGCTGGAGGGAAACAGCCACGCAGCGTGATCTCGCTTCAAGTTTATGCTACTGTGGGTCCCTTGCCAGGCAAACCTTGACCTTTCTGTAGCCAGTGATTCTTCACTGTCAGGACTGTTCCACGTTTTCTTTTCTTAAACCTCCACCCCCTGCGCTCCCCACCTCACGCGTCCCTCGTGATCTCCCGTCCCCCTTCTCTGTACAAACAAGGGATTATAGGCGCCTCCCATCATGGTTCCAAGGTCAGTGTCCCCCGTACTGGCTGTTCTCAAGGGTTCCGTCTTCTTTATCTTCAGTCCTCCGTCTACTGCGTCATTTCTGTTTATCACATGAATGTGCTCTGACAGTTCTCGCTGTAAAACAAGTTGGAAACTTTCTTCTTTCTAAGCATAGGATTTACAGTGATCAGTTGCCCTCTAGGCTCTGCTTTCACTGCATCCCATCAGTTGCTTTTTTTGCTTGTTTGTTTTTGTTTTTTTTTTAATTTTTTTTTTTTTTGGCTGCATTTGTTGCTGCGTGTGGCCTTTCTCTAGCTGCGGCGAGCGGGGGCTACTCTTCGTTGCAGTGTGCGGGCTTCTCATTGCGGTGGTTTCTCTTGTTGCGGAGCACAGGCTCTAGGCATGCAGGCTTCAGTAGTTGCAGCACGTGGGCTCAGTATTTGTGGCACGTGGGCCCTAGGGTACGTGGGCTCAGTAGTTGTGGTGCACGGGCTCAAGAGCGCAGGCTCAGTAGTTGTGGCACATGGGCTTAGCTGCTCCACGGCATGTGGGATCTTCCTGGACCAGGGCTCGAACCCGGGTTCCCTGCACTGGCAGATGGATTCCCAACCACTGCACCACCAGGGAAGCCCTACTCCTGACCTTGATAGGGTCCCTGCTGGTTCCCATTTGGTTTGATGATATGTAAGGACTAATGTGTGTGCTTAGTATTCATCAATCCATGTTTTCATGAGTATTTTTTTAAATCAGGAATTGTTGATTTTTTTGTTAAATGCTTTTATAATATCTATTGAACTGTATTATTTTTCTTCTTAGATATATTAATATGGTAAACTTTGTTTATGGATTTCCTAATATGGAATATATTCCTGGAGTAAATCCCACTTGCTTATGGTTTGGTTTTGTTTTAGTTGTCAAAAACTTTTTTTGAGGTATAGTTGATTTACAGTATTATGTTTTATGTATACAATATACTGGTTAACAGGTTTTAAAGGTTATATTCTGTTTATAGTTATTATAAAATATTGATTATATTCCCTGTGCTGTACAATATATCCTTTTCTTGTTTTTGTTTTTGTTTTTTTTATTGGCCACAGCATGTGGGATCTTAGTTCCTCAACCAGGGATCGAACCCATGCCCCCTGCAGTGGAAGCACAGAGTCCTTACCCACTGGACTGCCAGGGAAGTCCCTGTACAATATATCCTTGCAGTGTATTTATTTTATACATAATAGTTTGTACCTTTAAGTCCTCTACCTCTATCTTGCCCCTCCCCCCTCCCTCCCCTTACTGGTAACCACTAGTTTGTTCTCTACATCTGTTTCTTTTTTGTTATATTCACTAGTTGTTTTATAGTTTAGATTCTACATATAAGTGATACCATATAGTATTTGTCTTTCTTTGACCTATTTCACTAAGCATAATACCCTTCAGGTCCATCCATGTTGCAGATGGCAAAATTTCATTCTTTTTTATGGCTGAGTAATATTCTGCTGTATATATACATCACATCTTATTTATTTATTCATTTGTTGATGGACTCTTAGGTTGCTTCCATATCTTGGCAACTGTAAATAATGCTGCTATGAGCATTGGGGTGCATATATCTTTTTGAATTTTTTCATTTTCTTCAGATATGTACCCAGCAGTGGAATTGCCAGATTATACAGTAGTTAGTTCTATTTTGTTTTTTGAGGAACCTCCATACTGTTTTCCACAGTGGCTGCACCAATTTACATTCCCAACAGTGTAGGAGGGTTCCCTTTTCTCCACATCCTCACTGACATTTGTTATTTGTGGTCTTTTGATGATGGCCATTCTGACAGGTGTGAGGTTATATCTCATTGTGGTTTTTATTTGCGTTTCTCTGATGATTGATTATTTTGAGCGTCTTTTCATGTCCCTTTCGGCCATCTGTGTGTCTTTGGAAGGTATGTTATTTTTTTTTAGCGTGGTATTGGACGCTGGTAGTACTTTATTTGGGACTTTCATTAATGTTCAAAGGAGACACAGACTTTCTTTTGTGCTATTTAGCAGCATTATGTTTGTTTCATGTGAGAATCAAAACCAAAAGTGTGAAAATTTTTCTTCATTTTCTCTTGAATAATTTATATGCCATTTGGATTATCTTTTCATTCAAGATTTGGTAAAAAAAAAAAAAAAAAAATCTCCTGTGAGACTATCTGGGCCTGATATATTTTTGAATGATGGTTCTGTGTTAACTTTCTCTATATTTTTCTATGGAAGTTGGTTTGTTTATGCTTTATGTCTCTACTGGACCACCAGGGAAGGCCTGAGGTCAATTATGGTGAACCGTATTTTCCTAGGCAGCTATTCATTTCATCTACATTTTGAAATTTATTTGCCCAAAGATGTGTAAAGTTACTTTGATTTAAAAAAAAATTTTCTTCTCTAATAGTTATTTCCCCTTTATCATGTTTTACTTTGTATACTTATGCAAGTATACAATATTTTTAATGTATTTTTCCTTAATTAGGTTAGTTAGTAGCATGTATATTTTTCTTCTTTTAAAGAAGCAGGGTTTTACTTTTTTATTATAGTCTTGTGGTTTCTGTTCTCCACCTCATCAACCTCTCCTTTTATCTTTGTTGTTTCTCTCCTTGTGCCTCCTTTGTTCTTTTTCTAGCATTTTGAGTTGGGAATACAATTCACTTATCTTTATTGCTTTGTATTAAGTGTTTTTATGTCTGAATTTTTCTCTGATTTAAGCACATTGTTAGGTTCTGATATGTAGTAATTTCACTTTAATTTTTATGAAGAAATTCTATGACTTCAGTTTGTATTTCCCCTTTTACCCAAGTGTGGTTTAGTAGAAGGTTCTAAAATTTGCAGGTGGAAGCAATTTTTCATATTTTGACCACATTATTAATTTTGTTTTATTGCGCTGTGATCAGAGTGTTGCTTGTTCTTTCTACTTTATGGAACTTTTTGATTTCTTGTTGCCCAACGTGGTTGTTCAGTTCATGCTACACATGCACCTGAGTAGTGGATTTCCTGTTGCTGTGTGGTATTACTGTGTGGTAGGAAGGCTGCTTGTGTCCACCTGGGCCACAAGCGGGTGCTGCCACTGGTTGGATGTACAGCTACAGTGCACCTTTATTGTCCCAGTGACCCTCGCCTCCCGGTACCCCAGTGTGCACACCATGGAGCGGGAGGTCTCCTGGGAGCTTCCTTCACTGGTGGTGCCAGGGCACCTCTCTGCTCTCAGGGTAAGCTTGGTGTCCAGCTCCTCTCTGGAGCCGCCTCTGCTCAGGCAAAGCCCTGCGTTACGGAGGAGGATCTCCAGGGCCCTGGTTGTATTGTTGGTGTGTTTGCTGATGCCAGCTGCAGGCTTTCCGCATCACTGCTTATTCTAGTCGTGATTCAGATTCTGATCACAATTCAGAGTGCAGTGGCACTGATCCCTGCACTTGGGAGGTGGCAGTGGCATCCAGGCTAACTGAAGACTGAATGGCCGGCCACTGGGCCTTCCGGCTGGTGACAGTTTTCTAAGCCCGCATCCCCAGCTCACTGGCCACTAGTTTTCTGAGGCTTTTCTTGCCAGCCTCGGCCTTGCCCTGGACCCTTGACCATCTCAGGTTTGGTGACACCTCATCATTTCTTTTTCTGGTCGCATATCACTTTCACACTTTCTCAGCCGTGTTCTGTCCAGAATAAGGCTGGGCCTTTGCCCATCCTGCCCTCTGTCTTCAGAGTTGCCATAGCAACTCACCATAAGGAAAGCTGCTCACGCTTCAACTCTTCAGTGAGTTACTCCCTTTCCAAGCTCAAGTCCAAACTCTCTAATGCAGCACGCCGAGCTCTGCATCACAGGACCCTTCTGACGTGTCGCCAGTTCCTGATGACACCTCAGCCACGTCCACTCATGTGGTTCCTCACACACGCCAGGGTCTTTCCACCTTTGTGCTTTACACGTGCTGTTCCCTTTATTTCTTCTCATACACCCCTTTCTCTCCATTTGGCTCACTCGTTTGTCCTTTGCTTTCAAGTCTTAACGAGAAGCTTCTGCTGAGTCCTAAGGGTTCAGGTTCGGGTTAGGGTTAGGGTCAGCTCTGTAGGGTTAGGGTATGGGTTAGGGTTAGGGTACACGTTAGGGTTAGCTCTGTAGTGCAGGCTGACTCCTCTCTCAGGAACACAGAGTGCATTCCCTGCAGGATGATGGTCTGTGCTTCTCTGCTTGTCTGTCCACATCTTGATAGTCCTCTGCGTGACACACAGTGGTTGCTCTTGGCACATTGTCTCGCTTTGAGGGTGGGTAGGGCCATCGGGTGGGGATGATGAGATCAACCCTGGGTAAGTTTCCCGTGTCCTCCTGTCTCACTCCAGAGGAGAATCAGGAAGTGTTCCCAGTCACTCTGTCCTACACCTTGCCCAACTCGCTGGTGTATGGAGTTGACTGGTCCTGGCTGTACTTCCGCCGCTTGCCGCAGACCCATCCGTCATTCTGCTTGGGGTCCTCTCCTGGCAGCGACCCAGGAGCCAAAACAGCAGACCCAGTCTATACCCTCAAAGTTGCGGCCCAGTCGCCAGCACCCCGTTTTGAGCGTCTAGCTGATGCTGATGGAGAGGGTGGTACCAAACACCAGAGTGGAGGCAAGCTGAAGACTCCTCTCCAGCCCTTTGCAGAGGAGAGCGGCGGCCGGCTGCACGCCTCGGGGACCGAGATCTGTGACTGTGACCAGTACCTGGACGCAGCCACCTCTGACGCCAGCCTTCTAGCCACTTGCTCCTTTTATGATCATGTTCTTCACCTCTGGAAGTGGGAGAACAGCTGAGCTAGGGAAGTTACTTGATTTGACATCATAAAGACCATTTCCACCAATGAAACCAAGAGTATGTCTTTATCTTTTCTGAGAATGAAGTGTCCTCAGACCACCTCACTGAGATTCTGGCTGCATGCAGGTTTTCTGTATAGGGCTCAGTGCATTTTATGGAAGGAATCTCCAGGTAGGCAGTCAGAAAAGCTGTTGGCCTCTTAAACGAGCCTTATCTGTTGGGGCCCTTCAAAATGGTGATAATGTAGCAGCAGGGTGTGGGTGGGGCATGGTTCCCAGCTCTGTCTTGTCAGTTTCCTGTGTTTCTGACTTTCAGTTCTTCATACTTATTTAAGCAACTATTTGTATTAACTAAAAGGAGTGGCCTTTTTTTTAAGCTACTTTAAAACACCAGAAATAGTTTTATATGAACATTAAAGAAGCTCATGTCATGGCACCAGAAGTGCTTGTATAGCCTCCTGTGCAGATAAGCAAAAAGAAGTGTATACACATTCTGAGTTGCTTTAGCATGTCATAAACTTGAAACACGTTGTCATACGCTGAATTAGTCACACTTCCTCACTGCGGCTTCAGTAAACCAAGTAGCTTCCAAACCTGGACACGGTTTAACTCCAGAAACATAACTGGGTTTGTGACCTGACTCCCACAGATCAGTTCCTCGTCTCTCTGGAAGGAACAGATGTTGAAGTATAGGCCACTGTGGAATTTGTCAGCTCCTCAGCCTCCACTAATAAATACAACAGACAGGTGTTCCGAGTCAGAAAACACAAGCCTCTATCCTTTGCTTTCTTATTTTCTGATGGTACAACACTGTATGCCAGTACAGGTCAGAATGTGTTAATGTTGAACCCTCCTCCAGAGTTTATTTTAGGATATTTCACTTAAGGGTCAGTTAAATATGAAACAATTAGAATCTGAGGGATTATGCACTGAAACAGGAAAATACAAGGAGGAAGGAGACTATAGATTACTAGGGAAATACGAGCTTGGCACCAACTTCCTGTGTGGTCTTATCTTTAGGTTTTCCCCAAGGGGGGCTGTCTCACCTGACTCCCCAAAATAAGCTGCTTTGGAACCCATAAGTATTCTCATTGGTGGTTCCCTGGGGTGAATTTTGGGGGATGAATTAACCAGTGCTGTCATGTGGCTGGATTTGCCTTGTGAATTCTCTTTCTCCTGCAAGCTAAGCCACGTGTTCTTGCCTACTTCCCAGAACCTGTTGGTTGGGGTTCTGGTTTGGCTGGAACCTCAGAACGTCGCCTCGGTCACTACGCCCTAGCCTGTTACGTGGCACACTTTCCTTTTCAAAATGACCAGTTGCCCCGAACAACACTGTAGGGTAGCCAAGGTCTTTAATAGAAGCGAAACGAGGGCGACGCCTCCCCACCCGCCACCCGGGAGCTAGGCTCGGCGAGGATAGGTCGAAGTCCTCAGTCGCAGGCACACCCGTCCGCCGCCGCCGCCGACTGCTCCTAGCGCGGGAAGTTCTTGGGGTACAGCTGGAAGAGCTTGCCTTCCTGCGTGGGCTCAAAGCCGTACTTGTCCAGGCGCTCAGGGTCGAAAGTCCCGGCCTTGAAGTCCTTCTCGATAGCAGGTGCCGCCGTCTCCAGAAAGAGCTGCTTGGCCGTCAGGGGAGCGTCTGTGCCCTCCGGGGCGCGGTAGTTCACGTACGGCTTGAGCTTGAAGCCGGCCAGATCGGGGACCACCAGCTCCGGGACCATTTCCTTGACCTGCACGAACTTGCCGTCGCGGCCCCGAAAGCCGATGCCCTTGGCGCCGCGGCTCTTGTAGAAGGTGCGCGGGCCCCGCTTGCTGGTCCACTTGCTCATTCGGTCGGCGCCCCGCACCAGGGCGCGAGCCGCCCCGCTCAGGAGGCCCATGCCGGGGCCCAAACGACAAGAACGCTCTCCGACTCCCGCGCACAGCCACGCGGCCCCCGGCACCGCAGCGCTCCGCTTCCGGCGCCCACTGCAGCTTCCAACACCCCCTGGCCACCGCGCCAGAGCAAGAGCAGCTCCGATTGGCTGCGACGCGTCCAATGTGCAGCCTTGGCCCTGCGGGGGGGCGGGACCTGTGGGGCCCTGGCCAATGCTCGGGGAGAGCCCGCGTCCGGGCGCGGCGTAAGGAGCGCTGCCGTGGGGGGCGGAGCTTCGAGGCGCAGGGCCGGACGCCGTGAGGGCGGACGTTAGGGGCGGGGCTTCGGGAGGAGTGACGGGAGTGCCGGGTGTCGGGGGCGGGGCGTCAGGGTAGCGCGGGCGTCGGGAGCGCGCGATCCTGGTGAGTCGTCGCCGAGCGCCCCGAAGTGGCAGGCCTGGGGGTCCGGTTCTGTGAGCAGAGGTAGCCATCCCCTCCCCCATGCATCGCCGGGACGTACACTGCCCCACAGGGCTGTCGCCGGCGACGCACCTCAACCCAACTGGCCCCAACCGCTACGGCCCCCAACCGGACGCCTCCCAACCCTACTGCCCCCAACCCCGACTGACCTCAACCCAACGCCCCTGCAGCTGAACGCCCCCCAACCTGACTGCCCTCAATCCGACGGCCCCATAATCACTGCTCTCCGCCCTGCGCCCTAACCTCCACGCCCCCCTAACCACCATCTTCCTAACCTCGATGCCCCCAACTGCGCCGGCCCCGGCCCCCCAGTTCTCCTGCGCTCTGTCTCCTTCCCTCCCGTCCCCTGCGCTGTGGAGCACGTGCAGCAGCTGAAGGCGGTTTGGTTGTGTGGCAGGTGCTGGGGGCTTGAGCTCTGTCGCCTGTAAGCCTGGGAGGCGTGGGGAGACCGCCCTGGTCAGGGCTGGGCCACAGAGCTGGGGTCAAGGCGCTGCTGGTCCTTGAGGAGACATCTGAGAAGAAAGGGTTTCCCACGGGCCGGCAGGGACCTTTGACCAGTGAGCAGATGCAGGTGACCCTGCACCTACCTTCTGCTCCCTGACTTCTCCCGGTGGGATTTCGGAAGAGACAACCCTCTCTTACTGTTGCCCTTCCAAGGGACCTGGGAACCACAGGGTGAAGGCCCTAGACGGGGCTCCTCCCTGCGGCACAGAGGCAAGGTGAGCAGAGCTGGTCCTCAAGTTCACCACACCCCAGACCAACACACCCACCTCCAGGGCTCAGCCACACTGCGGGGGAAATCCTGTGCCCAGGCCACTAGGGAGGGTCTGGCTCACAGCCTGTAGTGGCCACACACCCCTCCCCGGGGTGCTGGAAATCCCTGCTGCACTAGGCCTTTGCCCAGCTGCCCACACTTGCCCTTGACTGACTGGGAGAGGCGCCCGGGACTTGGCTGCAGTTCTAGGTTCCCGGGCAGCCACACGAGAGCTATTTACAGAGAGGGAAGGGGCTCCGATTGCTTGTGAAAAGAGCTTCTCTCCATGGAGAACACAGTTTTTCATCAGGGTTTTCCTGTCAATAGAAACGTAATTTAACGTGGACAGGAACCTGGGGAAGGGCTGGGAGGCACTGCTTTGCACGTGAGCATGAGGTGGTGGAACGTGTGCTCTCCTTGGAACCAGTCTCTCTTCTTTTGTTTCACTTTTAGCCATGGAGCAAGAGAGGCACGCCGGCCCAGAGGTGCAGAACCTGAGGATTCCAGTGAGGAATCAGCCTTAAAATTCCCAGTTATGGCCACTTCTGGACAAGGAGAAAGGGTCCTTTTAACATCTGCCCCGCAGCAACTCCTTGAAGCCTGCTGCATGTGGGGGTGGTGTGTGGCGCCTGTGTTCCCCTTGTCAGGGCTGAGGCCCTCCCTCCTCTTCCCCAAGGTCACTCTTGTGAGTTCCTGCTTCCCCTTAGGAAGTCTGCTTGCTTTGTCTTAGGGCCTTTTACCCGTGGAACATATATAGCCACATTACAAGGGCCTTTATCTCTAAACCAGAAATTTAGATGCATTAAAACAACCGTGAAAAGCTGGAAAGTCTGAGATGCCTAACCACCAGAGACTGTATAAATAGGCCTGGGGCATCCCCGTGACCCTTCCTGTGGACAGCCCTGGCTGCCCCCCAGGGGGTGGCTGAGGTTGGAGAGACACACTTAGGAGGAGGGTGCTCGTCTGCTGCCTGGTGGATGTGGTCTTGAGCCAAGCACGCAGTCTGGGCCAGGAGGGCCTGGACGCCTCACTGTGAAGCAGAAGCTCCCACTGCTTCCATCTGCCTCCTGAGCTGAGTTCAAAGGGTTGAGTTTTCTGAATCACTTCCTTATTCTGTCTTGATGCAACATTCTGCTTTTGAAAGGCTTTTCTGAGTGCATTGATTTCCTTGGGTTTTCTGGCATCGATGCTGTGTGTGATCCTGGCTCTGAAGGATCAGGCAAGCTGCTTTAGTCCTTGGCACTTGTGTAGAAACTTGAAAGGATTAACAAGTCCCCCCACCACTCCCCCAAACCCATCCTGTTCCTGGCTGCTTGGAAGGAGGTATGTGGGTACCAGGAGGAATGGAGTGTATCTACTTGTTTGGCTGGTTTCTTCAGCTTTGGGGGAATCTGCCAGCATCCTGTGTATGGGCGGTCCCAGCCGTCTGCCCACTCACCATTCCACACTCACTGTTCTCTCTGTTTTAAAATTAATTAATTTATTTTTGGCTGCGTTGGGTCCTCATTGCTGTGCCCGGGCTTTCTCTAGTTGCGGTGAGCAGGGGCTACTCTTCGTTGCGGTGCGCGGGATTCTCATTGTGGTGGTTTCTCTTGTTTCAGAGCACGGGCTCTAGGCGTGCGGGCTTCAGTAGTTGTGGCACGTGGGCTCAGTAGTTGTGACTCGCAGGCTTCAGTAGTTGTGGCACATGGGCTTAGTAGTTGTGGCTCACGGGCTCTAGAGCGCAGGCTCAGTAGCTGTGGTGCACGGGCTTAGTCGCTCCGCAGCATGTAGGATCTTCCTGGACCAGGGCTCAAACCCATGTCCCCTGCACTGGCAGGCGGATTCTTAACCACTGCACCACCAGGGAAGTCCCTCACTGTTCTCTCTTACCTTCCTTTCTCTCTCCCTGGGGTCTGGGCTTCTGAAGCCCCTTGTTAACTCCCTCCCTGGGAGCCCTTCTCTGCTGTGAGCTGGTATTTAATGTTCTCAAAATCCAGTTGGCTCCTTAGGGTTTCCCAGCACTGCTGCTGTGTGGGCTTCTGTCTGCCCCGAGGCCAGCAGCACCCACGTGCTGTTGGTGATGAGAGGGCACTGAGAGGTGGCCTTTGTACCCACTGTGGCCAGCTGGGCTCCTCTGGGCTTGCATCCTGAGGAGAAGGAAAGCTGAGGATTTAGGATTCAGATGCGTTAATGATGCCTGGAGCATTTGTTGTCAACACGGCACAGCTGCTGGCCCTGCCCAGCCGTGCTGTGGGTGGCCCTGCTCCAGAGCAAGTGGGCTCAGGGGACCTCAGCATCCTGGAAGGTCGCTTCTTTCTGGAGGTCTCCAGGGCTGCTGACTTGTCCCTGACCCACAGCTCTGTTGTCACTCCCTGGGGAGCCAGGGCCATGCCCATCCTGGCCCTTCCCGACTGCAGCCTTCCCCCCTAGGCGTGCTTCTACCTGGCCACCCTTCGGTCCTGGGGTCTGCAGCTGAAGGGGCAGCGTTCCCAGTCCACCAGGTGACCACCTCACTGCCCCCGGCTAATGGGCGGGCCCCAGAATCAGTGGCCTATTGCACCCTTGGCTGCCCTGGGTCCTTTGTGTCCAGCCTGTGTCTGGGCTTGGGAGGCGCCTCATGGCGCCTTGCTGACAGGTGCTCTGTCTGTGACCTCGCCCAGCTGGTGGGTGTTGCAACTGAAATCCTCCTGGCCCTGGCCCTGGACCTTATTGTCATGACCATCTTTTTTTTTTTTTTTTTTTTTGCGGTACGCGGGCCTCTCACTGTTGTGGCCTCTCCCGTTGCGGAGCACAGGCTCCCGACGCGCAGGCTCAGCGGCCATGGCTCACGGGCCCAGCCGCTCCGCGGCATGTGGGATCTTCCCGGACCGGGGCACGAACCCACGTCCCCTGCATCGGCAGTCGGACTCTCAACCACTGTGCCACCAGGGAAGCCCGATGACCATTTTTTGTATATAGAAGGGTTAACTGATTGCGTGAGTATCTTGCTTCAGACTTTAGCCCTAGGGGGATGAGGAGGAGGGCTTGAAAGGGTGGGGGAGGCTCGGGTGTTTTGAGCTCCTGGGAGCAGCTCTCAAGCCCGCGGTGGCTTTTGTTGGAAACTGCTGGCCTGTCCACGAGGCTGAGCTCGTCAGATCCATGCAATTCGAGTCTGTTCTGAACTTCCTTGGCTCACGTTTCCAAGAAGAGTGAAGTCCCGCTTCCTTTGCAAGGGTCTGTCGCAGCCCTGGGAGAGGTGCTGTGTGACTGGGGGCGGGGCAGGGGGCGGGGCCGAGCAGGGGCAGGACAGCTCAGTGTGTACACGTGGCCGCCTCTCGGGTCCCAGCCTTGCTCAGGCAGCCCCTTGGCTCCCCTTGCAGGACAAGGGCAGCCACTCCTCAGTACAGGTTCCGGAAGAGAGACAAAGCGATGCTCTATGGCAGGAATATCATGAGGAAGGTAGCTCGCGCTGCAGGCCCAGGCCTCCTCCCCCTCAGAGGTGCCAGCACCACCGGCCTGTGCCTGGGGGCCGTGCAGCGGCTCTGGGGCTCGGGGAGGGTCTGGGGAGGGCATGGCTGGGTGGAAGCATTTGGGGAGGAGGCCCTGTCACCCCGTGAGGTGGACATGAACTGGAAGGGAGGACAGAAGCCCCTCCCTGGAGCATCCCTGGCGTGTGGCGGGCGGAGGGTCCTGGCTCCGGTGCTGAGATTTCTGGTCCAACCAGGATTTGGGGGCCAGGCTCCGCGAGGGGGAAACTGCAAGGCCTCGCTTGCCAGTGTCAAGACCCACCTTGGGGAAGAGCAGCTGCGTCCAGCCTTTGCTGGCCGGGCCCCTGCGCCCTTCTCTCCCTGAGGGCAGGAGATCTCAGCAGACTGCCTGAGGCTGCCTGTGCTTCAAGTGCACGCTTGAAGCGTTTGCTGATATTTAAAAATATCTTCTCTTTGTTACTTTCCTCGAGTTACACAATCGATTCGTGTTCTTCGTGGGTAAGCTTGAGCTGTCGATGGGGAATCACGTGGGTGTCCTCACGTGGCTCTTCCTCCTCAGTGTCAGGCACTGTGGGAGGCTGGTCGGTTGGGGCTGCTCTGTATGGCGGGAGGGCGGGCGCGCAGGGACAGTGGGCGGGCCCCCGCAGGCTCGTGCAGGGCCACGTGGAGTGAGTCCCGGCAGGTCTCAAAGACACTCAGGCGTGTGTGTTGGGTGGGGGGGCTGTCCACTGGTGACCCTGCCGAGGACTGGGCAGCGGCAAGCTGGACCTGGGCTAAGGACAGGAACGTGGTCCAGTGAGGCCAGGACACCTGGGAGGGAAGGAGGGGTTGTGGTGACCGCCCACCGACAGCCACAGCTGGCACTGTGGGGCAGATGCAGCTCGGGAGCTAGGGGACAGCAGGGGGCAGTGGCTGCCCGAGGAGGCTGGCCGGTGCCCAGCTAGGAGCCGGGCCCTCCGCGCTCCCCGGCACCGCTGTTTGGGGCAGTCCGGTGGGCCTTGACTGTTGGGGGAGGGTGAAGAGCCTTCCAGACTGGGAGGACTGTGCAGGCACTCGGGTTGTTGTGTGTGCCAGCATGACAGGGGTGGGGTGGAGAGCGTCAGCCTTCTAGGCAGAGGAGACGCAGGGCTGAGGACTCAGAGCTCTCAGAGCATGGGCTGTCTGGGGACATGGCCACGCGGTATCGCTGTCATCAGCACCAAGGAGGGTTCCCTGTGTCCTGGGCAGGTGAGCAGGGTGGGGCCGGGCCGGGATGCTGGTGTCAGGCTGCAGGCAGGCCAGGTCCTGAGGGCTGGGACCGACCCTGAGGCTGAGAACTGGATCCACCGGCTGCAGGGTCCAGACGTGGCCTCCCCCTTTCACTCTGCATGTGACCACGCTCCCCCATGCACTTGTGGGGAACACAGCTGCCCCCCGGCAGCGGGTGAGGAAGAGGACCAAGGTGCTGTCTTTGGCCAAGAGGTACTGGGGGTGCCCTTCAGAGTAGTCACGTCTCAGCTGCCCTCCCCAGTGGGCGCTGGGGAGGCCGTGGATGTTGCGCCGCCCGTGGCTTCCCTGCCATGGAGTTCACAGCGCAGACACCATCTGCGTTTGAACCCCTTTGGGCTTCTGCTCCAGGTGCATGTCTCTCTGCTTTGTAGCATCCTGCGTTTCAAGAAGGAATACCCCAGCCTGCAGCCAAAGGAGCCCCCGCCCTCCCTGCTGGAGGCTGACCTCACGGAGTTCGATGTGAAGAATTCTCACCTGCCGTCAGAAGTTTTGTACATGCTGGAAAATGTTCGGTAAGAGAGAAGTGGACACGGGGAGACCCTCCATGTGCCTGTGGCTGCGCCCTGAGAACTGGCTGTCACCTGGCCTCCGAGGTGTCCTATCCCTGTGGCCACCGTTGGTTGTGTCAACAAAAATAATGAATAAACAACCTATAATAGGAATAAAAAGAGTTTTATTTGAGACAAACTGAGGACTATAGCCTGGAAGACAACCTCTCAGATAACTCTGAGGAACTTCCCCAGAGAAGCATAGTTTTTAGCAGTTTTATGTCTTGTCAGAACAAAGAACATTAAGCTAGTCAGGGATACATTCCTTCAAGGTTTCAAAAAAAAACAGATCAGCAGGTACATGGTGAGTCAGTATGGCCTCGGCACCTGGGAAGGGAGTCTTATCATTGAAGGAGAATGAGCACTGGCACCCTAGAAAGGGAGGCATTTAATCTTTATTTTTTATGTGGACGTTTTGTTGTTCTTGTTCTTGTTTAATATTTATTTATTTAATTTATTTATTTTTGGCTGCATTGGGTCTTTGTTGCTGCACGCGGGCTTTCTCTAGTTGCGGTGAGCAGGGGCTACTCTTCATTGCAGTGCGCGGGCTTCTCATTGCAGTGGCTTGTCTTGTTGCAGAGCACAGACTCTAGCGCACGGGCTTCAGTAGTTGTGGCACACAGGCTCAGTAGTTGTGGCGCACGGGCTTAGTTGCTCCGAGGCATGTGGGATCTTCCTGGACCAGGGCTCGAACCCGAGTCTCCTGCATTGGCAGGTGGATTCTTAACCACTGTGCCAC
>NW_006786547.1:431562-437505 GCF_000442215.2 Lipotes vexillifer
GCAGTATGCGGGCCTCTCACCGTTGTGGCCTCTCCCATTGCGGAGCACAGGCTCCGGACGCGCAGGCTCAGCGACCATGGCTCACGGGCCCAGCCTCTCCACGGCATGTGGGATCTTCCCGGACCGGGGCACGAACCCGTGTCCCCTGCATCGGCAGGCAGACTCTCTACCACTGCGCCACCAGGGAAGCCCCGGATGTTCTTTACTTCTGGCCAATGTCCCCTTTAATAATTAAGCAGACATACAATGTGTGTTTGATCAGCCACAACAGGCTATTCTATCTAGTGAGCATGAAGTGGGAGTTAACTCATGTGTAAGCCAGAATGCCCTCCCCAGACCCCAACATGTGAACACTGCTTTCATCATTTGGGAAGTCTTCTTGCCATCGCTGCCCTCCCAGTGGTGAGTGGAGCCTCCTCGCCGGTTCTTTCGTGTGTCTGTCTGCTTATCAAGAGTGTTCACCTTCAGGGCGACATGGAGCGAGTATGGGAAGCGTGTGGCTGGATGGAAAATTGCAAGTCTGGTTCCCCATTTCTCCCTGGAAGCCCCGACTCCTCTTTCCAGCGCTTCACTACCTGCCCTCGTTTATGCATCTGGTTCAAATTCATGCTCATGGCCTGAGAGTTCTCTGAGCTCATGGAACAGTAGCTGATGGAAATTCCTGAAGCTTAAGCTTCTGTCCTGCTGGTGCTTGTGCTATGGGCTCTGCAGCTCTTGAAAGCTCGCTCTGTGGTCTGGCCGGCAGGGACTGTGGCCTGTGTCCCTTCTCCCCTCCTTCCTGTAGGTGTCCCACGTGCACTGTTTCTTGTAGGGTCCTGGGTCACTTTGAGAAGCCACTGTTCCTGGAATTTTGCAAACACATGGTGTTTGTGTAGCTTCTGGAAGGGGAGTACGTCTTCCGGCCAGGGGAGCCAGATACCAGCATCTATGTGGTACAGGATGGGTGGCTGGAGGTCTGCATCCAGGATTTGGTGAAAGCCCCCGGGTGGGGCAGGGCTGGGGGTCTGTTGTGTTTTCACTTAAAGGTCTGCCCTCTCTAACATTTGTTAAGTTTTCCATTGAAAAGTTAGTACCAATTTTTATTTTATTATATTTTATTTTATGTAGATAGGATTCATATTTTATTTCTCCAGTGGCATTTTTACAGTTGAATATACATTAAAGGCCTGCTTGCACACCAAAGCCAGGTTTTTTAGGTGGTTCAGTCAAAGAGGTAAGACCTCTGGCTGGCTCACATGAGAAGCGTCCACTCCTTGGCCCAGGTTTTGGGATTTTGCCAGCCTTGAGTTCATCAATAATTTCTTCAATATCCTTAGGTGTCAGATCCTCATAGTAGTTGTCATTTCTTTGAACCACTGGTACGTTTACACAGGCCCCTGAATATTCCATTTCTGTAAGAGTGAAAAGTTTGTCAAGTGTAGTCTCCCTGACCTTTATTCCAAGCTTTTTCTGAGTGGCCTCCAGTATGCTGTCAGAGTTTCAAAGCATGCAAGGCATAGTAGTGCAAACTTGAATATGATTCTTTCCAACGGTTTTCCATTATACATTGTATGAAAAGCTGCTTCTTCATGTATTCTCATTGGAGGTACTTGTAACTTTCTGCAGCCTTGTTCATAGCGAGATGGGCAGCCATCCATTCTGCCTTTGGGCTAAATCCAGGACTGGAAGCACAGCTGCTGCTTTGTGCCCTTATGGGTAGTTTTTTTTACAGCTGCCTCTATCCTCTTGTACTCTTCCAGTGTGAAATCAAGTGGAGTATCTGGGTTATTCTCAGGAGTGTCTCTGTGCACAGATAAGCCTCCTCCAGCTCCATTTTGCACCACCGTCGTAGGCAAATTTCCTTGTATGTCTTCCCCCCTGAGCGGCGAGGCCACCTGTGTAGGCCAGCATGCTGCAGAGAAAAACATGGTGAGCCAAACTATGGGCCTTCGGAGTGCAAAATTTAAATTTTTTGTTCTTTGGAGGAAAAGGCACATTGGACCACAGCTGCCCTTGACGCAGGTGTGTCAGCTTCTGCACAGGGGCTGCGCATGGTGGCTTACCTCTGCATTTCCCCAGACACATTGCAAGCACTTTTTAAAAATTAACTAATTAATTAATTAATTAATTTTTGGCTGTGTTGGATCTTTGTTGCTGTGCGTAGGCTTTCTCTAGTTGCGGTGAGCGGGGGGCTACTCTTTGTTGCGGTGCGCAGGCTTCTCATTGCTGTGGCTTCTCTTGTTGCAGAGCACGGGCTCTAGGTGCGCAGGGTTCAGTAGTTGTAGCTCGCGGGCTCTAGAGCGCAGGCTCAGTAGTTGTGGCGCACGGGCTTCGTTGCTCCGCGTCATGTGGGATCTTCCTGGACCAGGGCTCGAACCCGTGTCCCCTGCGTTGGCAGGCAGATTCTTAACCACTGCGCCACCAGGGAAGCCCACATCACAAGCATCTTGCCATGTCTCTCCCACTGCCTTGGAACCCCTCAGTGGCTGGGTATTGATCTATGATGATCAATAGCACCCTTGCTTTATTTTTGGGTTTCAGGCTGTAAATAGTTTTAACTCTAAGAAAATAATTAAGGTGTTAATTCAGCTGGAAGCTAACTCTTTGTTTCCTGCCTCTGTTGACTTATATCAACTGTGACTTATATCAACTGCAACTGTGACTTGAGTCACATTTGCCAGGGGGCACCTATAGACCCAGACTCCTGAGGGCTTGTTGGTTTATTTGCTTGCTGGTGGGTGATGCAGGCTCCCGCCACAGACACTTAGCGAACGCTGGACTGCATGAGGTCGCCCCGACCCCAGCCATGGCCCTGGGTGGGCCCTGACCTCGCACAGCTCCTGCATGGTCTTCGGGCTGCTAGACCACAGTGTCGTCAGGGTACGGGTCTCACGTGTGTCGCTTTGTCTGCGGGTGACCTGGTGGGACAATTAGAAAAGGCGTGGCTTTCGTCCAGTCTCCTTGGGGCGGGGCCTCCATGTCATCCACCTGGCAGGCCTTCACCAAGAGGGCCGGAGCCTTTGGGCCAGATGGAAGGGCTCCTGGACAGTGAGACCAGTGCCAGGTTTGAACAAGTTCACAGGGGTTTCCCTGGGTCACACTGAGGTGAAGTTCCGATACTAAATCACCAGCATCGCATGGTTTTCTTTTTCTTTTAATCCAGTGGGAAAATATGTCAAAATGCTATCATTTATACTGGTGGCTAGGGTTTGCATTTCCCTAATGACTAAAGATGTTGAGCATTTTTTCATGTGTTCATTGGCCTGTTGTGAACCTTTTTCATTTGATGTAGAAATGATCACTTTTAAAAGTAGCTTTGATTTAGGGCTATTGTTAATTTGTAATTGTGATAATTGTATCATTGTTGTGATATTTTAGAGATACGAGTTCAAATATTACTGGATAAAATGCTATGTTTGGGACTGTCTTCAAAATTTGGGGGGTATGTGTATGAAATAAGATGGGTAGAGCTGGGTGATGGGAAGGGGGGGTCCACTGTTCTCTTCTCTCTACTTTCGTGTATCTTTGAAATTTTCCATAATAAAATGTGGTTTGTAAAATTAGCTCCAGTTGGGCTTCCCTGGTGGCGCAGTGGTTGAGAGCCCGCCTGCCGATGCAGGGGACATGGGTTCGTGCCCCGGTCCGGGAAGATCCCACATGCCGCGGAGAGCGGCTGAGCGTGAGCCATGGCCGCTGAGCCTGCGCGTCGGGAGCCTGTGCTCCGCAACAGGAGAGGCCACAACAGTGAGAGGCCCACGTACCGCAAAAAAAAACAAAACAAAACAAACAAACAAAATTAGCTCCAGTTAATAGTTTGATGCTAGGTTAGTTGTATATAAACCAGACTTCTTTTCAGCTTCTGTTTTGGACCACTCTGCTCAAACTACGTCTTGTCTCACGTCCTAAAATTTGGACAGTTTCACTTGCGTCTTCCATGGGTCTTTGACGCCAGAGTCCTGGGGGTAAGAGAGGGTCTCCAAGTTAGCTTGCAGGTGGAGGGCTGGCCGGCAGGGGCTGGGGACACCGGATGCTGTAGCACGAGGTCTCAGGGCCTGCTCTTTGCGTAGTCAGCCCAGAGCTGTCGGCTGTAGATGGCCAGGAAGTAGCCGGCGGCTGAGGCTTGCAGAGGCAGCGCCTGGTGTCGGAATCACCTCATCACTGCTTTCACCTTGCTCCAAGATACTTAGGGTTACTGAAGCTGACAGCGGCTTCTCTTTTCGAAAGTGATCCGTACTGCATGCAAGAGCCACAGAAGCAGGCTTCCTGTACAGTACATCCTCTCCCATCTTGCAAACTTTAGCAAATTAAAAAACTTTTAACTCACTTTACTCATGCAAAAGCCCTTAAAAGTAAATTACAGGTATTTTGACATTCCAACCTTAGATACTTGAGTCTGCAACTCTAAAAATTTAGAATATAACCAAAATAGCATTATTATATTTAAAAGGTAATTCTTCCTGGATGTCATGTAAAGCAGCCCATGTCCAGCGGACCAGGCACTCAGCAGCACGTGATGACCCTCAGCTCTGGGGAAGGCCCTCGTGGTCTGCCTGCGGGCAGTCGTGGCTTCCTGGTGCTGCCCCGTGTTTCCCGCCTGGGGATGAGAGGAGAGGCCATCCCGGGCAAGGTCCCAGGCCACGTGCCCCACACCTGCCTGCGACCAGACAGCAGCCGCATCACCTTCCACTGCCTAGAGCGGTTTACAGCCGTGGCAGTCTTGACACCGTGGGTCTGAGGCAGCGGCCCCCAACCTTTCTGGCACCAGGGACTGGTTTCGTGGAAGGCAATTTTTCCATGGACTGGGGAGTTTTGGGGGGATGGTTCAGGCGGTAATACGAGCACGGGGAGCGGCAGATGAAGCTTCACTTGCGCTAGCCCGCCACTCACCTGCTGCTGTGTGGCCTGGCTCCTAACAGGCCGCGGACCGCTACCGGTCCGGGGGCTGGGGACCCCGGTCTAAGGTCCTTGCTTGGCGTCATGGTTTAAAGTGTGTGGTTGAGGTCTCTGTTCTTTCTCTGCCCCCAGGTTGTGACTCGGCTGACTCACCTCTCCGGCGAGAAGATCCTGGGCAGCCTCCAGCAGGGAACTGCGACAGGTGCGTGCCTGGGCCAGCAACCTGGGAGCCCCGCCCACCCCGCTCAGAGCCCCACCCAGAGCCTCTACTTAGGTTGAAACCCCCCTCACAGTGTTAGAACTTTTGCTTTCAGCCGTCAAACACGTTTAAAACTATTCCCTCATCCTGGTGTTCCAAGCTTCCTCCTGGTATCATTTCCCTTCTGTCTGAAGACGTTCCTTTAATAATAGTCCTTTTAGCGCAGGTCTGCTGGCTGCAGATTCTCTTAATTTTCCTCCATCTAAGACTGTCTTTACTTCACCTTCGTCCTGAAGGATACTTTTTGCTGGATGTGCAATTCTGGCTTGACAGTCCTTTTATTTCAGCACTTGACACATTTTGTACCACTTCCTTCTGGCCTTTGTTACTTCTAATGAGAAATCCAGACGTTCAGCTTGTTCCCAGGTAGGTAGTGCATCAGTTCCGTCTGGCTGTGTTCAGGATTTTCCTTTGCCTTTACTGTTTAGAAATTTGATTTTGGAGTGCTTGGCATGAATTTCTTTGGGTTTATCTTGTTTGGGGTTCGCTCATCTTCTTGAATCTGTAGGTATATATATATATATTTTAACTAAATTTAAAAAGGTTTCAGCCTTTATTTCTTAAATAGTCTCTCAGCCCTGTATTCTTTCTCCTCTTCTGGAAATTCACAGAAGCAAATGTTAGACCTTTTGTTATTGTCCCAGTGTCTCTGGGACACTGTTCGTTTTTTAATCTTTTTTCTCCATCTGATGTTCAGATTGAGTACTTTCTTTTTTTTTTTTTTTTTTTTTTTTGCGATAAGTGGGCCTCTCACTGTTGTGGCCTCTCCCATTGCGGAGCAACAGGCTCCGGACGCGCAGGCTCAGCGGCCA
>NW_006786547.1:437621-460045 GCF_000442215.2 Lipotes vexillifer
TTTTTTTCCGGTACGCGGGCCTCTCACTGCTGTGGCCTCTCCCGTTGCGGAGCACAGTCTCCAGACGCGCAGGCTCAGCGGCCATGACCCACGGGCCCAGCCGCTCCGCGGCACGTGGGATCCTCCCAGACCGGGGCACGAACCCGTGTCCCCTGCATCAGCAGGCGGACTCTCAACCACTGCGCCACCAGGGAAGCCCCCGGAGTACTCTCTTTTGATATGTCTTCAAGGTCACTGGCTCTTTCCTCTGTCTTCTTGATTTTGCTCCTAAGGCCACCCAGAGAATTTTTAATTTCAGTTATTATATTTCTGCATTTGTTTCAAGACAGTCCATGACAGGTCTCTCTGTCTGGTTATGATCATTGCTTTATTGCCTCGTCAAGGACTTCCAAATTCTCTGACATGTTGTCTTTTTTTTTTTTTTTTTTTTAATTTATTTTTGGCCGCGTTGGGTCTTTGTTGCTGTGCGCGGGCTTTCTCTAGTTGCGGCAGGCGGGGGCTACTCTTTGTAGTGGTGTGTGGGCTTCTCATTGCGGTAGCTTCTCTTGTTGAGGAGCACGGGCTCTAGGTGCGCAGCTTCAGTAGTTGTGGCTCGCGGGCTCAGTAGTTGTGGCACACAGGGTCTAGAGCACAGGGTCAGTAGTTATGGTGCACAGGCTTAGTTGCTCCACAGCACGTGGGATCTTCCTGGACCAGGGCTCGAACCCATGTCCCCTGAATTGGCACACGGATTCTTAACCACCACACCACCAGGGAAGCCCACATGTTGTCGTTTTTGTCTGTTAATTGTCTTTTCCTGAGATTTTCCTGGCTCTTGGTATGCCTGGTAATTTCGGATTGTATCCTGTATTTCGAGTATTATGTTATGAGAGCCTGGTTCCCATTTAAATCTTCTATTTTTGCAGACTGTCAATGTGCTTGTATTCACAGAGCATGTCCTGGCCCTCTTCCTTGGGGTGTGTTTGAATGTTAACTTAATTCTCAAGGCTTTTGCAATACTGCTCTGGTCTGCTGTGCTTGTGTGCTACCCGGAGCCAGTGTGAAGCCTGGCTGGTATGCCACACTGGATTCTGTTCTCAGAGCCTCTGCTGTGCGATCCTGGCCAGTTTCATGCATGGGCTGCTTGGGGGGTGAAGCCTGGACTTCATACTAGATCTAGAGGACTCCCTTCTCCATCTCCCCTCTCTAGTGCAGGGAATGGAGAGCTGGGGGCTCCACCCCGCTGTGTCTATCGCCCCATGCAGGAACTTGGGGCCCTGGAAAGCCTCCCTGGAGGCAGCACCCAGTGCAGAGGGGGAGGGATGGACCCCGCTTGGCTGTAGCTGGGACGGGGCAGTGGCACTGCTACCCTTGTGGTATCAGTAGCGTGGTCTTCCCACGAGTTGAGGTCCTGGCTCGTCTGCTCGCCTCTTCACGCCCCTCTGAGTCTCCTGAGAACTGTGTCCAGAGCCTCCTTGTAACTGGTGGCAGCGGTTAGGTGCGATATGTGGGCTCCATCTCCTTCTTGGTCAGAACCAGAACCTCCCACATGCCTTTCTTAAAGGCTAAAAGAAAACTATCAGAAGCTGGCAATAGAATCCCCCTCTGGTTCTACCTCAGACGGAGGGTTCTGACGTCAGAGGTCACTGGGAAAGAGCGAGAGGAAGGGGATTCCCCACAGAGAAGCTGCCAGAAAACCGGTGAAAAGGGGCCCCCTGCTGCCTCGCATGCAGCTGCCAACTGGCTCACAGCCCTCACTTTCTTGCCCTCCCCCAGGTTAGCTCTTAGGGGCCCCCCTCTGCCTTCTGCAGCCCCCGCTCTGGCTTCTGGGTCAGGCCTTGCAGGGACCCACGCTCTATGCCTCAGGACCCACCGCTCCTCCCCAGGGACGAGACCAGCAGAGTCAGAAATGGATGCCCTTTTGGTGGAGCTGGACCTTCCTGCATGGCCGGTGCCTGCACCTGGCACCTGGCCGTGCCCTTCCTGGTTGGGAGGGTCTGTGCAGGAGCTGGGCTGGCACAGCGGCCAGCCAGGGGAGCCAGGAAGAGAGCCCTCAATGTGTTGGGGCCCCAGAAGACTGGGGTTTGGCTGGGACGTGGGCGGCAGGAGGGGTGAGGCTGCCCGTTCAGCCACGTCCATGAAAACAGGAGGTGCCACTTGCCAAGCAGTAACTTTGTGTTGGGAATGAACTTCAGCCGGGGATGCTCCGACGGAGGCTGATGAGTCGTGGGTCCACGTGCCCGCTGCCTCCGTCCCTGCTGCTGTGGGGCTTCCTGGCCTCACGTCTAGAGAAGGGAAGCCTGTGGCCTCAGGGACAGGTACCGCAGGACCCAGCCCTGACCAACCCTGGGTTGTTTTGTGCCTCACCCCGGGGTCTGGAAACCCCATGCAGACGAGGTGGTAGAAGGATGTCGATCTCCTAAACCTCAGTCTGTTTACTGTCTCTGGAGCAGTCAGTGGAAGAACTCCAGGAAGGGGGGCAGGTCAGAGGATGGGCCCTCCCCTGGCCAATCCTTTCGACTCTGCATTTTCTCTGGGCCTCACGGCCTTCTCTGCATACGTGCGTCCGTCTCCCCTTCAGCGGGCCCAGTCCTGGTGTGTATGAAACGCAAGGGCGCCACAGTGTGGTTGGTAATTTCAGCGGGAAAGGCGGGGCTCTGGCTGTGGGGACTCGGGGCAGACCCCGGTGCCTGTTCTATCTGCGGAGGGCCTCTCGTTCCGTGGTGTCACCTAGAAACATCCAGGGACACCGAGACTGTGCGAGTGGCAGCCCGATTCCTCAGGCCAACGCACGCCCCTGTGCTCTGCAGGTCACCAGTTTGGGCTACATGCTGTAGGCACTAAGTGCCAGCAACCTCTCCACAGTGGCCGTCATGCCCGTGTCAGAGGATGTGCCCCTCACCGCCTTCACCCTGGAGCTCAAGCACGCCCTCAGCGCCATCGGTAAGCCCTGCCCAAAGGCACCTGAGGTCCGGTTGGACCCCCTCCTCCTGCCTCTCATCCTTCCAGGTTCTCCTGAAAGAGCACTTAGTGTTGCCCGCAAGGCTAAACCCTGGGCAGGGGGTGGAGACGGGTGCATTGCTGGGGAGAGGACCATCACAGTGAGACGGGCGCCTCTGGACAGTCTTGATGGGCAAACCCTATCTCACAGGAGCTGGTGTGAGTCACACCGCACTGCTCCTCCCAGCTGAACTCTGGGGCCTCCAGGGGCACAGAGACCCCTGAACCGCCCCCTGCCAGCTGGAGCCCATCTTGGGGTGTGAGCCTGGGGTGGGTGCATGCAGCTGCTCCACTACTCGGAGGGGACACCACAATGGCTGGGGCAGCTGACTGACCACGTGGAGAACACCCGCAGCTGGGGTCAGGCAGCTTAGGTCATGTTCCCAAGTTCCACAGCTGTTAAGTTTGGGGGCTCAAGAACAAGAAACTGAAATTCCTGAGAACCCTTAGGAATTCCCCAAATCATAAAGTATTCCATACTCTTAACACTTTATGTATATGTTTTTATATAATTGTGAGTGACCATAGTAAGAGACAATAAGTCAATTTTCTGAGATAGGGCTATCCTAAAGGTTTCAGGGGTGTCTTCAAAAATGATATAACAATAGGTGCAATGAATATTACATTACTATTATGGAACAATACATTGTGACAAGAGTATGTATCTTAATATGGTGACACTAGACACTTGATACTAGAAGGCATTAAATAAATGCCAAATGAAAATGATTTATAAAATTGAAGATACTACTATAAATATTTAATATGTAAAAGTTATTCTCCAAGGGAAAATTTAAATCACAGAAAGCATTAATTTGGATTCGTCTTGGTCTTTGTTTTATAACAAATATTCTGGATGTAGAAAACATCATACATTTTTCAGTGACGTTGGTCAGACTGTCCAGGTCACACCCAAAAGATCTGCAGTTGCACAGTGGAGATGTGTTGATTCATAAAAGCTTATTCCCTTTTTTTAAAAAACAAACAAACAAACCTTTTATTTTGAAATAATTACAGATTCACAGGAAGTTGTAAAAATAGTAAAGCGAGAGCCACACACCACCCCCTGCCCCAGGTTGCAGCACAGCGTCCAGACCAGGAAGTTGGCGTCCAGACCAGGAAGTTAGCGTCCGTGTGGTGTGCTGATTCATTTGTGTCCATGCAAATTTCTATTTCTTCGAGGAACTGGGGATCTTGACAGGGATTGCACTGAACTGTTGGTGGCTTTGGGTGGCACTGACATCCTAGCAGTGTTAAGTGAAAGCAGGCATCCTGCCTCGTTCCTGATCTTAGGGGGAAGCTTTCAGTCCTTTGCCTTCAAGTAGGATGTTAGCCGTTGGTTCTTCATGTATGGCCTTCAATATGTTGAGGAGGTTTCTTTCTATTCATAATTTGTTGAGTGTTTATATCATAAAGAGATGTTGAATTTTGTCAGTGCTTTTTCTGCATCAGTTGAGATGATCATACTTCCCCCCCCTTTGTTCTGTTAATGTGATTTATTACACTGATTGATATTCATATGCTGAGTCATTCTTGCATTCTAGGAATAAATCCCACTTGGTGTGGTATGTAATCCTCTTAATACCCTGCTGAGTTTGGTCAGCTCCTCCTTCCTGAGGATTTTGCATTGTCAAAGGTGCTCGTCTGTAGTTTCTCTTGGCGTCTTGGTCCCACGCAGACTTTGGTACTGGTGGGGCGGGGCGGGGCGGTGCTGGCCCCATGGAATGAGTTAGGAAGTGTTCCCTCCAGTCAATATTTTTGGAAGAGTTTGAGGAGGATTGGTGTTAATTTTTCTCTAAATATTTGGTAGAATTCCCTAGTGAAGCCACCTCATGCAGGGCTTTTTTTTTTTTTTTTTTTACTGGTTCAGTTTTCTTACTGGTATAGGTCTATTCAGATTTCCTGTTTCTTCATGGTTCAGTCATGGTAGGTTGTGCGTTTCTAGGAATTTGTCCATTTCATCCAGATGATCCATTTCGTTCGTATGCAATTGCTCACTGTACTCTCTTGTATTACTTTTTATTTCTGTAAAGTAGCTAATGTCCTACTGTTATTTCTGCATTTAGTAATTTGAGTCTTTTCTTCTTTATTCCTCTAGATAGAGGTTTGCCAATTTTATTGATTCTTTCAAAGAACTAACTGTTGGTTTCATTGATTTTCTGTTTTCCTGTTCTCTATTTTATTTATGTCTGTTCTGATCTTTATTATTTCCTTATTTCTGCTAGCTCTGGGTTTAGTTTGAGATTCTTTTTCCGGTTACTTAAGGTACAAAGCCAGTTGTTGATCAGAGATCTTTCTTCTTCCTCAAAGGAGGCATGTGTAGCTGTAAACTTCCCTCCTAGCTATGCTTTCACTGTGTCCAGTACATCTGGGAATGTTGTTATTTTTGTTTTCATTTCTCTCAAGATATTTTCTCATTTCTCTTGTGATTTCTTTGACCCACTGGTTGTTTATGCATGTGTTGTTTAATTTCCATATATTTTTGAATTTTCCAGTTTCATACCATTGTGATCAGAAAAGATACTTTGTGTAAATCCAATTTTTAAAAAAATTTTTATTGGAGCATAGTGCTTTACAATGTTGTGTTAGTTTCCACTGTACAGCAAAGTGAATCAGTTTTACAGATACATATATCACCTCTTTTTTGGATTTCCTTCCCATTTAGGTCACCACAGAGCACTGAATGGAGTTCCCTGTACTATACAGTAGGTTCTCATTAGTTATCTATTTTATTTTATTTTATTTTTTAAAGAAAGATTCCATTTTTCTCTCATTTTTTAAAAAATTAATTATATTTTAATTTGGTTGCGCCGGATCTTAGTTGTGGCAGGCGGGCTCCTTAGTTGCGGCCCGAGGGCTCCTTAGTTGTGGCATGCATGTGGGATCTAGTTTCCTGACCAGGGATTGAACCCAGACCCCCTGCATTGGGAGCGCGGAGTCTTAACCACAGAGTCTAACCACTGCGCCATCAAGGAAGTCCCAGTTGTCTATTTTATACACAGTATCAATAGTGTATATATATCAATCTCAATCTCCCAATTCATCCCACCCCCCCCACCCCCGCCTTGGTATCCATATGTTTGTTCTCTACATCTGTAAATCCAGTCTTTTTGTTGTTTTTTTTTAAGTCTTTATTGAATTTATTACAATATTGTTTCTGTCTTATGGTTTTGGCTTTTTGGCCCCGAGACATGTGGGATCTCACCTCCCTGACCAGGGGTCGAACCCGCATCCCCTGCATTGCAAGGAGAAGTCTTAACCACTGGACCACCAGGGAAGTCCCTGTAAATATAGTCTTTAAAGTTCTTTAGGACTTACCTCCTGGCCTAACATATAGTCTGTCCTGGAGAAAGAGAAGAGTGTGTGTTCTGCAGCCGGGCGGGTGGCCTTTCCTCTTTGTGCATTTTGGTGAGTGTGCAGTGGTATCTTGTTTGGGCCTGAATTTGCATTTCCCAACAACTAAGAAGTTTGTTTGTTTACTGGCCATTGGGATACCTTCTTTTGCAAGTGCCTGTCAAGTTGCCCACCCTTTTTATTGGTTTGTTATCTTTTCCTTGTTGACAGGCAATCTGGATACAGTCGCTTTATTGGATGAAAGTGTTGCAGATATCTTTCCCTCTGTGGCTTGTTTTTTTTATTCTTTTAATGATATCTTTTGACAAACATAAGTTGTTTATTCTAATATAGACCAATTTATTTATCAATTTTTTCCTATATTGTTACTGCTTTTTGTGTTTTATTGAAGAAATTTCATCCTGCCCCCAAATCATGAAGAGGTTCTTCTAAAAGCTTTAGGGTTTTACCTTTCAAGTTTACAATTCATTGGAGATTGATTTTGGTGATATGAGGTAGAGTCAGGATTCATTTTTCTATAGGATCTTCAGCTGCCCCAGAGCCCTCGCTTAGAAGGACTGGACTCTGCCCTGCAGTGCTCTTTTGCTGACAGTTAGGTGACCACATTTGTGAAGGGTGTTTTTAGAGTGAGGATCTAGGCCAATGGTCCTTTTCTTCCACCTGTGGGTGTCAGTCCACTTCCTCTGGCTTCCAGAGTTTGGGAGAGAGGCTGTGTGACAGCCAGGCGGACAGTGACTATCCAGGCCAGATCTGTCCTGGAGCAGCAGCCATGCCCCACAGAGCCAACACATAAGTGCCTAGGCATCACCCGGTGTCCACGCACTGCCCTGGACCTGCCCATGGCCTGGGCCCTAAGCCCAGGGACGGAATGGTCACCACAGTCCTGACTGGCTGGGGCTGCAGCCCGCACCTCGAGAGCCCAGAGCGCCACCTCCGGGGCGCTCCACACTTTCCCGAGGGCCTCCTCAGAGCCTTGCAAGTCTGGGCAGGCGGGCCCAGAGCAGGAGACGTGCCCTGAGGGCAGATAGAGCCCAGCCTGTGGTGCGCTGAGGACCTCAGGGCTGCGCTCCTTCCTGCAGCCAGACACGGCCTGCCTGTCCCACCTCGTCCTAGACGCACAAGAGGTGGACGGGGTGAGCCACTGCAGTGCCCAGGAGTGCCCGCCCTCGCAGGAACGTGAGGCATCAGCCCCGGGGGGACTCCCTCTCTCTGTCAGACCCACGTGGGGTGACGAACTCGAGCTTGAAGCTCTTCCCTGCCTGGCCCGACCCGGCCTGACCCCCAGAGCAGGACTGCACCCCCCAGGGGGACCAGTGCCCTTTGCCCCGAGCCCCCAGAGGAGTTGCTTCCCCGCATCGACGGGCTTCTGCCATTTGAGTCAGAGCTGCACAGACGCACAGGTCAGTCCAGCAGCCACATCACAGGGCACCATCCTGTGAAATGCACCCTCATGCTTGTGCCTCCAAGAAAGCAGATGCTGCCAGTTAAAAACAAGGCGGTGATTTCTTGTTTCTCGCCTTCTGATTACAAGCCCTCAGGGAAGCTCAGGTGTAATCGAGGGTGTAAGCAGGAAGCCATAGGGAAGAGCCCGGCTTCTCCTGCAGCAGCGGGACTTCTGCCTCATCAGGGCAGTCCAGCAGCCTTCCTGACACTGAAGGCCGCTGGCCTCTTAGCTTTTGTCACTGCCCCTGGCGGCCCTCTCACATATTCTGACGCTGGCCCTCCTGGCTGAGAGCAACTGTGTCTGTGTGGACAGCAGCTCTAAGACCCTGTAGATGGAGGAAGCACCCTGATCCCTGGTGATAGACACCGGTGAACCGCACCTGACTGGAGCCCAGCCAGCCGGGCTGCCTTGGATTTGGGAGACTGTCTAATCTCGCACTTTACAAGCTTGTGCTTCCCTGCCCCCATGCATACACAGTCTCAGTGCTGCAGAGATTCAACCCCTTCATGTGTAGAGGAGGAGACTGAGGTTCAGAGAGGCCACCCCTCCCTGTACTTGCTGCAGCCCTTCCACCGCCACACCTGCAGCCTCACCTGCCCAGAGGGTCTCCTTCAGGGCCACAGGCACGTCCTCATGAGTGGTGAAAGGCTTATTGCTTTCCAGAAGAGCAAACTTCCAGGAGAAGGAAGGGCCTCGCTTGTCCTCCAGTGTGAGCTGCCAGCACAGTTTTCTATATTTGGTGGTTGTGTTTTCAGACCCTGCCCTGCTGCTGACCAGCGCCAACATAAAACAGCGCCTTGGCTCTGCTGCTCTGGACAGGTATGCCAGCCTCCATGTCAGAACAGCCTGGCCGAGCTTGGCTTCCTGCTCTCAGTGGGTCCCAGCCCGGCCTTGAAATGTGCCCCTCTGTCTGTGCCTTCCAGTATCCACGAGTACTGGCTGTCCAGCTGGCTGGGGCAGCAGGAGGACCTCGACCTCCACCGGTTTGTGCTCTACCAGGCGGACAGCACGCTCACACCCTGGACCCAGCACTGTATCCGGCAGGCCGACTTCATCCTTATCGTGGGCCTGGGCGAGGTGAGCCAGCCTGCGCGAGTGGGGCAGTGGGCGGGGCCTCAGCAGGTGGAGGGCGGGGCCTCAGCAGGTGGAGTCCGTGGCCAGGGCTTGGGGGGAGGGGCCCGGCCGGCTGCTGGGTTGGGCCAGTCAGTGGGTGTGGTCAAAGGGCTGCAGGCTGGGCAGGTCTTGGCGGGAGGGGGGCCCCACTCTCTCCTCAGACCCCTTGTTTCTCTCTTTTCCTCTGAATGAAGTCAACAACTCAGGAAGGGATGGATAATAAGAGCAGACACCCAGGTATTTGCTCTACACATTTTGGAAACATTTTGCCGTGTTTACCTGTGACGGTTGTTTTAGCAGGGGCAGGCAGGTACCCCGAAGTGGCCAGTGGCCACTTTACAAGGCAGAGGCTCTTGTAAAGTCAGAGCCTCTGTCCGTGTTTCACGTTTTTACTACGTGTGTATATGGCACTGGATTTTTTATATAAATAGTGTTCTAGTTTATACCATCTTGAAATTTCCTTTTTCCTCAACACTTACACTTTTGAATTTTATCCATATTGTTTCACTCGTCTTATGGCTGTTTAGTTTCTATTTGTGAATGCCCCACCATCTGTCTCTTCTCAGCCAACGGACTGTGAAGTTACTTCACTACACGCGTGTGCAGGGGTGTCTTCAGGGCGCCACCTGGAATTGCTGCCGAGCGGCAGAGGCTGTGTGTCTTCAGGTTCAGAGAGCTGCCAGACTGCACTCCTGTTGTGCATGTGATGTGGGCGAGGTCTGGGGCTCCATGCTCCCTGCTCTGCACTGTCAGTCCCCTGTGTTCCCAACTTCCTGGGTGTGAAGTGGAGTCTCGTTGTCCCTTCGCTTTGTGTTCCCCACCTCCTTCCTCTGCCCCGTCGTCTGTTCTCATTTCACGCTTCCACCCCGGTCCTGGGACAGCTACAAACTCGTCATCTCCGATGTGGGTTCCTGTTCTTACCAGGAGTGATGCTCCCTTGTGGGGGAGTGTCTGCAAAAGAATGTTGCAGTGTGTGCGCCGCCTCCCTTCCTGCAGGCCCCCGGAGCTCCCTCATGCCCCCGCACCCAGCCCCGCACCCCCTGGGTCACAGCTTCACAGAGGAAGGGCCAAGCACACCACAGCCGGGTCGGTCTTCAGAACCAGGGTACCACCCACCAAGGCCAAGACCTGTGTTGGGCTCGGGCGTGAGGCGTGGTCCCATCCAGCCTGGGACCTCTGTGGACAGCCCCGCACTGGCCTTTGGCTCTGTCCTGCTCGAGCCTACGGCCTCTGCTGGGCTGCCTGACGCGGGGCTCCACTCTCCCTCAGCTGGAGCGGGTGCTGGAGAGCACGGCTGTGTGTGCCCAGAAGCACCAGGAGGACGGGCCTGCGCCGGCCAGCACTGTGCAGCAGCTCAACGTGGGGGCTGCTGCTGCGGCCACCTGCACCCCTGCTGCCCTCGCCGCGCCTTCCCCAGGAGGAGCCTGCCCAAGCTGGTGAGGCCCGGGGCGGCTGGGGGCCCTGCCGACCTGCTTCGGGCCCTTTCCCTCTGACTCTGCTCTGAGCCCGCTGGCTCTGATGAGGGCGCTTGCTCTCCATGAGCTCTCCCACTCCTGTGCACTCACATCTGCTTGAGCTTGGTCTTCGGATTCCCGTGGCCACAGGGTGACACGCCCCCCGGATGGGGGAGCCCCTACGGGGGACCAGAACCCCAGAGCAATGGGCCTGAGGTTCCCACCTTCAGCTGAGGCCTCAGGTTGGCACTGCTTCCTCCTTTGGACAGAAAAGCACACAAATCCTGAGGCGCCTCCTCCTCAGGGGTCCCCAGCCCTGGCAGCTGCGCGCGGGCCGTGGTGGGAGAGCAGGGGCCGCTGGCTCGCTACAGCCCACCCAGCCCCTCAGCTTGGTGGAGGCACCCTGCCAGCGGCGTCTGTGCCCAGGTGTCCAAACCCCGAGCGCCCTCCACCTCGGGGCTGGTGGGCTTCGGCTGGGCCCGTCGGTATGTGGCCCAGCTGCCCGCACTGCGCGCCCCACCCCAAGAGCCCTCCCAGGTGAGCCCGGGCGCCGAGGTGACGACTGGGTCGGGACCAGACCCACCGGCCGTGTCCAGGAGGAGCTTCGGGTCAGGAGAGGGGGATAACAGCCAGGCCACGTCGGGTGTGTGAACTCGGCCCGGCCCTCCGCGTCTGCCGGCCTCTCTCGCAGGTGGAGCCGTCCGAGCGGGTCTGCCAGAGGCCCCCGGACCAGCGCTCGGACTTCTCCCGCCTGGCGCCTGGCGTGGGTGCTGACCGGCAACGCTGTCGCCTTGGTACCCGGGGGAGGGGGAGCGAGGTGAGTCCCGCCCGTTCCCACGGGCCACACGTCGGTACGTGTGCGCCTGCGCCGATCCTCCCCGAGCTGGGCTGGCGCACATGCCCGGCAGTGTCTCCCACGGGCCGGTGTCCCCTCCCTGCGCAAAGACAGTGGAAGAGAATGTATTTTTCGTTCCGATTGTCTCCTCTTCTAAAAACTCCGTTCTGACCCTTTGCCAGTCTTTCCGCTGGGCTGCGGGAGAGTGTCTTTCCATTTTAATGCACACTTTATGGAACAGTGATCTGCTCTGCTCACGACTGTCGCGAAGCAGCCTCTAGTTTCTTGGGCTGGTGGGTTCCTTTAAGGATTTTTAACCCAAACCACTTGTACCCCAAGTTGTCCTGACGCTTGCTGCCATTCTCCTGACCTTGGTTAAAGAGAAAAATACACGTGGGGGCAGAAACGGAGGGGCAGGTGTGTGGTGAGGGTGTGACAGGCCAAGGGCCCCAGGTGAACCGGTCGGCGCGAGGAGGGGCAAGGCAGCACCTCTTGCAGCCTCTGTGCTGGACCCCCGCCCCTCTGAGGGCCAGGTCACAGGGCCAGGGGTGCCCTGTGGGGTGGATACCCTCACACCCCTGGCCTCGGAGGACGTCAGGCCAGTCGCTGGGCTGGCGGGCTTGTGTCGCTTCCCCAGCACTGCAGCGAGGCTCCCTGAGTGCCAGGCCTGGGTGCCAGCCCTGCTTACCGTGCTGGCCACCTGTCCCCAAGGCCTGACGGAGGAGCCTGGCTCGCCACCTGCCTTGGCCCGAGGATGTCCCTTCCAGAGTGAGCTGGAGTCACTGTGCGTGCACCCTGCAGAGTCGGGGCTGTGCTCGAGCCCAGCCCCTCCACTCCTCGGCTAATTGTAGCTGGAGAGGGTCAGAGAAATGATGCAGGTGGAGCCTCAAAACTGCTTGTCTGGACGGATTCACGCTCCTTACTTCCCCACTGTTGGAGACTCGGAGGCTCCAAGTTCTGGCCTGAGACCCTTACAGCCAGGAAAGTGGGGTGGGCACGGGAGGGCCTGCCCTTCTGGAGACCCCGCCTCCTCACCCCCCCCTCACACACACCCCGCCTCCTCACTCCGCCCCCGCCGCCTCCTCACCCCCAGCCTCCTCACTGGCCTCCTGTGCCTTCAGTGCACATTGTGGCCTCTCTCCGAGGGCTGCGCTGCAGGGGAGGGATCCCACGGTCTGTAGGCAGCGGGCCGGGGTGGAACGGCCTGTACATGTTGACCCTGGCACCCTGAGTGCGGCCTGGCCTGGGTGGTGAAGTAATGAGTACTCTGCTCGTTTATTTTGGGTGATTTGGGGGCATCGTGTAGTGCCATGTGTTTACTTGAAAGCTGAGCCAGTGGGCCTAGAAAATCTGGTGATTTACCCAAAGTTGCCAGGATGGGGGTAGCACTCAGGCTGCTTTCTGCAGGGCTGGGACAGTGAGGTGCCCTGGAGCAGCTGGCTTGCAGCAGCATTTTTAATGAAAATTTAGTTAAAGTAATACTTAGTTTAAAAGCCATGTGGCCATTCTGTAAGGCCGTATGGTATTTGTATAACACACAGCAGTCCTCTGCCCCACCAACAAATCCAGAGATACCCCACAGACAATATCCCATAGACAAGTCACTTCCAACTTTTCTTCAGCTCTTTCCTCATTACGTTTCTTTTTTTTTTTAATTGAAGCATAGTTGATTTACAACACTGTATTGGTTTTAGGTGCACAGGAAAGTGATTCAGTTTTGTGTGTGTGTGTGTGTGTATTATACATATGTTGTTTTTCATATTCTTTTCCATTATGGATTATTACAGGGTATTGAATATAGTGCCCTATGCTGTACAGTAGGACCCTGTTGTTTATCTGTTTTTTCATTTTTTTCAGTTTTAGATGATTAAGTTCCTAACCGTCCCCATATAGGCACAGGGTCAAAGTCTGTTTGTCTGTCTCTGTCTCATATCCTCCGTCTCTCCTCCTCCTCAGCACAGGATCCCGGTGTGGTCCCCTCCCTAGTCAGCCATTGCTCGCTGTTTGCCTTACAGCAAGGTGGGTCTTCTTTGGAGCTAAGCCTTATCCTACTGTATATACGGCAGTGTCTCCCTCCTCAGAGTAATAATTGCTCAGTAGTCCACCCCAGATGCTGCTGGAGACGCAGCCCCCCTCAGTGTGCTCAGACCACCAAGTCATCTCTGCTGAACTCACTCCTCTCAGCTCTGCTGGTTGCTCCCCAGTCATGCTGCTGGCATGTTGCCTTGGAGTTTCCCTTCACCGTGATCCTGGGAACTGCCTTTGTCTCCCTCCTGTGTCCAGCTCCACTTCTGGATACCATGTCTTCCTCTTTCTTGATACATTCCTGATTTTGGTAGAGTTCATACTCTAGAAGTTTCCTTAAGAGAAGCTGCATGGGAGGGAGGAGTTTCAACGCCACACTTAGCAGAAAGTTTCCTCATTCTGCGCTCACACTCGCATGACAGTTTGGTTATGGAACTCTAGATGGAAACAATTTTCCTGAGAATTTTACAGTGTGGCTCCGTCATCTCTTTAGCTCCCAGTGTTGCTGCTCTGAAGCTCAGTGTCGTGTTATTCACGAAGCCTGTTCCTTCTGGACCTTGTAGGAGACTCTGTTCACTCCTGTGTTTCTGGAAGTACTTGATGATGTGCCTGGGTGTCTTTTCCCCCATTAGGCTGGGCAGACTCCCAGTGGGCCCTTTCAAATTCGGAAATTCATCACCTTCAACCCTGGGAGTGTTGGATACGGCCCACACCCCCTGCTGCCTGCTCCCTCTTCTGGATCACAATCCAGACGACCCCTCATCCTCTCGTGCTCCTATCTTTTCTTTTCTGTCCCAAGTTTTCCATCTTTGTCTTCCGTTCTACTTTCTGGGTGATTTTTCTCAAATGTATCTTCTAACTGATCTGTTTTTGCTAAGGTGTTTCTAATGCCTGAGTGCTTTCCTCAGTTGTTTGCTGTTTGTCTAGCAGTGCCGTTTGAACTTCTCTGAGAATAATAACGCTTGCTTGCTCGGTTTTCCGTTCTGTTCCGTTCCGTGCCAGCCTGTGTCAGCTTGATCCTGTGAATTCCGTGTCTCTGAGGCTGTCTGTGTGCGCTGACCGCACCCGTGGCGTCGCCGCATGGGACCCTGTGGGCCCCTGTAGTCCTCCTCCTGTCGACAGACACTTGGGTTATTTTCTGGGTTTGGTTACTGTGCACAAAACGGCTACAAGCATTCTTGTACAGATCTTTCCTGTGCACATCTTGGGCTAGTACCTAGGAGTGGAATTACCTGTCCACAGGGTAGTTGAACAGTTTTACACCCCCACTGGCAGTTTTGAGAGTTCGGGCTGCCCACATCTCTGTTACCCTTGGTATCGTCCGGGGTGTAAGTTGTGGCCACGCCCCTGGTGGGAGGCCGTGCCTCACTGTGAGTCTGATCTGCATCCCTGGACTCAGGCTCCAGGTGCCTCTTGGTCATCAGGTTCCACGCGCCTCTCTCACAGGTGGCTTGCCCTCTGCTATTTAGTTAGAGGAGCTATTTATATAGTCTGAATACGAGTCTTTTTTTTTAACTTTCTTTTTTTAAATTAATTTATTTTATTTTTGGCCGCGTTGGGTCTTCGTTGCTGCGCGCGGGCTTTCTCATTGCGCGTTTCTCGCGCGCGGGGGCTACTCTTCGTTGTGGTGCGCAGGCTTCTCATTGCGGTGGCTTCTCTTGTTGCGGAGCACGGGCTCTAGGCGCGCGAGCTTCAGTAGTTGTGGCATGTGGGCTCAGTAGTTGTGGTGCACGGGCTTAGTTGCTCTGCGGCATGTGGGATCTTCCCGGACCAGGGCTCGAACCGGTATCCCCTGCATTGGCAGGTGGATTCTTAACCACTGTGCCACCAGGGAAGCCCTAAATGGTATGTTTTAAATTTCATTTTAAATTGTTTGTTGCCAGTATGTAGAAACACAAATGATATTTGTGAATTGATGTCATGACTTACGACCTCGCTGAATTCACTTCATCCAGTACCTTTTTTTGTAGTTTTTTTATGTTTTGTTCTTCTGAGAATAAAGACAGTATTTCCTCTTTCTTTCCAAAATACATAAATGCCTTTGTTTGCACTTTTTCTTGCTTGTTGCACTGCACAGAGCTGAGCAGAGGTGGTGAGTGTTGGGGAAAGCATTCCCTTTAAGCGTTAAGTGCCATCTCTGCCATCTCCGCTCTTGGGTTTTGTAGGTGCCCTTTATCAGACTGAGGAAGTTTCCTTCTATTCTTAGTTTGCCAAGTTTTTATCACGGGTGCTTGTTTTTATGGGTCTGTCGGGATTGTGTGATTCTGCTCCTTTATCCTGTAATACGGTGAATCACACTGAGTGATTTTAAAGTAACATCAAACATCACCTTCTTGGGATGGACTCATTTGCCTGTGTCATGTGGCCCTGTTTCTGTGTCATCTGACCCCTTGGGTTTGAGCAAGGTGGGCCATGCTTGTCCTTTCTTGAAATGTAGGCAGGTTTGTTTGCCGCCTTCAAAACTGAATTGGAAGGTGCTACTGCTTTCCCTGTTCTCTGGAAGGTTCCAGGTGGTTTGTGTTGTTTTTCCTTATATGTTTAATACAGTTCACTAATAAAACCATCCGGACATGAAATTTTGTGAGGATTTGAAAATTAAAGATTCGGTTGTTTTGATGGTTATTAGACTCCAGGTTTTCTACTTCTAGCGTTGGGTCTGGTAAGTTATGTTGGTCTAGGGATGTGTCTATTTTATCTGATTTTTCCTACTTAAGCCACGAAGCTCACACTAGCTTCTTACCTTTTTAATTGGAGCATCTGTACAAATGTTCCCTTTCTCAGTCCTGATATTGGTTATTAAGACCTTCTGTCTCCCTCCTCCTCCCTCTTTCTCTCCCTCTCCGTCTCTGTCTCTTTCTCCCTCCCCCTCCACTCCCCGACCCTGTCCACCTCTCTCTGTCCCCCCCTTTTTACTTTTATGGACCAGTCTTACCTGAATTCGTCCTTTCGAGGATCCTCTCTATAGTGTTTGTCTTCTGGTTCATTAATTTCTGCTCTTTATTATTTCCTTAATTTTACTCTCTTTGATTTAAACTGTTCTTTCTTTCCTAACTTACGGGCCAGCAGACATTGTCTGTGAAGGGCCAGATGGTAAGTCCGTGACCTCGGCAGCCAGTGCGGGGCAGGGGAGGTCAGCTCTGTGTGTGCTGACCCTTTGGAGGCAACGTGCCTTTTTGTTCTCAGTCTGGTCTAAAGTTTTCTTCATCTTGAGTTTTCAACAATGTAGGAATTTTTTTTTTTTTTTAAGTTATGCTCAGCAATTAGAACGCTCCTTGAACCCGAGGCTCAATGTCAATCATCAGTTCTAGAACTTGGGTGTTGCTTCTGTCCACTTCCACTGTCTGTCCCTCCTTCTGGCTACAGTCACACGCTCTCTTCTGCTCATACATGCTATTTCTGGTTGTGTGGTGGACATCACACACGAACAGTGGCCAGAATGGTCTCAGCCTGCGCTGCTTTCCGGTGGTGGCTCGTCTGGCCCTGGGGGCTGCGCTGGGGACCTCCACCTGCCTCCCCACCCGCCCAAGTCTGTTCAAAGCCTGTTGTTTCGGCTTCACAGCCTCCCAGACGCCAGTGGGTGGAGGAGGCTGAGTGCTGGCTGCCTCTCGAGAGCGTCCCCCTCCCTCTCTGAGTTGGCATCTTTGCCCCTCTCTCCGTGGCGTGTGTAGGACTCAGGCACTGAGGGGTAGGGTGGAACGGGACGGCCGTCCCCGGTGTCCTGGCAGCCCGGCGGCGCTGACTGCCTGCTCCATCCTTCTGTTGGCGTAGAGGCTGTGCCCAGGTGGGCATCATCCGGGCCCTGACGGAGGGCGGCATCCCTGTGCACGTGCTCGGAGGGACGTCCACCAGGGCCTTCACGGGCGCCCTGTGCTCTGAGGAGTGGAATTACAGCCAGATACGGATCCGGGCCAAGCAGTGGGCTGAGGTGAGGGGCCCTGCAGGGCCGGGGACGCAGGAGGGCATCGAGACAAACGTGGCTCTGCAGGGCTCTGGCCTCAGAGCGTGGCTTGTTGGGGCAGGGAGGGCACAGAGAAGCAAGGGCGTCAGTGTTGTGGGATGGGCTCCAGTTCATGCCTGGTCTTAAGTTGTAAAGGTGACTGAGGAGAGGTTAGTGCACCCACAATTCCCCGCATTTCCACGCCCACCCCACAGGGCCATGGGGGCACCAGTGCCGGTAGGCAGGCAGGGGGCAAGGCCTAGGTTGGGGCCCTTATTGGGGTTTCTGTGGGAAGGGCAAGGCGGGGCAGGGCACACAGCTTAATATCTGCCTGTTTGAATAATTCCGGCGGGTTTCTGGGCATAGTTGCCTGGCATCTGGCCCTGGGTGATTCAGGCTTGGGGTGTGGGTTAGACAGAGGTGGTCAGGTATGGGCTCCGGAAGGACTGGGTGAGCCCAGGTCTGTCTCTCTCCCCCGGCGTGCGGGACCCCAAATGCCAGAGCGTCAGGGACACAGAAAGTAAGAAATATACATTGTTGGTACAGTTGGCCCTGCAGTGAACAGACACCAGGGGACAATCCAGGATCTGGGGACCCACCCGGGGCAGGCGGGCTGTGGGCAAGGGAGGGGGCGGGCTGCAGTCTGCCCTTCTCAGGGCTCTGCTGGTTTTTTGTGGAGCAGAATGGAGCCCTGGCTGAAACCAAGAGTGGGCTCAGAAGTGTTGGCATTCTCATTTTTAAAAGGAAAGATGGGCCTCCTCTGAGCAGAAGCTCTCAGAGCAGGCCATCTGCCCAATCCACAGATCCCCAAGGCGCCCAGTCTCCCTGGGGGCTGCGGGCTGCTTGGCTCCGGTCACTAAGGACAGCCTCCGAGGGCAGTGGCCGCGGGGGACAGTGTTCTAGCCTCAGCAAGGGTCTGCGTGCAGGTCGGGCAGAGCTCTCCCACGGGTGTGGGAATAGCCAGGGGGCTTCAGGCGTCATGTCCTGCCACCCTGAGTTTGCGCTGGGCCAAGGGAGCCCACTGGGCAGCCACCCTGTGGGGCATGGGGCATGGACCCCCCAGGCTGCTCTGTGGTCCCACCTGTTGGCACGTGGAGGGGGCGTGGTGGGGTGGCTGCGGTGCTGGGCAAGGGCCTCCTCGGGAGTGAGGGCCTTGCTGCCCGCAGAGGACACCGGGGATGTCCCAGGCTGTCCTGGTTCCCTGTCCTCCAGGGGCACGTGTGTGCTCTTCTGCTTGTCCACGAGTCGTAGTGAGAGCGGCTGGGGGCGCGTGACTCACCCCCAGCTGGGGGCCCACCCCCACTTACAGCCCGTCCCAGCGTCTGTCCACACAGAGGCAAGGAGGACCCTTTCTCTCCATCCCTGACCCCTGAGGAGTCAGGCATTCTTGGTCCTGTGTCCTATGCTCACAGGTCTCACTGGCCCCCATCCTCACTGAGGAAGGATGGGCCTCGGTCCTACCAGAGATCACAGGGCTTTGGCAGTGAGGGCCCGTGGTAGGGCTGCTGCTTCCCGGGATCAGAGGGGGTGGAGTGTCTGCCGCAGTGGAGTGTGAAGGCCAAGCCCGGGCCAGCCCGGAGGGGCAGTGGTAGACACTCAACTGGCCCTGGTCCTGGATGGGCCTTGTCCCAGTCAGCCTTGAGCCATCCCCGCTGAGCGGGCGGTGAGGGCCCAGCTGGCCAGGCCTGCCCGGGGTCAGCAGGCGTTCCCCTGGGACCTCCAGGCCCTGCCATTCAGGCCACAGTGTTTGCTTCCCACAGGCTTCTGTTTGCAGAAAGCCCACGTGAGCGCCCAGGTCCCTGCTCCCTTCTCCTGACGCAGGCTCTTGGTGGTCCCCCGGGGTCGCCTGCTGCCGGTGCCCGGGGTGGGGAGGCGGGGAGTGAGCCCCTTCTCCTCTGCAGAGGCCTCACACGGGCCCCCATGTGCCACCCCCCAGGATGTGACGTGTTCTCGGGGGCTGGCTTCAACAGAAGCATCTGCAGCGTCTTCAAGGAGAGGCAGGTCGAGGTGCACTCCCTGGCAGGGACCACCTGGGGAGCCCCAGCAGAGCCCACGGCCTCAGCCTGCTTGGGTCTGGACACCCTGGGCCCACAGGCTCGAGGGCTGGCAGCCGGGGGTGGCCCCTCCAAGTCCCGCTCCCCTCACAGGACCTGTGGGTCGCCTACTTCACTGTCTCCACGGACATCACAGCCTCTGCCCTGCGGGGCCACAGACGGTGAGCACCTCCTCCCGGGGTGCAGGCTCCCCAGCGGGGGCAGAGTAGCTTCAGGGGAGGGGCGTTAAGGGGCCAGCTCCAGGCCAGGCCCGGGGAAGCCCCAGGATCTCCCAGAGGAGGCAAGAGGCCCGGGGAGATGTGAACAGAGATGACTCTGCTCTGGGCCTGAAGGCTGAAGGGCGCACAGGGAGAGGTAGAGATGGGACGGGGGCAGAGGGGCAGACTGAGGGCCTACGTGGGTCACAGCTGCGTGTGGGATGGAGCAGAACGCCGAGGAGAGAGCCCATCTGTGGGTGGGCGGCTGAGGCCCTTCTCCAGGCCAGAGTGTTTTGGGAGCCCCTTGAAATGTGTCTGCTTAGAAGTGAGTGGGGTGGCAGGGCTGGCAGAAGCTCACAGCAAGGGGAGATGTGGGGAGACCCAGAGCAAGCCCGGTCCCCCTGGGCTCCGTCTGAGGGGGAGGATGTCCAGGAAGGGTGTCATCTGCCCGGGCCTGGTGCTCTCTGCCAGAGGCCAGACGTGCAGGGCTCAGGACCCATGTCGGCGAGGCTCTGAGCTGAGGGTCCTGGGCAGGAACTCACCCTGGGCAGCGAAAGGTTCCTTTCCTCTCCCCCGATCCCTCTGGACCCCCTCCCAGGCTCCCTGTTGAGGTACGTGCGTGCCAGCATGTCCCTGTCGGGCCACATGCCCCCGCTCTGCGACCCCAAAGATGGACACCTGCTGATGGACAGGGGCTACATCAACAACCTCCCAGGTACTGAGGCGGATGGGGGGCAGCCGCCCGGCCCCGCCTCAGCCCCACCGCTCCTGCACGCCGGGGCTTACAGGCGTGCGCACGCTCGGCGCCGCGTGCTCCCAGCAGATGGCTCTATTTGTCGGCTCAGCAGTGCTCCGAACCAGGCCAGGTAGAGGGGCCGGCCGCAATTAGGGCCCGTCTGCCCACAGTCAGAACTAACAGCCTGCAGGTGTCGGGTCTGCTGTGGGCAAGGCCCCTCCTGGGGCACACCTGTCACCTGTTGGACAGCTCTGTGCGCTTGGCCGACCCCCTCCGCAGGCCCAGGTGTGAGGGTGGAGAGGAGACCCACCCCACCCTCCAAACCCTCACCCCCATCCCCCCACTCTCAGCGCCTCTCAGGCAGGCTCTGCCCCCAGCCCTGGCTCCACCCCAACTTCCCCCAGCTCTGACCCATCACCCCAGCCATGACCCCACCTGGGGCTCTGCATACCTGTCCCCACTGGTGACCAGGCCACCTCCTCCCCAACAGATGTGACCAGGTCAATGGGGGCAAAGCTGGTGATTGCCATCGACATGGGCAGCTGGGATGAGACAGACCTCACCAACTACGGGGATGCGCTCTCCAGGTGGTGGCTGCTGTGGAAGCGCTGGAATCCCTTGGCCACGAAGGTCGAGGTGGGGGCCCAGTCCTGCCTACCCCAGCTGTTCCTCCCCACATCCTGGCGCCTGTGTCCCTGAGACCCTGAGATGGGCAGGGAGGGGGTGCGCCTTCCAGGCTCTGGGTCCAGGAGGGTGGTGGTTGGTCACTCACCATCCCTGCCCGCCTGGAACCAGCTCTGGGAAAGGAGCCAGGCCTAAAGGCTCCACACACCCCAGGACCCCTGGCTGGGTGCCCAGCCTCCCCCCAGGCCTAGCAGAAATTGCCTCCCCTTGCGGGGAGGGGAGGGGAAGGAAGGGCCAGGGCAGAAGACTCAGTGGCTGTTCCCAGATGGAGGCCAGGGGCCACACGGGGACAGGAGAGCCACACTCAAGGGCTGTGACACGGCAGGTGTTGAACATGGTGGAGATCCAGACGCGCCTGGCCTACGTGTGCTGCGTCCGGCAGCTGGAGATGGTGAAGAGCAGCGACTACCGCAAGGACCTGAGCCCCCCGCCCCCATCAACAGCTACGGCACCCTGGACGTCAGCAAGTTCGACGAGATCTGCGTGAGTGTCCAGGCCGGCTGCCCCTCCCAGGCCTCCCTGCTCTCGCGTCCCGGTCACTGGGTTCCCAGTGTGTGTGCAGGTGGTGGGGTACCAGCATGGCCGGACAGTGTTTGACATCTGGGGTCGCAGTGGCGTGCTGGAGAAGATGCTGCAGGACCGGCAGGGCACGAGCAAGGTGAAGGCGCGCGATGTGGGTGCCTGAGTTGGCGCCCCTCGTTCCTCTCCCACTCCTGTGACCCGTCCTCTGCTGCCCAGAGTCCAAAAGAGAGGCAGGGCTCCCTGCAGCCAGCAGCACGTTGGCACACCCTCTCAACTGCTCGGCCTGCAGGTTCCCCTGCCCCGCCCCAGGGGCCAGAAGACAAAGGCAAGGGCAGTGGCCCTGGGGGCTGTCTCTTGGCCTCTGCCCCCCTTTGACTCTCCACCCTTGAAGTGCTCACGTGGGAGAGGATGTCACTGTGGGTGGGGGGCTGCTCAGGACTCTGCTTGTCATCCGTGCCCCACCCGCACTCCAGGGCTAGGACCACAGAGGGTCATAGAGAGAGTGGGGCCGGCTGCGGTCAGGGGCTTGGCCAGATGTCTCCTTCGCCTCTGCCCCCCACGTGCTCACCTGCCCCAACGCCTCCTTCACGGACCTCGCTGAGATCGTGTCACGTATCGAGCCTGCCAAGGTGGCTGCAGCGGACGGTGAGTTGGACCCTGGGCCATATGCCCACACAGCTGAGGATGGTAGTGGCAATGTCCCCTCCTGACCCTTGACACTCTCAATAAGCCACCCTGGCCACCAGGCTCCCTCTAGCAGCCTCTGGACCCGGTAGGCTGCATACAGGGACCCATGCCGGCCCCTGCCCCTGCTCTCAAGAGGATACCTGCATGGCCCTGCTCTCTGCCCAGATGAGTCTGACCACCAGACCGAATACAAGGAGGTGCTGCTGGGCGGCCCCAAGCCGACCTGGGCTCCGACTCAGTGAGCTGCCCGGACACCCTGTGCTCCCCAGCTGAGCTGCCAGCTCCAAGGGCTCCAAAGCAGGCCAGCTGCTCCCTCCCTGCTGCCCTCCTGGCTTGCCCCCACCTTGACGTTGACCGTGTGCGGTTTGCTTCCAGGAGGACGAGCCCTCGCTTCGGCATCGGC
>NW_006786547.1:460168-461394 GCF_000442215.2 Lipotes vexillifer
ATTCCCGTCTGGCTTCCCCCGAACCATCCCAGGACTCCTCATCCCCCCTGGCTCTCTGACCAAGATGGGTAGAGTTCTCTGCTCTGATGCACCCTGAAGCCAGCATCTCCTGTGGGTGGGTTTCAGAGAACCAGCTGGCGCAGCTCCTGCAGCTCTTCCCCCAGCCTGCCAGGGAGACCCTGCTGGGGCCCAGGGCCCTGCCGGCTGGTGTTGGACTGTCTGGGGCCTCTCTGCGCTGGCCACTCCTGGTGGGGCACTGGGTCCTGGCATCCCCTGCACACACAGCAGTCCTGGGGGGCCCCTGAGGCCTCTGAGATGTCAGAGCCCCTGATGCTTCTGCTTAGCCTGTCAATAAAGGTAGATCTGATTGTGTGGGACATGTGGTCCCTGTGCCGAGGTCCCCGGGGCAGGGGCCAGCACCAAGATGGGCAGCCCCACAGTCCTGAGGCTGCCGGGCGGAGTGGTCACCATGTGGGGACGCCAGGACCCCAAGCCAGGCAGGCAGGACACCCAAGGTCTGGGGTGCAGCTGGGATTCCCCCCAAACCAAGGATGAGGCCCGCCCGAGCTCTCAGGCATTGTTTCCATTTTGTACACACAAGAGTCTTCCCTAAGATGATGCCCACACCTTCCTTTTCAGATCATTAAATAGCGCCAGGGGGGGTCCTTTTGTACAAAAAAGGAGACCTGTCAGCTCTATGACTTTGGAGTCCACGATGCCTGCAGGTCTCGGAGCAGGGCACATGGGTCTGCGAGAGCAGGGAGACCCTTGACCGGAGGGCCCAGGACCCTGTGGTCGGGGGACCGCAGGCCTCAGTTTCCCAGCTCCAGAGGCAGCGCTGAGAGGGCGGAGAGACGGTTGGTCCCGCCCCCCTGCCGCCCAACCCGGCCCCTGGGCCCTGGCCCTCCGCCCCACCACCTACTGCCGGCGTGGCGGGCGGGGCTTCAGCCTAGTCCTTTCTGGGCCCCGACCGGCTCTGACGTTACAGTGGGCGGAGCCTTCCTCGCCCTGCCGCGGCTGTGGACAGACCGGCCCCAGCCCTGACGTACGGGGGTGGCCCCGCCGAGTCCCGCCCCTGCCCTGACGTCGCGGTGGGCGGAGCGCCACCCCCGGGCCTGGCAGTGCTGTTCGGTGCGGCGGGGGGCGCGGAGGGATCGGCGCGGCCATGCGGATACCGAACCCGAGCCCGAGCCCGAACCCGAGCCCGAGCCCGAGCCCGAGCCCGA
>NW_006786547.1:462785-470768 GCF_000442215.2 Lipotes vexillifer
ATTCCCGTCTGGCTTCCCCCGAACCATCCCAGGACTCCTCATCCCCCCTGGCTCTCTGACCAAGATGGGTAGAGTTCTCTGCTCTGATGCACCCTGAAGCCAGCATCTCCTGTGGGTGGGTTTCAGAGAACCAGCTGGCGCAGCTCCTGCAGCTCTTCCCCCAGCCTGCCAGGGAGACCCTGCTGGGGCCCAGGGCCCTGCCGGCTGGTGTTGGACTGTCTGGGGCCTCTCTGCGCTGGCCACTCCTGGTGGGGCACTGGGTCCTGGCATCCCCTGCACACACAGCAGTCCTGGGGGGCCCCTGAGGCCTCTGAGATGTCAGAGCCCCTGATGCTTCTGCTTAGCCTGTCAATAAAGGTAGATCTGATTGTGTGGGACATGTGGTCCCTGTGCCGAGGTCCCCGGGGCAGGGGCCAGCACCAAGATGGGCAGCCCCACAGTCCTGAGGCTGCCGGGCGGAGTGGTCACCATGTGGGGACGCCAGGACCCCAAGCCAGGCAGGCAGGACACCCAAGGTCTGGGGTGCAGCTGGGATTCCCCCCAAACCAAGGATGAGGCCCGCCCGAGCTCTCAGGCATTGTTTCCATTTTGTACACACAAGAGTCTTCCCTAAGATGATGCCCACACCTTCCTTTTCAGATCATTAAATAGCGCCAGGGGGGGTCCTTTTGTACAAAAAAGGAGACCTGTCAGCTCTATGACTTTGGAGTCCACGATGCCTGCAGGTCTCGGAGCAGGGCACATGGGTCTGCGAGAGCAGGGAGACCCTTGACCGGAGGGCCCAGGACCCTGTGGTCGGGGGACCGCAGGCCTCAGTTTCCCAGCTCCAGAGGCAGCGCTGAGAGGGCGGAGAGACGGTTGGTCCCGCCCCCCTGCCGCCCAACCCGGCCCCTGGGCCCTGGCCCTCCGCCCCACCACCTACTGCCGGCGTGGCGGGCGGGGCTTCAGCCTAGTCCTTTCTGGGCCCCGACCGGCTCTGACGTTACAGTGGGCGGAGCCTTCCTCGCCCTGCCGCGGCTGTGGACAGACCGGCCCCAGCCCTGACGTACGGGGGTGGCCCCGCCGAGTCCCGCCCCTGCCCTGACGTCGCGGTGGGCGGAGCGCCACCCCCGGGCCTGGCAGTGCTGTTCGGTGCGGCGGGGCGCGCGGAGGGATCGGCGCGGCCATGCGGATACCGAACCCGAGCCCGAGCCCGAGCCCGAGCCCGAGCCCGAGCCCGAGCCCGATCTCCGGCGCGGCGCGGCTCCCCCGACGGAGGCGACGGGCGCGGGGCGCGCTCTGAGGCCTGGGGATGCGCCGCCGCCTCGACCATGGGCGCCGTCGCCTCCCGGAGGAGGGCGCTGCGGAGCGAGGCCATGTCCTCGGTGGCGGCCAAAGTGCGGTGAGTGCGGCTGGCCGACCGCCGGGGCCAGCGCCGCCCGCGTCCCCGCCCCCGCCCCCGCAGCGTGATCGCAGCCGGCGCCCCGCCCCCACCCCCGTGCGGCTCCCTTCCCTGAGGCTGCGATGGGCGAGCTGCACGACCTCACGACCCTCACACACACTGGGTGGCAGGGGCTGGATGGAAAGCAGACCTGGGCCCCGCCTGCAGGTCTGGCCAAGGTGCACCGACACCCAAGGGTCCCCGAACTGTGACCTGCCAGCCCTGGGCATTCTGAGGTGGGATAGGAGTGCTTGCTGGGGGTGACCCCTGAGCCCTCCCTTGCTGGCGCCGAGGGCCTGGGTGGGGTGGGGACGCCAGGGTGGGTGGTGTGCACTGACGGCGCACTCCGCTGTCCACCCCTCAGAGCAGCCCGAGCGTTTGGCGAGTACCTGTCCCAGAGTCACCCCGAGAATCGAAACGGTGCAGGTAAGGGCACGTGAGGCAGTGCCGGGACGGAGTCCACTCACAGCCCCCCAACCTAGGCGAGGGGATGCTGTCTCCTGTCCAGGTCAGGCCCAGCCCCTGCGCACTGTGGGGTGTGAGCAGGCAGCTAGTGCCCTGCTGGGCTGGATTCCTCACGCCCCCTGCCCCGCCTGGCCCAGAGCCCCAGGAGGAGCTCCGAGTCACTCATCACCATGGCACCCACCCAGCTTGGGCCGTTGGCATGGCAACAGTCCTCCTGGCACCCCCAGGACTGGCACCACTGTCTCTGGGGGCCAGCTGGTGGGGGGGGAGGGGAGAAGTTGGCACTGGGCACATGGGTGTGGTGGCAGGCTGGGAGGTGGCCTGCTTGTTTCTGGCCCCCCCCATCACCCACAGGTAGCACAGCCTGTTGCCCACACGCACGTAAGAGGGGCTTGGGGCTCCGATAGGCGTGAGACGTGAACCTCTAGGGGGAGTGCGCAGCTCAGAAATGCCTCTTCTGAAGTCATCAGGGCCCATGGTTTGTTCAGTGGGCCAGGCACCCGCTGGGTATTCATTCCCTGCCTTCAGAACACCCAGAGACTGGGAGGGCAGGGCCAGCAGGCCGCAAGCTCACCTGGTGCCTCTCCCCCAGACCACCTGCTGGCTGACGCCTACTCTGGCCACGACGGGTCCCCCGAGATGCAGCCTGCCCCCCAGAACAAGCGCCGCCTCTCCCTCATCTCCAACGGCCGCTATGAGGGCAGCCTCCCAGAGGAGGCCGTCAGTGGAAAGCCAGCCGGCGAGGGCCCCCAGCCCCGTGTGTATACCATCTCCGGGGAGCCGGCCCTGCTCCCCAGCCCGGAGGCCGAGGCCATCGAGCTGGCTGTGGTGAAGGGGCGGCAGCAGCGGGAGCGGCACCCCCGCCACCATAGCCAGCCCCTGCGCACCAGCCCGGGCGGCAGTTGTGAGGACGTCAGCAGACCCTGCCAGAGCTGGGCGGGCAGCCGCCAGGGCTCCAGGGAATGTCCCGGATGTGCCCAGCTTGCCCCCAGTCCTTCCCCTCAGGCCTTTGGGCTGGACCAACCGCCTCTGCCTGAGGCCACCAGCCGCCGCCAGAAGCTGGAGAGGATGTACAGCGTTGACCGCGTGTCTGGTGAGGGGCTCGCTGGGGGCCTGGGCAGCTTCGGGCAGGATGCTGGCGCTGGGGCCGGCCAGCAGCAAGCACTGTGAGGCCTGGGCAGAGCAGGGTGCCCAGGCCACGGCCTGCACGTGGCAACCTGCTGCCACAGCCCGTGCCCCACCTCAGGCCTCACGGTGGGCTTTAGCCTTGCCAGCACCAAATCATCGGAGAAGTGCTTCCCCAAGGAGGGACCTGGGAGGGTCTTAAGGGTTGAGCAGGTAGAAAACCTGGCTGAACGGGAAGATCGGGCTGCCTCCAGGGAGTCCTGGGGAACAGTCCCTGCCCTGGGGCCCACTCACCAAGGGAGGCGCATGATTGCCTGGGGCCCAGCCAGCTAGGGGGGCCTGCCCCAGGATGGTCAAGCTGTGCCGGTGGCTGCGGAGCTCCGGAGGCCTGCTGTCGGCAAGAAGCCTCCCTGGGACGTTCAAGTGGCCCCACGCTTCCTGGCCCTGAGGTTGTCATCTCCTGAGAGCGGAATTCTACCTAGCAGAACTGGCACGCCCTCTCAGGGCACCTCTTGGGCCTCCAGATCAGCAACCCAGCTGGGCCTCAGGGCACAGGCCTGGGGTGTGGGCAGTTCACCTCCACGACCTCATGTTCCTCTGATGCACCCAGGCCAGGGACTGGGACGGGGGTCAGGGAAGAGAGTAGAGTGATCTTCACCCACTCTGTCTAGTGGCTGTAGGGGCCCTGGGAAGGGGCGGTCTCCACCTCGCCCTCCGAGAAGGGTCTGGGAGAGGGGAGGTCCAACCAAGTGGACGCCAGAGTGGGCCGCAGAGAAGGCCCTGGAGACCCCAAGGAGAGGCTGCAGCCATTGTCCCTGCCCTTCCCCTCCTGCTTAAATGGAGACAAAGTCAATCCTTTCCCTGGGCACCCTGGAGGCAAGCTGTGCTCTCAAAAGAACACTCGTCAGCTGTGGGTAGCAGAGGGAGAGCTAAGCAAAGACAAGCGTCACCAAGCCGCTGAGCTGTTGTGCCTTGAACAGCTGAGCAGACACCCGAGCCTGCTGGCCCTGCGCCGGCCTCCCGACCTGGGATGCGGCTGGGGAGCCCTGGCGTTTCTCCACCGTCTGTGGCAGAAGCACCCCCTTCCCCGACAGGTGGGGGTAAAGGCTTCAGGAACCCCTGAGCCAGCCTAGTCACTGCTCCTTTGGTCTCTTCTAGATGACATCCCCATCCGTACCTGGTTCCCCAAGGAAAACCTCTTCAGTTTCCAGACAGCAACCACAACTATGCAAGCGTGAGTCATGGCTGATGTGTGCCGGGCCCAGGCTGGGCGCCGTCTTCCTGGTGCTCAGGAATTACTGCCGGATCCTCTCCCGTCCTCTGAGCCCACCTGCGTGGCTGCTTCTGAGCAGCCCCGTGTGCCGTGTTCCGCCAGCTCTGCCTGAATGTGTCAGTCTGAAGGAAGGCAGGCCTGGCTGCTCTGAACTCCCACTGCCCCTCCCCCGCCCCATCCCTTCCCCACTGCCCTGTCCCTCACAGTCCCTCCAGTCTGTCCATCCTGTCCTGCGGGGACCTGGCTGGGGGCTGCAGCTGATGCACTCACCAGCGGAGATGGTTCGCTTCCCCGTGTCACCCAGCTCCGCCTTCACGCATGCCCCAAACAGCGGCCTACTTGTGTTTCATGTGCGTTGCCAGTGATCACAACTTAGTCCCCTGGGGGCATGCTCTTGACCTTCGCACAGCTGGGTGTTCTGTCAGGGCTTCCTTTCAGGGAGGGACTCTGCTGCAGTGTCCTCCTGCATATGCTACCCTGGAGAGCGTACCACCTCCCTTGGGCTGGATGGGGGCCCGCTACCTTCGCTGCTGGACCCAGGGTCGGCAGGGCACAGTCAGGCCTCTGTGCAGCCTGACAAGGTCACAGCATCTGGTGGCCTGGGCCACGGTGACTTCCGCGTCTGCTGCCCTTGCAAGGGCTGGCCTGCGGCATAGCCGGCACCCTGCTGGTGCCTGGGTGCCTGTGAGGGACCCTCCAGGTCAATGACAAGAAAGGAACTAACTAACTGAAGGGCGGTCGGGGGTCTGAGGGTCTCTGCTCACTGTGTCTTCTCTCTCACGCTGCCCCTTCCCGCCTCGACTCCAGCATCTCGTAAGTACCGTATGGACCTCGAGCCTGAGGGCATGGCGGTTGTCCCTGGGGGACTCTCCCACCCCCAAGTAGGTTGGGGCAGGCCAGGGACCTGGGCCTTGACCATGAGGGCGTGCTGGGTCCCAGCGAGCGCCAAGGCTACAGCAGGGCCTGTGGAACTGGGCCGAGGACAGGGCGAGGCAGGCCAGGACCTTCTGCCTGGCCCAGTGCCCTGGATGCCCCGCTGGGCCCTGTGCTCGAGCCTCTGTCCCCACGTCTCTGTCCCTCTTGCCTGCGGCCAAGGGCAGTGCTGACTCGTGGTGGTTTCCCAGGGTGTTCAGGGGCTACGCGGAGAGGAAGCGCCGGAAACGGGAGAATGATTCCGCGTCTGTAATCCAGAGGTAGGGCCTGCCAGCCACTCGCCACCAGGGTCCGTCTCTTGTCTGTCCTGGTCTAGCCTGGGCCCACCCAGCTCAGCAGACCTGGTGGGGGAAGGGCGGTGGCGAACACTGGCCTGGCCCTGCTCTGGGGACGCGGCAGGCAGGAAAGGTCATGTGGCCTCAGCCCCTAGGCCTATGTTTTGGGGGTACAGTGACAGCTGAACTGCAGCCAGCTGGCCCCCCTGTGCCTTTTTCTGTCCCTTGAAGCCCGGAGCAGTGGGGTCAGCAGCCAGGCTTACCCTCCCTAATCCCCACCCACCTCAGAGATGTGTCCAGGAAGCTTGTCTGTCCATCTTGGAAGTTGGGCTTTGGCAGGGCACAAAGTTTGGGGTGAAGGAGACCTGCTTCTAAGGTGGCCCAGGGACACAGCGGCAGGGGAGGGGACATCTGCCAGCCCCAAACCCACCTCACGCTTGGGAACAGTTGTGCTGCCCTGGCCACCGTGTGCAGGAAGCAGGAGCCCTTGCCCACGGCGGGAGGGAGGCTCTCGGGGTTCAGAGTACCTGGGCGCAAGGAGAGAAGGGAAGCGTGGGCAGCGAAGGTGGGAGACCCGAGTGCACAGGGTCGCCCGGGGAGCGGTCCTGGGAGGGGGTGGGGCTGCAGGAGGAGGCTGGCTTATCGGGCCTTTGTACTGGCAGCAAAGGGGGGGCCCGCGCGGCGTCTCAGGAGAGGGGCTGGGCGGGATGTGTGGGAGAGCTGGGGGCGCCGGGAGGGCACCCCTCACGGCCGGGGCAGTGTTGGGACGGTGGCCAGCAAGCAGTGGGGAAGAGAGCGCGGGGGACGGGGCGCCACCCTCGCGGCCCTCACCAGCCCCCGGTGCTTCCGCCCCCAGGAACTTCCGCAAACACCTGCGCATGGTCGGCAGCCGGCGGGTGAAGGCCCAGAGTAAGGCCCGGGAGCGGCGCGGGCGGGCGGGCGGGCGGGGGCGCGCTGCTCTTGGGCGGCTGGGGCTTTGCGTGCTGCTCTCTGCGCCCCAAAGGCCCGCGTCCCCAGGCCGCGCTGCGGCCCCGCTGCGGCCCCGCGGGCACCTTCCCACTCCCAGGCTCCGCCCCGGGACAGGGCCCCGCCCCTGCACTCAGACTCCGCCCATGTCCACCCAGCGCTGTCCGTGTCCGCCGTCGACCGGCCTCACTCCCCACTCCCGCCCCTCCCGCCGCAGAGGCGTCTTCCACTCTCCGGACCCCCTCACGGTCCCCACGTCCTCCCCAGCCAGCCCCTGTCCCTGTCCACCTCGTGTGGCTGCAGGCCCCGCCCCTAACGGGTTCTGCTTTCGCTGCAGCGTTCGCTGAGCGGCGCGAGCGGAGCTTCAGCCGGTCCTGGAGCGACCCCACCCCCATGAAAGCCGACACCTCCCACGACTCCCGAGACAGTAGGTGCCCGGCGGTGCAGGCCAGCACACGTCTCCCAGAGGCTCCCCTAGGTCCCCAGTCTTGCGCTCCCACCCCGGGGGAGCAGCTAAGCTTCTGCGCCTTTGCCGAACCTCAGTTTACCAGACTGAGTGGGGGGGGGGGGGGGGGGGGGGGAGCGGTCCTGGGAGGGGGTGGGGCTGCAGGAGGAGGCTGGCTTATCGGGCCTTTGTACTGGCAGCAAAGGGGGGGCCCGCGCGGCGTCTCAGGAGAGGGGCTGGGCGGGATGTGTGGGAGAGCTGGGGGCGCCGGGAGGGCACCCCTCACGGCCGGGGCAGTGTTGGGACGGTGGCCAGCAAGCAGTGGGGAAGAGAGCGCGGGGGACGGGGCGCCACCCTCGCGGCCCTCACCAGCCCCCGGTGCTTCCGCCCCCAGGAACTTCCGCAAACACCTGCGCATGGTCGGCAGCCGGCGGGTGAAGGCCCAGAGTAAGGCCCGGGAGCGGCGCGGGCGGGCGGGCGGGCGGGGGCGCGCTGCTCTTGGGCGGCTGGGGCTTTGCGTGCTGCTCTCTGCGCCCCAAAGGCCCGCGTCCCCAGGCCGCGCTGCGGCCCCGCTGCGGCCCCGCGGGCACCTTCCCACTCCCAGGCTCCGCCCCGGGACAGGGCCCCGCCCCTGCACTCAGACTCCGCCCATGTCCACCCAGCGCTGTCCGTGTCCGCCGTCGACCGGCCTCACTCCCCACTCCCGCCCCTCCCGCCGCAGAGGCGTCTTCCACTCTCCGGACCCCCTCACGGTCCCCACGTCCTCCCCAGCCAGCCCCTGTCCCTGTCCACCTCGTGTGGCTGCAGGCCCCGCCCCTAACGGGTTCTGCTTTCGCTGCAGCGTTCGCTGAGCGGCGCGAGCGGAGCTTCAGCCGGTCCTGGAGCGACCCCACCCCCATGAAAGCCGACACCTCCCACGACTCCCGAGACAGTAGGTGCCCGGCGGTGCAGGCCAGCACACGTCTCCCAGAGGCTCCCCTAGGTCCCCAGTCTTGCGCTCCCACCCCGGGGGAGCAGCTAAGCTTCTGCGCCTTTGCCGAACCTCAGTTTACCAGACTGAGTGGGGGGGGGGGGGGGGGGG
>NW_006786547.1:470778-475927 GCF_000442215.2 Lipotes vexillifer
TCCGGCACCTCCGATCTTCTGGGCAGGGGTAACTAAGGGCTGCGGCTCGCTGGCTGCCCTGGCCTGGTGCCGCCCTCATGCCCGAAGCCTGCGGGGCAGTGCCAGACTCCTTGGCCCGGGTGCTGGGCACGCCTGGGAGGAGGTGACCCTTGCCCTCCGGCTCCCACTGGCCTTGCACCAGGGTCCACCGCCTTCCCAGTCAGGCTGGTGGCAGCCGCCAGCCTTGCCAGGCTGCTGGGGTCCTCAGCTTGGCTCTCTCACCCACCCTGGGTTTTTCCCTGACCTGGAGGACCCTCTGGGACATGGCTTGCTGGCTCTGGCCTCCACGCCTCTCTGGGAGTTGCAGCCGGGACAGGAGGCACTGCAGCTGACCCTCAGGCGCGGTGGCACATCCTGCCCTACAGGTAGTGACCTGCAGAGCTCGCATTGCACCTTGGGCGAGGCCTTTGAGGACCTGGACTGGGAGACGGAGAGGGGCCTGGAGGCTGTAGCCTGTGACACTGAGGGCTTCGTGCCACCCAAGGTCATGGTGAGGCCCCACACAGCTGTTGCAGGCTGCTCAGCAGTGGGGAGGGGGGGGTCTCAGGGCTGCTCCTGCTGTCCACTGGCTCTGAGGCGGCCAGGGTGCTGAGTGGCCCCCCTGTTGTTCCCAGCTCATCTCCTCTAAAGTGCCCAAAGCTGAGTACATCCCCACCATCCTCCGCAGGGACGACCCCTCCATCATTCCCATTCTCTACGTGAGTGCCTGCCCAGCCCCCGTCGCGGTGTCGGGTGGGGGGTGCGGCCTGAGAAGGGCTCTGACGTGGGGCTGGCTTCCGTCTGTCCCAGGACCACGAGCACGCCACCTTTGAGGACATTCTGGGTAAGTACTCCGCGCCCCTGCGTTCTGGTCTTGGGGCTGCTGGGGGCACTCACACCTCTGCCTCCTGCAGAGGAGATCGAGAAGAAGCTGAACGGCTACCACAAGGGGGCCAGAATCTGGAAGATGCTGATTTTCTGCCAGGTAGGGTGGGGGTGGGGGGTGCCACCTCCCTGGGCATATGCACGTTTGTATCTGCATGTGTTGGGGCCAGCGGTGGTTGGACACCTCCGGTGCGCGGCCCCGTCAGCTAACTGCAGTCTCTCACAGGGCGGCCCAGGACACCTGTACTTGCTCAAGAACAAGGTGGCCACCTTTGCCAAAGTGGAGAAAGAAGAGGACATGATCCAGTGAGCTGGGGGGGCCTGGGAGGCTGGGGGGCTGGGGGCAGCACCTGCTGGGGCACTGTGTCCCCGCAGTGCCTCCTGTGATGCCTCCTCACACCTGGGGGTCAGGCTGGGGGCCACCTGTGACCACCCCTCCCCCACCAGCTTCTGGAAACGGTTGAGCCACTTGATGAGCAAAGTGAACCCGGAGCCGAACGTCATCCACGTCATGGGCTGCTACGTCCTGGGGAACCCCAACGGGGAGAAGGTATGGGGCCCAGACCCCACACCAGGCTGCAGACCGCAGACCGGTGAAGGGTTGATAGAACCCCCATTTCTCTCCAGATTCCCTTTCCCTTCTCATCCTCCCAGAGAAAGCCCCATGCCTGGACCTAACCAGCTGGGGGGGGTCCTGTCCCCCACCCCCCATTCTCCTCATCCCTCTCTCTTCCCCTGCCCTGAGCTCATGGCCCACCCCCTCTTTTCAGCTGTTCCAGAACCTCAGGACCCTCATGACCCCTTACAGGGTCACCTTCGAGTCCCCCCTGGAGCTGTCAGCCCAAGGTGAGTTTGCCGGGCTGGTCCCCAGTTGTGGGGTGGGTTCTGGGGGGCGGTGGCCTGAGCCCCGGCCTCGCTCCTCCTGCCTCAGGGAAGCAGATGATCGAGACCTACTTTGACTTCCGGCTGTACCGCCTGTGGAAAAGCCGCCAGCACTCGAAGCTGCTGGACTTTGAGGACGTTCTGTGAGGGGCAGGTCCACCACCCGGCCGCTTCCTCGGACCAGCGACGGGGGCTGGGCCGCTGTGTGCTGCCCAGTACCATGTGGGTCCTGGTCTTCACGGCCACTTCAGGGCACCCTCAGATGTCGCTCAGGTTCCCTCCCAGGGGTCTGGTCCTCAAGGCATCACGGGTCAAAGAGGTCCCAGCCCCCGCGCCTGGGAGGAGCCACCGCGGCCGGTGGATGTTGACCGGGTCTAGGCCTCGCCTGGAGGCTGCAGCTCTGGGGCGGCTCCTGTGCAGGGTCATAGAAATAAGTGCAATTTTTTACAACCCCTGAGACGATTCAGAGGGAAGCAGCATTACTGGTTAACTAGTTAAGTGCTACGTTACTAGTAACGGCGTAGACCACCCAGCTCAGCGTGTGTTCAAGACCTTGTCTGCCTCAGCGCCCCAGCCCTGCCGTATCTGATCACCAGCACCAGGGCGGCCCGCCTGCCCGGCCTGGCTCCGTCCCTGGCCGAGTCCCTGATCGTCTGTGCTTGCACTGCTCTCGCCACCCCGCTTACCTGGCCTCGGCTGCGCCGGCTCGGCAGGGGTGCCTGGGCAGCAGCTGGGGGGCACACCTTCCTTTCTTTCAGAGCGGGCACTGGGTCGAGCCAGGCCCTGCCTGCTCCCCGGCCTCCCAGGCCCGCCCAGCTCCCTGCTGCTGTCCAGCTCAGCTTTTGGCGGCTGAGTTCTGAAGGCCTCTCCTAGTGCAGAGCCCTGGGGTCTTGGCGGGGCCTGCCGGGGCTGGGTCCTGGTGGGTGAGAACCCTGCTGCACTCCACGTAGGGGCCTGGACCCTGCAGCCAGGGCCTGAGAGCTGGGCGGCCGGTGTGCTATGGGCTTGAAGCCTGGCCCGTGGCCCAGTGGGTGAGCTCTCTTGTACATAGCTGGGGCTCGGGGGCTGGCCCCCCTTTGCAGAGCCTGGTCTGAGACACCTGGCTGTGCCCCCAGCCAAGGGGGGGCGGGGGCTTGTGCCGGGCTCTGAAAAATGTACGACCTTCCTTAGAGTGACCATTAAATCTGATTCTCTGCTGCGGCCGCCGCGTGGGTCTCCTCTCTCAGCACCCACCGTCCACTACCTCCCTGGGCCAGAAGATTCTGGGCCCGCTGCTCTGAGGTTGTTGCTGTGGTGGCCGCCTGCACATCCTGGCCTGGACCAAGGGGGCGGGAGCCGCTAGGCCTGCCCTGCCAAGGGCACAGTCTGCAAGAGGTCTGGGGATGGGGCTCCCAGGGCTCCGGGGAAGTGTCTGAGAAAAGAGCAGGTCCTTGACACGGCTGCAGGATGTGGTCCTGTAGAGGAGCCAGGTGAGGTCGGGAGATGAGGGCAGAGACACCCTCCTCCCGTAGCCTCTGCCCCACTCCCGGGCACAGAGCGGAGGGCCATTCCTTCCCTCAGGCCATTCTCTGCATGTGGTCAGCAGTGTGGCCACAGGGGGAGACTGGGAGGTGACCACAGGACCAGCTGGCCATCACTAGCCTTAGTCATCCCCAGATGTGCCCATTGCCACCACCCTCCCCTCCAGTGGCCAAGGTGCTTTTGGGTCCAGCCAGGCTTGGCTACCCTGGGGGCTCCTGGTCCAGTTGCCTGTGGGCAGATCAGCAGGTGCCAGATGGGTGCATCCAGGGCCACCAAGGGCTGGGGAGGGCGGGGGGCTGCCAGGGGATGGCATGGGTGAAGGCTGGGAGGCCTGGGGTTCTGGGGGCCTGGAGGCTGGCAGCCTGGCATCAGGGGTCCTGCCAGGAGAATTCACGTCCGGAAGGAAGCCCACGCAGGCCACGAGGATAGCTCTCCGGCGTGACCCATCTGCTCTCACCGTGTACTTCGAAGGCACGATTACCGTGTGACCTGCAGGCCTGACCCCAGGACTTGCCCGAAGCTTTGTTGCCTGCCCCTGCCCCTCCCCCAGACTCTGACGGGGGACCCTGTAGTCGAGGGACTGGGGCTGCAGAAGCAAGTGGGCTTGCCCCACAGTCTTTGGGGTTAGCTGCTGTGAGTAAGGGCTGGTGAGGTCCGCCCGTGGGAGGCTTGAGGTCTTGCGTCTGGTTCACAAGGTTCCTTCCCTCACATCCCATAACCACCAACCAGCGTGATGGAGAAAAGACATGAAGCCCAGTACAAATGAGGAGGGCCTTTTGGGAAAAGAACAGAACCGAGGGGAGGGTGGCAGACCCGGAGGCAGGCTGGGCGGGGCGGGGCAAGCTCAGGTCTCTGCGGCCTTCCCCGCACACCCAGGCAGCTGGGAAACCGCGGCAGCAGCCAGCGAGGGCTGGGGGAGGAGTGTTGGCAGCTAGTGTGCGAGGAAAAGGGTTAAGGTCCTCAGCGTGCAAGGAGTTCTTATGTATTGACAAGAAAGAGCCGAAAGCCAGCAGAGAAAAGTGAGTAAAGGGCTGAACTGACAACTCCCAGAGGAGGAAATCAAATGGCCAATGAAAAGCCAGTGAAGGGAGAGAGGTGCTTGCTGCCTGTTTGTCTGGCAAACTGTAAAGGGTGTGAGCCACCGTGTGCTGGTGACGGTGGGAAGGAGATCGTGTGAGTCGCCATACGTGGCCTTATTGGAAGACAGTCTGGCAACAGCTCTTAAGAATATCCCTGGGAAACCCTGAGCCAGCACCTCCCACTGGGGCTTTCTGCACGGGTGTCCATGTCCCACAGTTCACGCCATTAACGGGCAAGGCCAGATGATGTGGACGGCTATCCTGGAAGAGGCAGATTGTTCAAAAGGCTTGTTGAGGGAGAAGCATGGTTGGGCCTGCAAGAGGCCCGAATACTCTCTGTTTAAACTGATGAGGTCAAGCTCACAGTGATGAGGTGTGTTCCGCTCACCCACTGTGACACACACGCCTTTATAATGTCTGATGTTCAGTCCTCACCTCCTGGTGACAGCGTGGACAGAGGTGGCCCCGGTCTGCCCTGTCTACCTGTGCTGCTCTCTCCAAGCCTTGCAGTGTGCATGCCCCAGCCTATGTGGCCAGGCTCACCCCCTCAACCCCAAACAGCCACCCCCCGTTACTCCCTGCCCTGGACGTGTGCCCTAGAGGGACAGACCCCACCCTGGGGAGGACAGACTCAGGGCACATCTGCCTTGTCTAGAACCTTCCATCACCATTAGGATGAAACTCAGATCCACTGTTTGCCCTACTATCCAGAAGGGACACGTTGTGCCTACAGCTCCTCTAGTAGGTCTGTGGGGGGGGGGGGG
>NW_006786547.1:476005-490796 GCF_000442215.2 Lipotes vexillifer
GGGAAGAGAGTCGCACTTGAATTCCCAGGGAGGGGGCTCCAGAGACCAGGATTAGGAGGGAGATCATCGAAGCCACTGTGGAGGTACCCTCCTGCTGCTCCCACCCCACGCAGCTGTCACCCAGACAGGGCCAGGGTCTTTCTGGGGACCCCAGGAAGGCAGTCGTGGACTAGACGTGCTGTATTCATTGGACATGGCTCAAGGGCCAGGAAGGGAGACCCTGGAGGGGGCTGGGAGCTAGGGACCTGGAAAGGTCAGGAAAACCACCTGCAAAGGTGTTTATGAGCCCCTGGACCTGCTCCCAGGCCTGTGTGGACCTGACCCAACCAGCGCCCTCAACAGTGGGCCAGCCCATTCCCAGACCCACCACTGGGGGTGCAGCTAAAACCCCAGCATTCTCCATAGGATGGAGGCAAGACCCCAGTCTCACAGAGTGGTATTCAAAATACTAGAAACCAGAACTGTGGCACTTGAAGAACCATGAAGATCTTGACCAGCAGGTACCAAGGATGAGAAGACACAGGTGTTGAAATTATCTGACAAAGACTTGGTAGAGCTGTTGTAAAGATGCTCACATGAGCTGTTGATCGCAAATAATAAAACAACCAGTTACTTTACCAGCAACATGGGTTTATTCGGGAACAGTAAAGAACTGGAATTCAGAACAAGCAGTCTAAGGTGAACCACAAGCAAGTGCAGAGAACAAGGGAGCAGAAACTCTTTTATAGAGGAGAAGGGGGAGTTGGGAGGGGCTGTTCTAAACTAAGTGTCAGTTGGAGGAAACTGGGAGTTCGCAGTGTGGTGGCTTTTCATTGGCTGAACTGTGATGGTCTCTCATTGGCTGGGCTGTTGCTGGGCAGGGAGAAAGTCTTCCTTCCTCCTGCTGGGTAGTAAGTAGTAATCTTCCTGTTGGGCCTGCAATTGAGGCTGCACGGTAGGCCGTGGGCGCTCCCCCTTCTGGTCTCCTGTTAAATAAGGTTTCTGTTTATTAATTTTCACATTTCTCCTCTTTGATCAAGATTTTTCTCTGAAAGCATTGCTTATCAAAAATCAGTTTTTTGGGCTTCCCTGGTGGCGCAGTGGTTGGGGGTCCGCCCGCCAATGCAGGGGACACGGGTTCGTGCCCCGGTCCGGGAGGATCCCACGTGCCGCGGAGCGGCTGGGCCCGTGAGCCATGGCCGCTGAGCCTGCGCGTCCGGAGCCTGTGCTCCGCAACGGGAGAGGCCACAACAGTGAGAGGCCCGCGTACCGCAACAACAACAGCAACAACAAGAATCAGTTTTTTATGGATTCAGTGACTTTTTGTCCATCAATGCCAGGGAGGACCTTTCCTGGGTACCGTGTCCCTCGTGGAAGGGAGAGTGCACAGATTGGAAACCTCTTGAGGTCACATTCAAGTAGCAAGGAGGGGTAGGAGGGAGATCTCTCAGGAATTTCCCATCTAAAGTCTGTGTCTTAGAATAGTGAATACAGCAAGGGAACAGTCAACACAGAAAGAAAGAAGCACTCTGAGAAGGCACAGTGCAGGAATAAACACGAAGCCAGAGCTGATAAATTTTCCCCCAAAGAGCAAAACTTCAAGGACTTTTCATTTTATTTATTTATTAAAATTGAAGTCTAGTTGATTGACAGTGTTGGGTTATCAAAGACTTATTCATTTGAAACTAAATGTTTGTCAAAAATGCAGCCTGTAGGTTACAAATTTAGACCATGAATTTGGATAAGAATCCGGAGTCAGTTAATAGTCCAGATGAAAGAGAGAGACTAGTGTGAATCTGAAACCTAACAGGCCTGGTTCTGATATCTGGTCAGATGTCGTCTTCAATTTGGGGAAACCTTTACTTTCAGGTCCCCAGTCGGTGGGCAGCTTCATTCAGGCATCAGTCACCTGAATCCAGGGGTCTATTCCTTGGAGTTTGACAGCACAAGGGTGGGTTAGCAGTGCCTGATTCAGGCCTTTCCAGTGAGGGTGAAGGGGGTCCTTACTCAGGGGTCTTTTCCAACAAAGTCTCTGGGTTGCAGGTGCGATGCTCAAGCTCTTCATCTCCCGGGAGCGTGCTGTGAAAAGATCGCTCTTCCAGGGCACGATTATTTTCAACAGAAGCAATCAGGCCTCTATAATACGGAAGTATGTCTCCCTCTACCAGCAGTGGATGAAAAGGGGCAGGTCTCAGATGCATCCGCGGTGTGGTGACTGTCTCAGAGGTGAGGGTTTATGAGTTCCAAAGGGAGTGGTCTGAGATTTAGAAGGATAAACGGCAGTGCTTTTGGCCACGGTAGTTGGAGAGTCTCTGTGAGTTTTGCCAGTCGGGTTTTAATAGTGCGATTAGTGCATTTGAGTAACCCTGTGGATTGGGGATGGTAAGACAGTGAGAGTGTAAAACCGGCCAAACAGTACAGACTAGTCGAAGTACCAGACCAGTAAAGTGGGTTCCCGGGTCCCTGTAAGGACTCCCCAGGGAAGGGGGTTAGGGATTACTCAGGGAAGGATAATCTTTTCTAACAAAATGTTAGCCTTGGAAGAGGCAGTGGCCTGTCTGCAGGGGAAAACTCTGGTCCAGTGAGAAAGCATACAGCTCATGGCTAAACATGTTTGTATCCGTGAGGCGGGGAAGCTGTATGAACTCCACCTGCCGAACCGCCAGGGGCCCGTGAGGCAGTTCAGTGTCTGGGCGCAGTGCGAACGCGTTTCCCTGGATCGTGTTTTGTTTCTCGTGGAGGTGTTTTTGGCCCCACCGTGTGGCACGTGGGATCTTAGCTCCCCAACCAGGAATCGAACCCGCACCCCCTGCATTGGAAACGCGGAGTCCTAACCGCCAGACCACCAGGGAAGTCCCTGCCTGGATTGTACTTGGACAGGTGAGACAGGTGGGACGAGCCAGGTGGACACTTTCTGCAGCCTTACGAATGTTTCCCCACCGATGCTGGTTCGTGAAGGCTCTCATTTTGTCAGTGGACCTATGGTTTAATGCATGTCCAATGGTGAGAAGTGAGAACCTTCGAATTTCTGGTGGAGGCTGGATTGTTATTTGGCCCAAGCTAGAGTTCTTTTTATCAAACCAGCACTCACTAGATTTCCCATCTTGTTTTTCCTTTTCTGGGGCCAATTGTTATGCATTTCTAGTCAATGTTTCAAGATTGTCATCTTGGGGAGCATGTCTTTGGACCGTGACAGAAGTTTGGCCATTGGTTCCTTTGAGAGCAGTGGTTTTGGAGGAAATATCAGTGACGTGGCTTCCTTTAGCCTCCAGGGAGTCGAGTCTGGATTGCTTGGGGATCTTAATAACCGTCAGGGTGGCTGCGAGAGTCTGGTATCTGTTAGATTTGGACGTAGGAGCCATTTTTAATCTTTTCCCCATTAGAGGTAAGGAACCTCGTTGTTTCTATCAGCAGCCCAAGGTCTTGGGCTGCCCCAAAGACATACTGACGGTGTAAATATGGTGGATTTGCCCTTGGCTGAAGCGCAAGCCGAGTGAGAGCATATAGTTCAGCCTGTTGGGCCAAAGTAGCCAAAAAGTAAAGGTGCTGCCTTGGTGGCTTCAGGGGGGGATGTAACAGCACACCCAGCACAGTGTTTGCCGTTGTCACCTGCAACAGGAACCGTCAGTAAACCACGGGAAATCCGCCCTGGTTGGAGGACCCCCCTGTAAAGCGGCATGGGGCGTCAGCAGGTGATCTGTCAGTGTGAGGCAGTCATGAGGTTGTCAGAGAGGGAGAGAGCAGAACAGCAGTGGCAAGGTTGCTACAACGGGGAGAGCTGTGCAAGGAGCTGTTAGCAGGGTTTCATGGGAGGTGGGGTGACTAACTGGAAAGCGTTGAGTGTGTGAGAATTTGAGAGGGCTTCTACCGCGTGGGGTGCAAAGATGGAGAAAACTCTTTCTCTGGTGATGACTCTTTCTCTGGTGGCCTTGACTGGAAGGGCAGTGGCAGGAGTGGCTCTGAGACAAGGGGGTATCCCCGTGCCACAAGTCCAGCTGTCGGCTGTAATACTCAATGGGTCAATGACAGTCCCCGTGTTTTGGGGCAAGTACTCCAAGGGCGTTCCCTTCCTTCTCACATACAAAGAGGCAAAAGAGAAGCTGATAATTAGGACGTCAAGGGCAGATGGTCTTGTTAAGCTTTTCTTCAAGGTCTCAAAGGCTGTGGCATCTTGATTTTCCCAAATAATAGGATCAGTTTTGATCTTTTAAAATAGAGCATATAGGGCCTTTCCTGATGGTGCAGTGGATAAGACTCCGTGCTCCCAATGCAGGGGGCCTGGGTTCGATCCCTGGTCAGGGAACTAGATCCCACATGCATGCCGCAAGTAAGAGTTCACGTGCCACAACTAAGGAGCCTGCCTGCCACAACTAAGACCCGGTGCAACCAAAAAAAAAAAAGACTACGTTAATTAACTTTAAAATGGCTGATTGAAATCTGATTTGTGGGCCACTCAAAGTTAACACGTATAATTTAAAAAAAAAAAAAAAAAAAAAAAATAGAGCATATAGGGGCTGGGCCATAAGGGAGAAATTTGGAATACAATTTCGACTGTAGCCAGCTAACCCAAGAAAAACCTCATAATTGGGACTTAGTTTTAGATTTGGGGATGTTCAGGATGCCATAAAGAGTACACAAATCCAAGTGTCACCCTTGTTCCAAGATCATGTGCCCTAAATATCGATCCTGAGTTTGAGCAACTCAATTTTTCCTTGGAGACTTTATGTCCCTTTAAAGCCAAAAGTTTAAACAGGTGGATGCTGTCTTCCTGTGAAGAGGTTTGAGGAAGCGAGCAGAGCAGCTTGTCACCTGTGTAATTTTGGCCCTTGAAAAACGCGGGTGTTCGGGGCATCCACCCCCATACAGTTGAAAATCCACGCGTAACTTTACAGTCAGCCCTCTGCATCTGCGTTTCTGTATCCATGGATTCAACCAACTGCAAGTTGCACAGTACTGTAGTATTTATTGGGAAAAACATGCATATAAATGGACCTGCTCAGTTCTAACCCATGTTGTTCAAAGGTCAACTGTATATTGCAGCAAAGTCAAGCCTGCAAAAAACTTTGTCATCCAAGTCCGCTTTCAAGATTTGTGGAAAGTAAGAGGGATTTTTGTAAAGCCTGGGGCATTGCTGTCCAGGTATATTGTTATCCTTCCCAGGTGAAGGCAAAAAGGTACTGACTGGCTTTATCAACTGGAATGCTGAAGCATGCGCTGCATAGATCACTTACAGTGAAATTTTTGCTTTCACCACCCGTTGGTGGTGGTGAGGAGGGCGTTGGAAAGGCTGGTTAGAGGGCTGAAGGCACTTGAAGCACTTACACTTGTGACAATCTTTTTCCCAAAGTCCTGGCTTTTTGTGATAATAGCAGGAACTAGGAGGGTTTGGGTTTTGTTTAGGGACCTTCATTTGCTGGAGTTGAAATTAATCTTTTTTTTTTTTTAATTAATCTTTTAAGCGACTCATCTGGGGTGTGAGTGAGCTGATTTGCCAAATTAACTAAATCTAGAGTGGACATAACTTCCCATTCCATCCTGGTCCTTTTAACTAAAAGGAAAGATCTTCATTCAGCCCATTAATAAACAGAGTTAAAGGCTACCCTAATGGACTCAACATCTGAAAGAAGACCAGATTTTTTTTTTTTTTTTAACTATCTGAAGTTGATTGTAATAGTCATGAGCAGGTTCATCCGATTTTTGTGTGCAAGCCTGAATTTTGTTCACAGCAACAGGCTAAGGACAGGCTACTATAATTGCTTGGGGGAGTCCTCCATCAGGTGTTCTCGCCAAAAGTTGGGGGTTGTTCCTCTAAATCCCTTCCAGGATGTTCCCATCAGGCAAGTTTCATCCAATGTTTGGCTTGACCCCCATCCACAAGCATATAGATCTGGGGAAACCAGGCTGGTATGTTTGGATAATGATGTTAAATTCTTCAGCAAACCTGTGGGGTTCCTCACTGACTTTAGGACACTCTTTTAGGGCTCTCAATTTGGCCTTAGTCTAGGGAACTTAAACTTGGGGTTTTTTGGGATCTTCAGAAGACTTAAGTTTAAAGGGGCAGTTCCTGAACTAATGGTTACCAGGGGGAATGATGGGGGAAAAGGATAGATTGGGAGCTTGGGATTGACATGTACACACGGCTATATTTAAAACAGATAACCAACGAGGACCTACTGTATGGCACAGGGAACTCTGCTCAATGTTCTGTAATAACTTAAATGGGAAAAGAATTTGAAAATGAATAGATACATGTATATGTGTAACTGAATCACTTTGCTGTACACCTGAAACTAACACAACATTGTTAATCAACTATGCTCCAATATAAAATAAAATTTTAAAGAATAAATAAAGAGGCAGATTCTAACAGGTTCAGAGGAGGAAGTTGGGAGAGGTTTAGGGAAGCACAGTGAGAGAATTAGAATGAGACAGCGGAAGGCAGAAAGAAAGAGGAAGATAGCGTGGGGCGGGGGGCAGGGGGGAGGTGCTGAGCACAGGGGCTGCTTTGTCCAGAGACAGGGCATGGGGGCCAGGGGGAGAGTCCTCAGAAGCCATTTTTTCTTCAGTTGTTTGTTTGCCTCAGTTAATTTAAAAATTGTATTTCGCTAAGTGGCAATTTCAGAATCTTGATAATGTTTAGAAGCCTCAAAATACCAATCAAAATAGGAATCCCGGGCTTCCCTGGTGGCGCAGTGGTTGGGAGTCCGCCTGCCGATGCAGGGGACACGGGTTCGTGCCCCGGTCCGGGAAGATCCCACATGCCGCGGAGCGGCTGGGCCCGTGAGCCATGGCCGCTGAGCCTGCGCGTCCGGAGCCTGTGCTCCGCAACGGGAGGGGCCACAGCAGTGAGAGGCCCGCGTACCGCAAAAAAAGAAAAAAAAAAAAAAAGGAATCCCATTTAGTTTCGAAATTTTTTAGAGCCATGGCTGTCCAATTCATCTTTAAGAAAAGTAAGCTTGGAAAATTTTAAAGTTCCCCATAATGACCATCAGTGTTATAAATTACTTTGGGTTAAGTTGGTCCATTTAATTAGAAATGTGCATGAGAGGGAATTCTCTGGTAGTCCAGTGGTTAGGACTCTGTGCTCTCACTGCCAAGGGCCTGGGTTCAATCACTGGTCAGGGAACTAAAATCCCACAAGCCACACATGGCACGGCCAAAAAAAAAACCCCAAACCACAAACAGACAAAAAAAGAAATGTGCCTAAGGAAGGACCACAGTTTTTAAGCATAAAACTGGTTGAAGGGGGTGGAGGGGGCACTGTCAAAACATTTAGATTGCTGGGATCCCTTTTCTTAGAGTTTTGTCTCTAGAGCAAAGGAAATAAAATTTTAAACAGCACAGTTCCTATAGGAATAACCCAGTTCCAAAGGAATTGGACCAAAGGTTTAGCAGTGCAGTTTCAGTAGGAACAGCCTCATTTCAAGAGACAGGCCAAAGTGCCAAACAAGTACTCTCAGAAAGGACAAAGCCTTTAAAGAAAGGATGAAGTCTTCCAAAAAAAACAGATCTCAAATAAAGCCTGGAGAGCCTCAAAACACAAAAAGAGTGGGGTTTGAATCCTGGAGAGAACTTAACCCTCAAATTCCAGGGTCAGCAAGAAAGTAGTGAGCTCGATAGGCTCTGCAAGTCCACATCTGTTTGCTCACTGCCTTGGAGTTATTAGGGGTCTTCTCTGAATCCCTCTTCTGACACCAAGTAATGTTGACCTAAATCAATGAAACCATCAGTTATAGTACCAGCAAAAATGGTTTACTTGAGAACAGCAAAGAATTGCAATTCACGGTACACAATCTGTGGTGTAACACAGGTAAGTTCGGAGAACAAAGGAGACGAACTTTCTTCTGTGGAGAAGGAGGAGTTGGGAGGGGCTGTTCTAAACAAAGAGTCCTTTGGAGGAAACTGGGAGTTGGTAGTACGGTGACTTTTCATTGGCTGAGCTGTGCTGGTGAAGTAAAGACAGTCTCAGGTGAAGGAAAACTAAGAGAATTTGTAGGCAGCAGACCTGCTCTAAAGGGACGGTTAAGGGAGATTCTTCAGATAGAAATCAAATGATACCAGAAGGAAACTTGGAACACCAGGATTCAGGAAGAGCAACAGAAGTGATACATATCATAGACTATTCTCCTCTCAAGTTCTTTAAAATATGTTGGACAATGAAAGCAAAAGTTACAGCATTGTCTAGGGGGGATTTCAATGTCAGTGTGATGTATAAGACAACTATAACGTGAAAGGTGGGGAGAAAAGAGACCAACGTGGTGTGAAGTGGTCTCCAACTGAAGTGATAAATACTGATTACAAACAGACTGTAGAAAGGGATGTACGTATTTTGAATTCCCTAGAAAAACCAGTAAGATTTTATACGAAACAGATATAGTCAAAATCATAAGAGAAAAATTTTAATGGCATTTGAAAAAAAATGTTCAAATAACACAGAAGAAGGCAGGAAAGGGGAAAGGAGGAATGGAAAAAAAAAAAAACACCAAAATAATAAAACGCTAGACCTAAATTCAAATTACCGTTTTGAATTGAATTGCCAAATACCAATTGAATTACCAAATTCAAATTATCCATATTACACTAGGTGTAAATGGATTTCTCTCATAGCCTAGGAAAGTGCAAGGGTTTTAGGAACTGGGAACCAGAGACAGATGAAGACCAAATATATATTTCTCATTATAAATCACAATATCTAAATCTGTTTATAAGAAACTTACTTCAAATATAATGATAAAGTAGATTAAAGTAAAAGGATGAAAGATGATATACCATGCAAATACTAATCAAAAGAAGACAGGAGTGAGTGGTTTTGTTAATATCACACAACATAAACTTTAGAGCAAAGCGAATTACTGGGGATAAAGAGGGACATTACCTATTGAAAAAAGGGGCAATTCTTCAAGAAGCCATAGCAATTCTAAAGGTAGGCACCTGAAAACATAGCTTTAATAGAAAAAAAATTTTTGAAGCAAAAATTGACAACTGAAAGTAGAAATAGACAAATCCACAATTACAGTTGGAGTCAGCAGCACTTCTCTCTCAGTAACAGATAAAACTAGTAGACAGAAGACCAGTAAGGATATAAAATAAGTGAACAATACTCTATCAACCAACTGGACATAATGATATTTACAGCACACTCCACACAACAGCAACAGAGTGTATATTCTTCTCAAGTGCACATGGAACATTCACCAAAATAGAGCACAGCTTGATTTGAAAGAACAAACCTTAGCAAATTTAAGGTAATCAAAAACATACAAAGCATGTCGTCTGACTATAATAGAATTAGAGTAGAAATCAATAAGAGAAAAATGTCAGGAAAATCTTTAATCACTTGGGAATTAAACACCACAATCCTAAATAATCCACGGATCAAAGAGGAAGTCTTAAGGGAAATTTAAAATATTTTGAACTGAATGAAATTAAAATACAGCATGTAAGAAACTTGACAGATGCAGCTAAAGCAGTGCTTAGAGGGAAATTTATAGTACAAATGCTTACATTAGAAAAGAAGAAAGGTCTCAAGTCAATAATCTAAATTTCCATCTCAAGAAATTAGAAAATGATGAGCAATATAGACCCAAGTCATGCAGAAGAAGGGAGATAAATATAAGAGCAAAAATCAAAGAAGGTGGAAACCAGAAAACAATAGAAAAAAAATTGTGAAAAAGCTGATTCTTTGGAATGATCAATAAAATTGATAAACCTCTAGCAACACTGGCAAAAAAAAAAAAAGTGCAGAGACACAAATTACCAGTATCAGGAACGAAAGAGGTCTGTCACTGCCGACATCACAAAAGGATAGGAAAGGAATGCTCTGAATAACTCTGCTGACATAAATTCAATAGCTGGAGTGACATGGACCAAGTCCTCAAAAGCCACAAGCTACCAAAACTCACTCAGCATGAACTAGATAGCCTGAATAGCCCTATTACTACGAAAGAAATTAAATCTATAGTTAAATATCTTCTGAAAAAGAAAGTCTCATAGTTTCACTGGCAAATTACACTAAATATTTAAAGAAGAAATGCAAAGTCTACAAATCCCTTCCAGGAAATAAAAGGGGAAGGACAACTTCCCAACTCGTTTACCAGTCCAGCATCCCCCCAGCACTGAAACGAGCACTAAAAAGAAGACAACAAACCCTTGTGAAGATAGCTGCAAAAACCCTCAACAGATACAATTATTCTTATTCTCTGGAGTAGTTCTGTTCTATGAAGTCACTGCAAACTCCAAGTTAGCCAACACCGAGCCGCTGCTCCCCAGGGGAGACAGAGGCTCAGGTTCCTGAGAGCACAAAAGCACAAAAAACATGGCATGAAACAGACCATGAAAAGGACGCTTGTTTACAGCAAGAGCTGAAACAAGAAGGCAGTGTCGCCTTGCTCAACCTCAGCTGAGGACGTGCACATCGAGTCACTCAAACTTTTTGCTGCTCTGTTCACGTCCACAGATGACCACGGAAGCGCTACAAGTATTGATTTGGGGATTACAAAACAATCTGGAGGTTAGTAAGCAAAATTGCAAATACAAAATCCACAAATAATGAGACCTGACTGTGTTAACAAATAAAATCCAGTGATATATAAAGAAAACAATGCACCACAACCAAGTGAAGTTTATCCTGAGAATGTATGGCTGGTTCAGTATTCAGGAAAATCAGTGTATATCACCACACTGAGTGTCCAAAGAAGAAAAATCACATGAACATATTAAAGGATGAAGACAAAGCACATGACAAAATACAGCGCCCATTCGTGACGAAAACTCTAGCAAACTAGAGGGAACTCCCGCACCCTGACGAAGGGCATCGCATGACAGTTCAGCCTGGGAACAAGGCTCAGGTGCTGTCATCGCCCTGCTTCATGCACCTGGGAGCCTTCGCCAGGGCGGTAGGTAAGAGGAGGAAGAGGCACGCACGAGAGGAGGGGATGCCGCTGTCCCGTTTACAGACCACACGACTGTCTGCGTCAGAAACTCCAGGGAATCTACATAAACTCCTGGGGCTGATAGGGGGGCTTAGCACGGTGGTGGGTACAAGGTCAACCACAAAGACCAATGGCATCTACTTACCACCAATGAACAATTGAAAACTGAATTTTTGTTTGTTTGTTTATTTTGTTTTTTGCGGTACGCGGGCCTCTCACTGTTGTGGCCTCTCCCTTTGTGGAGCACAGGCTCCGGACGCGCAGGCTCAGCGGCCATGGCTCACGGGCCCAGCCGCTCCGCGGCACGTGGGATCTTCCCGGACCGGGGCACGAACCCGTGTCCCCTGCATCGGCAGGCGGACTCCCAACCACTGCGCCACCAGGGATGCCCGAAAACTGAATTTTTAAAAGTACCATTTACAATAGCTCCCCACAAAAATGAAATACGTAGGTATAAATCTAACAAAACATGTACTGGATCATTGTTCTGAACACTAGAAAAATGCTGACGAAAAAAATTTTAGGACCTAAACACTAACTAGAGAGAAGAGAAATTGTGTTCAGGGATTGGAAGACTCAAAATTGTACAGATATCAATTCTCCACAAAGTGATTATATAACACCAATAAAAGTTTCAGGAGAATTTTTTTGTACATAAAGAGGGGCTGACTATAAAATTTACATGGAAGGGCATAGGAACTAGAATAGCTAAAACAATTTTGAAAAAGAAAATTGAAGTTGGAGGACTCGTACTGCACGATATTAAGGTTTACTATGTGGGGACTTCCCTGGCGGTGCAGTGGTTAGGAATCTGCCTGCCAATGCAGGAGACACGGGTTTGAGCCCTGGTCTGGGAAGATCCCACATGCCACAGAGCAACTAAGGCCGTGCACCACAACTACTGAGCCTGCGCTCTAAAGCCCCTGCTCGGCAACAAGAGAAGCCGCCACAAAGAGAAGCCCGCGCACCTCAATGAAGAGTGGGCCCCGCTCAGCACAACTAGAGAAAGCCCGCGCACAGCAGCGAAGACCCAACACAGCCAAAAATAAATAAGTAAATAAATAAATTTATTTTAAAAAACCCACATCTTTAAAAAAAAAAAAAAGACTTACTATGTGGCTGCATAATCAAGACAGAATTCCAATAGAATGTCCAGAAATGGGCCCTCACAAATATGGTCAATCATACAGAGGTGCAGAGGGGTCCACAGAGAAAGGATGGTCCTTTCTTTTTTAAAAAATTAATTAGTTGATTATTTTTTTGACTGCATTGGGTCTTCATTGCTGCATACAGGCTTTTCTCTAGTTGCAGCGAGCAGGGGCTACTCTTCGTTGCAGTGCACGGGCTTCTCATTGCAGTGGCTTCTCTTGCTGTGGAGCACGGGCTCTAGGCGCATGGGCTTCAGTAGCTGTGGCACGTGGGCTCAGTAGTTGTGGCTCGCAGACTTAGTTGCTCCGCGGCATGTGGGATCCTCCCGGACCAGGGCTCGAACCCGTGTCCCCTGCATTGGCAGGCAGATTCTTAACCACTGGGCCACCAGGGAAGCCCCCATTCTTTTTTTATTTTTTATTTTTATTGAAGTATATTTGATTTACCATGTTGTGTTAATTTCTCCTGCACAGCAAAGTGACTCAGTTATTTATACACACACACACACACACACACACACATATTCTCTTTCATATTCTTTTCCATTATGGTTTATCACAGGATATTGAATATAGTTCCCTGTGTTATGCAGTGAGACCTTGTTGTTTATCCATCTTGTATATAATAGTTTGCATCTGCTAACCCCAAACTCCCATTCTTTCCCTTCCCTACTCCCCCTCCCCCTTGGCAACCGCAAGTCTGTTCTCTATGTCTGTGAGTCAGTTTCTGTTTCATAGATAGGTTGGTTTGTATCATATTTTAGATTCCACATGTAAGTGATACCATACGGTATTTGTCTTTCTCTTTCTGACTAACTTCGCTCAGTATGATAATCTCTAGGTCCATCCATGTTGCTGCCAAGGGCATTATTTCCTTCTTTTTTGATGGCTGAGTCATATTCCGTTGTATATATGTACCACATCTTCTTTAGAAGGGATGGTCTTTTCAACACCCAGTGCCGGTGCCTCGGCTGCGTCCACATGCAGAGGAGGTGGACTTGACTAAGCCACACATCTTACAAAGAATAATTCAAAATGTTTCATAGATCAAGTTACATCATGAAACTAAGAGACTTGGGGAGAAAGAATTCTTCATGACCAGGGGTTAGGCAAAAAGTTCTTAGTAACAACACAAAAAGACCATCCACAAAAAAACACACGGATAAATTTGGCTTCATCAAGAATTTTAAAATTTGTTCTGTGAAATACACTGTTCAGATAAGATACGGACTGAGAGAAAATATTTGCAAACCTCATACAGGAGAAGGGGCTGCACCTAGAATACATAAAGAATTCTCCAAACTCAGCAAGAAGTCAAACGATCCAACCAAAAGATGTGCCACTTGACCAGAGAGGATACACGTGTGCAAAAAGCGCGTGGGGAGGCTCTCGGCATCCTCAGCCCTTGGTGCAAACTGAAGCCACAGTGAGGCTGGACCGGCATCGGCCAGATCGGCTCAAACAGAAAGTCGTGACGCGGACACTGGAAGGACGCAGAGACCGGCTCTCTCACGCTAGAGGACATCTGCGCAGTTTTGCATCGAGTTAAACCCAGCAGTCTGTCTCCGGGGTGGGAGCGGAAGCACAGGTCCGGCGAAGCCTCGTGCATGAATGTCCACGGCAGCTTTTCACAGTCGGAGAGCGGGAACCCCGATGCCTCCAGCACCGGGGGTTCAGCAAACGGTTCATCAGAGCAGCCGGTCTCCACGTGGGCATGGGGGAGATGCTGGGCCTCAGGCCTCAAGCTGAGGGGGAGAAGCCAGGCTCAATTCATCTCTGAGACCCCCTCCCAAGGACAAAACCTCAGCGAGGAGAGCCAGTAGGATGGGGGGGCCGGGGCCGGGCTGGGCGGTTCTGGTTGCGGTGGCCGGGGTCACACAAATAGAACCGTGTGCACAAAAAGGGGCAATTTCACCGCACGCCTGCAAACCACCAAACCACTCGACTGGGGCTGACTCTCGCCCTCCTCGTGGGACCACAGCTGGCCCTGACTCCGGGCCTTTGCTCTGGCCGAGCCCTCGGCCTTGGGCCCTTTCCAGTCACCTGACTCCGCTGACCTGCCCTTCGCCTGAGCACTGGCACCGTCCTCCCGCTGGGGAAGGGCGGGGTCGGAGGGCAAAGTCTGAGCAGCCTCAGAGGGTGGTCCCCTGGGCGGGGCTGGTGACCCCATGTGGGGGCAGGCAGCAGGGGCTCATCACCTGCCTGACAGCGGACCCGGGCTCAGGGGAGCGGTGACCAGCGTCGGGTGGCGGGCAGCGGGACGGCACCTGGCAGGTGCCTGAGAGGCGACAGACGGGCCAGCTTCCACGCTGCTGCCACTGCTTACCCACCAGCCCAGGTGAGGGGCCGTCTTGGTCTGGGGGTGCTGACCGGTCCTGAGGGCGTGCTCTGTGTGGAGTCTACCCAGCCTCTCTGCCCACCCACTGGGGGCTCAGGCTGGGGGCTCAGGGTGCTACACGCCCTGGAGGGGGGTGTGAGGGGGGGTACCGGTGTCCCTGGCCCTGCCTGTAACTTGTCTGTCTCTGTGAGGTGGCCTGTGGCCAGCGTGCTTTTGGGAACACAGGCTGGGTCCCGTCCGGCCTGGCCTGATGGCAGCTCGAGCAGGTCACCCGTCCTCTCTGAGCCTTACTCTTCCCTCCTTAAAATGGGATCATGATGCAGACGGGCCGCCTGGAGCCCAGGGCCCTGCATTTGCCCTGAAAGGCGGACGCGCCCTGGGAACAGCCGCATTCC